>NC_138750.1:17066970-17653210 GCF_965113315.1 Podarcis vaucheri | reverse complement strand
AGATGAATCCCATTAGAAATCTAGACTGTGTGGAGGAAATAGGAAGATAAAATGCACTTTTCATCTTGCAGTAGTTGCTGCTATATCTTTATGGGGATTGCTGTCCTTAAAATAACACATAAACATGATCAAACACTGTTTCCATCCTTTGTGTGTTACAGGGGCAAAAAGGCTTTCCTGGAGCTATGGGTCAGAAGGTACTGTTTTTTTGAAAAACATGCGTATTTTTTTAATATAAAAAAAGGCCACATCTCTACTGTGTCCCACTGTTTCCTCTGTGATTTAATGATTTGGCAAGTGAATATGCAAAAGCATGGAAATAAAATGGGACAGCAGAAGAAGCATGATTGGCTGAAAACTATGAAAGGATAATTGGCTCAAATATCATTAAGAAAGTCCTGCTTGGTGGATGATTTGTTGTTGTTGTTTAGTCATTTAGTCATGTTCAACTCTTTGTGACCCCATGGACCAGAGCACGCCAGGCACTCCTGTCTTCCACTGCCTCCCGCAGTTTGGTCAAACTCATGCTGGTGCCCTCCATCTTTCCCAACATCAGGGTCTTTTCCAGGGAGTCTTCTCTTCTCATGAGGTGGCCAAAGTATTGGAGCCTCAGCTTCACGATCTGTCCTTCCAGTGAGCACTCAGGACTGATTTCCTTCAGAATGGATAAGTTTGATCTTCTTGCAGTCCATGGGACTCTCAAGAGTCTCCTCCAGCACCAGAATTCAAAAGCATCAATTCTTTGGCGATCAGCCTTCTTTATGGTCCAGCTCTCACTTCCATATATCACTACTGGGAAAACCATGGCTTTAACTATACGGACCTTGCAATTGGAAGAGCCAATCAGAAGCCGCTTGTCTGCCGCATCGGGCATTCAGCTTCCAAAAAACGTTCAAGAACCGGAACACTTACTTCTGGGTTTTCAATTTTTGGGAGCTGAAACGTTTGGCAACGGAGATGATCGAGAACCAAGGTTTGACTGTACTTGATATCTTGGTCATTTGGGGTGCCTTGGTACAAAAGGCAGGCTATATAAATATTGTAATTAATAAACAGAGGATTTCAGTAGCCATTTCCCCTCAAATTGATTGTGTTTTATGTATTCCCATTAGGGTGAGGACGGCAACCCTGGCATTGCAGGAGAACCTGGGCCAAAAGGAACCGCTGGGAGAACGGTAAGCCAATCCTTTATGCTCTCTTAATATCAAAATGTGCTTGAAACACACACACACACACACACACACACACACACACACACGCTGCTTACTCCCATTGCTTACACAATTGCAATCCTGACATAGAGAGGTATCTGGATTTAAGCTTGTCATATCATGAGGGCGTGTGCAATGTCTTGGACTGAATCTTGATATCAGTAGCATAGCTGTCAACTTTTTCCTTTTTTTAAGGGAAATTCCCTTATTCCGAATAGGATTCCTCACAAGAAAAGGGAAAAGTTGACAGCTATTATCAGTAGGCAAAGGCTTAGCTCCCCATTAATCCATGAAGTTCACTTACAACATGAACCTACCCCAAAGGGTTGCTGTGAAGATAAACCTGAAAAAGACTAAGCACCCACTGAGACCGTCTTGGAAGGAGGGCAGGATATATTGTGATTAGTAATAATAATACCCGAAAGAGTATTATTGGAGTAATTGTGCTTTTGGCTTTCCTCAAGACACAACTGTGTCTTTTCTACTGTAGGCTTCATCTGGTGACAATCAGACATAAGTTTCAACAGGCCCATTTTTCATTTTTAGAATCCAAAAAGGTTTGTTGCCAAAGCTGAAGTGAAAGACTGATTCAATATATCACCTCTGCTTTCAGTTAAGGTTACTCCCAGTACTCTGTGTTCATATATGAGTACGGCCTGGAGGAATGTTCCCCAGATAAAAGCTTTCCTATTACTCAGATTGCAACTATCACTGTCTGTTGTTTTAGGCTGAAATCCTAACTCCACTTACCTGAGAGTAAGCTCCATTATATTCAACAGAACGTTGTCCTTTGTAGCTATGGTTAGTATTGTGCTGTTTGGTGCCAGCTTCTGAAGAAACACACCATACCCTCCAACATTTATCTGACGAAAATAGGGACGTCCAATTCCATAATGATAATTTTACTATTTATACCCCACACAGATATAAAAAAACACAACAAAACATTAAACATTCAAAACCTTACCTTCAGACGACTTGGGGGTCAGACAACTCCATACCCTCCAACATTTCTCCAGTGAAAATAGGGACATCCTAAGGAAAAGTGGGACATTTTGGGATCAAATCAGAAACCGAGACAGCTTCTTTAAATCAGGAATGTCCCTGGACAGTAGGGAAACTTGGAGAGTCTGACGTACCATAATTTGTGGAACAGGTGACTTAGAGGGGTTACCCACATCTTACTCTGGTGCAAACAGTAAGATACTGGTCCCTCAAAGATGTACCGTAATGTACTGTGAAGGCAGAAGAACTGGCCTCATCTGCACACACCCACTCTCAAAAGTAGGGACGTGGGCGGCACTGTGGGTTAAACCACAGAGCCTAGGACTTGCCAATCAGAAGGTCAGTGGTTCGAATCCCCGCGACGGGGTGAGCTCTCGTTGCTCGGTCCCTGCTCCTGCCCACCTATTAGTTCGAAAGCACGTCAAAGTGCAAGTAGATAAATAGGTACCGCTCCAGCGGGAAGGTAAACGGCGTTTCTGTGCACTACTCTGGTTCGCCAGAAGTGGCTTAGTCATGCTGGCCACATGACCTGGAAGTTGTCTGTGGACAAACGTTGGCTCCCTCGGCCTATGGGGCGAGATGAGCGCACAACCCCAGAGCTGGTCACAACTGGACCTAATGGTCAGGGGTCCCTTTACCTTTAGCTTTACACTCAAAAGTAAAACTGAGTCTAACAGAAAATGGCAGATTCTGACAAAAATGTCTAATACCAGCTTCCAGCCACCTGCTGCCCCCCGTCCTGTCCCTGAAATTTTCACTCCTCTCACCCACCTGAAAATTGCCCAAATGCTCCCTGCTTTTGCTGCCTGTGAATGGGATGGCAAGGGGGAAGGATTACAGACCTTTATACTAGCTTACTACTGCTAATGATAAATGTGTCATTTGGAGATATATCTGTTTCCGTTTCCCCTGCTTTTAAAAAGGAGAACTTTAGATTATCATGACCACCATTGATTTATTCATTGCCTTCTAAACAACCATCTCCAGGTGATTTACATGAAAGATATTTAAAGTGTTTAAAACCACAAAAACAATTAAAAACATATTTAAAACATAGCTGTCAACGTTTCCCTTTTTTAAAGGCAAATCCCCTTATTCCGAATAGGATTCCTCGCAAGAAAAGGGAAAAGTTGACAGCTATGATTTAAAATAAGAATATAGCCACGCAAAATAGACACTTGTGGTAAATACCCATTCATCCAGCTGGGAAAAACTTGTAGAAATAAGGAGTCATGGATTTTTCAGAAATTGCAGATAGCGGTTTGCCTGTCGTAACTCGACAGGAATGCTATTTCAGACACAATTCTCTTAAACTGAAGTATTTTTGCATGTTTTGGTCATGCTGTGACCATAATTAATGAGATAAGGGCTGTAAAAGAGTTTTCAACTTTAGGAGTGCTATATAAATTACTGGTAACGGCGATAAGTGTACAGCTAACACATTCCATCTGTGTTTCTGTAAAAACAGTATTAAGGAAAGCTTGCTGGTTGGCGCTATATCAATTTTCATAAAAACCTAGGCTAAGATCCAAAGGACCAATTTAGTCATGTTACACACATACACATACTGTGTCAAAACTACTTTCCCTCTCCTTGGTTTAAAAATGTGCTGACAAAATGGGGGCGGCTAGGCTACAGTGGAAAGAGAGATTGTTTCCCCCCTATCCCTGTTTGCTTCCATTTGTAAACCACTTTTCGAGGAAACAAATCTCCAACAAATTAGCTAACCGACGGGTGGTGCTGTGGGTAAAAGCCTCAGCGCCTAGTACTTGCCGAGCGAAAGGTCGGCAGTTTGAATCCCCGCTGCGGGGTGCGCTCCCGTCGCTTGGTCCCAGCGCCTGCCAACCTAGCAGTTCGAAAGCACCCCCGGGTGCAAGTAGATAAATAGGGGGCGCTTACTAGCGGGAAGGTAAATGGTGTTCCGTGTGCTGCGCTGGCTCGCCAGATGCAGCTTCGTCACGCTGGCCACGTGACCCGGAAGTGTCTGTGGACAGCGCTGGCTCCCGGCCTCTAGAGTGAGATGAGCGCACAACCCTAGAGTCTGTCAAGACTGGCCCGTACGGGCAGGGGTACCTTTACCTTTTAAGCGCCTCAAAACAAAATAATATAGAAATTGAAAGTATTCCCTCTACTCAAAATACCACTAAACAGCCAACCCAAAGAGAAGAACTCAGCCTAGGAAAGCAGACTACAGAACCATTTCGGCAGCTCAGTGTGCCACCGTAAAAAGATAGATCTTTAAGGCCCATTTGCAACTTCCACAATTGTGGGGCCACCACTGTAAAGGCCCACTGCCGTGTGATTAATTCAAGAAGGAGGAGGCGGCAGAGGCAGTCCGGGGGGGGGACGGGAATGATAACAGAGATGAAATTCTCCTTCTGGAAGCAAGAAACAACAAGCTGAGTCTTCTGATTCTTTGTCCCTATGAATTTAGTTCTACCATAATGATGTTGACCTTAAGGAGTCATAATTAAGACACTTCCCCAAATGTTCCTGCAGTTCCTGGAACATTTCATAAGGAGTAACTCCAGTTCACGGATTGTCTATCCTGTATTTTACTGTTAGGCTCATTTACCTTTTCTGTAATGCCCACGTTGCTAATTGCATTTTTAAGGAGTGTCTCTCCCCATCATTGTTTTTAGGGTCCTGAAGGTGCTACTGGCCTCAAGGGCACATTGGGAGATCGTGGTCCTCCTGGACGTAGGGTATGTGAATATGCCATCTTTGCTTTGGGCAACCTGCTATGCACGTAGGGCTCAGTCACTGTAGGCCAAGTGTAATACAGTTGTACCTCAGGTTACATACGCTTCAGGTTACAGACTCCGCTAGCCCAGAAATAGTGCTTCAGGTTAAGAACTTTGCTTTAGGATGAGAACAGAATTCGTGCTCCAGTGGTGCGGCAGCAGCAGGAGGCCCCATTAGCTAAAGTGGTCTTCAGGTTAAGAACAGTTTCAGGTTAAGTACGGACCTCCGGAACGAATTAAGTACTTAACCTGAGGTACCACTGTATATAATTTACACCTCCATCTATATCGCCATAGCTAATTCATTTTTTCCACTTGTGTGGACTGAATTAGGCTGGAATAGGGCGTGTCATTTTAAGGCAGTGGTTCTCAAACGTTGGTGTGGCAAGTGTGATCGGAAGATTCAAGGACAATCAAAGAAACATTTAAACATTTCAGTGTAGTATAGTCGAGTATCATTTTTTTAAAATTTGCAGAATATAGATAGATATCAAATGAAAGCAAGAACACCGAGTTATACTGAATCCTAGGTGTGTTTTCCAATGTATTTCTTATCAATAAAAAAATATATGGTGTCACCCCATATTTCTAAGTTATAAACCGAATCAATGGAGCAAACAGCTTTGCTGAATGACTGTTGATGTTCTGCTGCAGTTGCCTTACTTAATGACTTTTCTTTCAACTTCATTATCAATTGTGACTGAGCACAGAAATCTATTTGTTCTACTACAATATGCTATTTTTCTTCTTTCAGGGTATTAAAGGAACAAAGGGTGTGGCTTCTTTTTCCGTATGTATTCACCACATCAATGGACCTTAAATATTCAGAAAGGTTCTATAATTCCCCCCCCCCCGTAATCTGTGGATTACTCAACTTTTCTTCTCTTTCTCACTCTGTAGCCGTGCGAACTCATTGCTTATATTCGTGAGCACAGCTGTAAGTATTAATTCCTACTGCATTCAGTTACTCATGAAGGATAAATGATTGTCCTATTGTCATGGGCAGATAAAGGTAAAGGGACCCCTGACCATTAGGTCCAGAGATGGCCGACTCTGGGGTTGCAGCGCTCATCTCGCTTTATTGGCCGAGGGAGCTGGCATACAGCTTCCAGGTCATGTGGCCAGCATGACTAAGCCGCTTCTGGCGAACCAGAGCAGCGCACAGAAACGCCGTTTACCTTCCCGCTGGAACGGTACCTATTTATCTACTTGCACTGGTGTGCTTTCGAACTGCTAGGTTGGCAGGAGCAGGGACCGATCAACAGGAGCTCACCCCATCGCGGGGATTTGAATTGCTGACCTTCTGATCGGCAAGTCCTGGGCTCTGTGGTTTAACCCACAGTGCCACCCATGTTCATGGGCAGATAGAACACCCTTAATCATATAGCTTTGGTTGACTACTGACCTCCACAGGCTTAAGAAGTCGACGAGTTTTCAAATAGCTTTAGGAGACTCTTTGGCTGATCTGGCTATCTGCCTTGCCAAAACTTTAGTTAACTTCTGCTATAGGGAGTTATCTCTGGCTGTTGTCATGATAGCTCCTTGACGACCATTTCCATTGTTGTGTCATAGCTCAGATCCTGCAGTCCTATGCGACTGTGATATACCACGTTCCTAATTCTGCTTTTTTTTACTTTTCATGGGAGCCAGAAATGTCTACACCAAACAATAAACACATTTGGGAGCTGGCGAATTTGTCCTTTCTACAGGACCACTTGCTGGGACCTTTTGCTTCACTGAATAATCCATTTATTCATTCTTGTTTAACTTCACCAGCCAAGCTTACTCACGGTGGTCACTTGCTATATCTGAAGTCACATCCACACTGTGATTTAAAGCACATATATACCACTTTAACAGCCATGGCTCCCCCCCCCACCCCCAAGAGTACTAGGAATTCTATTTACCCATCAGAGAGCTCTAATTCCCAGCACCCTTAAATAACTACAGTGCCCACAATTCTTTGGGGGGACATCGTGTGCTTTAAATGCACAAATTGGATGTGACACAAATGCCCTCTACATTCGGTGTTACACCCAATTGCTACGCCATTCCATTCAAAAGGATTTCTGTAAAATAATAGTTGAAGCATTCTATGATAACTAGAAGAGATTCTTGAACATTTGCTACATAGCTTGCTAGTATACCTGAAGGAGCGTCTCCACCTCCATCGTTCTGCCCGGACACTTAGGTCCAGCGCCGAAGGCCTTCTGGCAATTCCCTCACTGCGAGACGTGAGGTTACAGGGAACCAGGCGGAGGGCCTTCTTGGTAGTGGCACCTGCCCTGTGGAGTGCCCTCCCATCAGATGTCAAGGAAATAAGCAACTATCTGACTTTTAGAGGACATCTGAAGGCAACCTGTTTAGGGAAGTTTTTAATGTTTGGTGTATTATTGGGTTTTTAATATTCATTTGGGGGCCGCCCAGAGTGGCAGGGGAAACCCAGCCAGATGGGCGGGATATAAATAATAATATGTTGTTGTTGTTGTGAATGATACTATATTATTTTCTCTCTCTTTCCTTTAGCTTGTTACCAAGGTAGGCACTTAACATTATACTGCAGCTGTTAAGTGGATTGATGTGGTACATTTGTGAATTTCTCTTTTTGTCTGAAGTAAATTGTTGTGCACTGTTTTTGTTATGGTTTTGTAAACGTTCTTTTGTATAATTATGCATTGTATGATATCTGACGCAATGGATTTTAAAAACTTTTTTTTAAAAAAACCCCACCCTAATGATAATTGTAATGGTTCTAGGGGTTGCTCATGCATAAGC
This sequence comes from Podarcis vaucheri, assembly GCF_965113315.1. Lineage (NCBI taxonomy): Eukaryota > Metazoa > Chordata > Lepidosauria > Squamata > Lacertidae > Podarcis > Podarcis vaucheri. The sequence goes on along the minus strand of NC_138750.1, from coordinate 17,645,475 downwards.
AGGTGCCTATCTCCCCAAACACCTGGCTGGGTCGCCTAAGTGAACCTTTTCTGTCCGGACAGCCACTCACCCGTGGCTGACTCAATCGCTGGCAGAATCCGTCAGTGGGCATTTCTTAAACTTCTTCCAGCAAAGAAGCTCTTTGACGCCCAGTCTCCTCCTACTCTCTCTGCGCGAAAGCCTTCTGCGCAAGGAGGGCGTGGGCAGCGGAGGACCCCTACTCTCCCCGCTGGTCCCAGGCAAGGAGTCATGGGACCGCCTCGCCGCTTCCCCCCTCTGCCCCCCTTCTCCACTGGTGCTACGCTGATTCTCTTTCCCAGAAGATGGCCTGCTTCTCCCGATCCCTGGACGCTCTCTGGAATCCCTCTGGCTCTTGCTCTCTCCCTCCGGCACTGATGGCAGTTCCCTGACAATAATATTAGCATCAACATTTACTTCTAAATAACCAACTATGCTCTTTTTTTTCTTTTTTAATTAAATTTTAAATTATTAAATTTAGAATATTCATTTAAACAACCTTAAAATATCAATGACTTCCCTTCTCTTTCCATGGTTCATTTTGCATATCACAAATCCCTGCATATTCCATTATTGTTTCCATCAAAACTTATTTACACTATTGAATTTATCTTACGTTGCCAACGTTGCCAACGTTTTCAAGCATACACAGTTTCCCCCATATATTCAATAAACATTTCCCAATCTTCTTTCAATGAATGCTTAAACAACCAGCTATGCTCATGCATCTGATAAGGTGCTTGAGTGATTAATCTCGCTGTCTGGCCCAAGAGATTGCACAATATGTCCTCATTGTAGTATGTGGCCCCTGGGGGAAAATGTGGCCCTTGGCTGCAAAACATCTCCCACCCCTGCTATAGCAACTGCCCAATCTAGGAATCCTTTTTGCACATATCAGTTTACCGTGTGGAATGGCGTGGGGACAAGTCTGTGTGGTTTGTCTTCACAGCGCCATCTAACATTACTGCTCACGGGTGATAAACTTCTGCCTTTGTAGAGGTGTTGATGAACTTGCAACACAGAGACTATCTTGCTGCTCCATCGTGTGGAGCAGTTTCAAGCATTTTTCCTGTCAGGCTGCCCTCACGCTGACTTGGAAGTGCTTCCTTCATGCCTCGGAAAGCTAAGAGAATTCTCCACCCCTGTTTATTTATTTATTTTGAAAAGATTTGTAGATTACTTTCTAAACTACAGAAATAAAATAAAGCATTTCCATTTTGTAAAGAAGAACTGAACGCAGAGCTAGACTGGTGACTGGGGGCAGCCGCTGAGACCACATAACACTGGTCTTGAAAGACCTACATTGGCTCCCAGTACATTTCCGAGCACAATTCAAAGTGTTGGTGGTGACCTTTAAAGCCCTAAACTGCCTCAGCCCAGTATACCTGAAGGAGCATCTCCACCCCCATCATTCAGCCCGGACACTGAGGTCCAGCACCGAGGGCCTTCTGGCAGTTCCCTCACTGCGAGAAGCCAAGTTAAAGGGAGCCAGGCAGAGGGCCTTCTTGGTAGTGGCGCCCACCCTGTGGAATGCCCTCCCATCAGATGTCAAAGAGATAAACAACTACCTGACATTTAGAAGACATCTGAAGGCAGCCCTGTTCAGGGAAGTTTTTAATGTGTAACATTTTAATGTATTTTTAATCTTTGTTGGAAGCCGCCCAGAGTGGCTGGGGAAACCCAGCCAGATGGGCGGGGTACAAATAACAAATTATTATTCTATATTATTATTTTGTCTCCTGACCTTTGGAAATCTGGTATCTGACTCGATAAGCCATCTGCTCTTTTGTCCTAGGGACGCCAGAATGCCCGGTATATCCCACGGAATTAATGTTTGCCTTGGATGTCTCTCAAGACACCACGCCTCAGATGTTTGACCGAATGAGGGAGATCATCATAGCGATTGTGAAGGACCTCAGAATCAGGGAAAGCAACTGTCCTGTGGGAGCCAGGGTGGGCGTTGTGTCCTACAGCTCTAGCACCCGCTATCTGATCCGCTTCTCAGATTTCCGCAGCAAGGAGCGTTTGCTTCAAGAGCTCAGGGCACTTTCTTATCAGAGAGCAGGGAGCAGACGGGACATGGGTGCATCGATGAGGTTTGTGGCCAGGAATGCCTTCAAGAGAACTCTCCAAGGTGCTAACTTGAGAAAAGTTGCTGTCTTTTTCAGCCACGGTCAGACTGCTAATCCAAATTCCTTCAACACAGCTGTCCTTGAATACAGTGCCTTAGAGATCCTTCCGGTGGTCATTGCATTTAATAACATCACCCAGCTCCATCGTTCTTTTGCGGTGAGGAGAACTATGGTCTTTTTCTTCTTTTGCATTTAGCGATTATTTTTTGCTTTCTATTTATGGTAGCGAGGGCCGGATTTAGGCTTGATGAGGCCCTAAGCTACTGAAGGTAATGGGGCCCTTTATATGTCCAGCTGTCATTTGTCAAAAACAAATTGCCACTGTTATTTGTGTTGAATACAAGCTATATGGTAGCTTATGGACCTAATAGGTATCTAAAGCCATTTGCACATGTTGCCGTGCAACCAGTCCATGCAGAATGTAGGCACCCTATATATAGAAATGAGCAAAGCAGAGACATTTTAGGGACCAGGCTAGCAGGCGGGGCTCATTACTTACATCATAGGGGCCTACACAACACAAAACACTGTTGCTGTATGAAGCTTCCTATGCATAAGGCATAAAGAACTACACAACTTTTAGAAGACATCCATAGGCTGCCCTACATCAGGAAGTTTTAAATGTTTGGTGTTTTATTATGTTTTTATATGTGTTAGAAGCCGGCCTGAGCAACTGAGGCAACCCAGCCAGATGGGTGGGGAATAAATCTTGTTATTGTTATCCCACCCTATACCTGCAGGTCTCAGGGCAGTTCACAAGATATTATTATTATTATTATTATTATTATTATTATTACTACTACTACTACCTGAAGTTTTTTCTCCTCCTTTTCATTTTTTCTTTCTAGATGGATGATTCTGGACAGTTTCAAGCCCTTCACATTCCAAGCAAAGGAGATTACACATTGTTTTTACAGGGACTCCAGCTGTGCACTCTTTGTTACGGTACGAAGCATAATCTTCTTGCAATTATAATTTTCAAGAAACATGTTTATTTGATCATGATGAGCCATAAGACTGACAGAGCTTGGCAGAAATCTCTGGTGTTTTAGGAGAAAAGCTCTGTGAGAAGGAGTGTTGATGAGCCCTTCTTACGGTAATGCAAATTGACACGCGATGAAAATCAAGGCATCCGATGGAAGTTAAACTTACCAGAAATGTAGTATTGATTAAAGGTTTTGAAAAAGAGCAATCAAGCGGTTATTGTAAGGATATTTCCAGGGGGTGGGGCTGATTTTAAAACAGTTGATGAGCCAGAGGAGCAACTAAGAAAAACGCATCTAAACTTTTATTTAGATTCACTGATTTTAGGTTGATTTTTTCACTATTATATGATTAAACAGTAGAATTATAGAACTGTAGTACTGGAGCGACCGTGAGAATAATCTAGTCCAGCCCCCTGCAATGCAGGAATCTTTTTGCCCGATATGGGGTTCAAACCCACAACTCTGAAACCCTGAGATTAAGATTCTCATGCTCTACTGACTGAGCTGTTGTTTAAAATTAATGATATACGTACATAGAGATAGAAAAGATGTCTCTTCATCCAAAAATGAACTTTATTTAAAAGGAACAAAATCAATTAAATTCAAGTATTTTCATATAATAATAACAGATATTCAAGCAATTTTCTTCAGCATTTCCTTCTCATGAAATCATTAGCTAACTTGTCCCAATTTACATCTTGCAATGCAGAACTTTCTATTGCTAAATTGCTGAGCTTGTTATATGCTATTGAGATATAGTAGGGTTTTAAATTTTGTACTCGTTTAAGGGTATTGAACGAGCTTTCACCAGTTGCATTTGACATGGGTAATATTAAAATAAGGAAAGAATTGTCTCGATATTTGGAAATGTGACTCTCAAATAATGAGTATAGGAGTGCATGGGAGACTTTAGATAATCAAAGTTCCCAGTGTTGATAGAATGCAGGAATGGTCACAATGGTCATTTTTATGAGTATTCTGTACCATTTTTATGGGATGTTACACTTTCTGTGAATTTTGTACACCACCCCACCCTGACGTTTTTTAATTTATATGAATATTTATCTAAATATTCACTAAATATAAGTGAAGGCGGTGAAGGTCCTGTGTGAGTGCCTGGAGGCTGTTGGAGGATGGATGGCGGCTAACAGATTGAGGTTGAATCTGGCAAGACAGAAGTATTGTTTTTGGGGGACAGGGGGCGGGCAGGTGTGGGCGATTCCCTGGTCTTGAATGGAGTAACGGTGCCCCTGAAGGACCAGGTGCGCAGCCTGGGAGTCATTTTGGACTCACAGCTGTCCATGGAGGTGCAGGTTAATTCTGTGTCCAGGGCAGCTGTCTACCAGCTCCACCTGGTACGCAGGCTAAGACCCTACCTGCCCGCGGACTGTCTTGCCAGAGTGGTGCATGCTCTAGTTATCTCCCGCTTGGACTACTGCAATGCACTCTACGTGGGGCTACCTTTGAAGGTGACCCGGAAACTGCAATTAATCCAGAATGCGGCAGCTAGACTGGTGACTGGGAGTGGCCGCCGGGACCACATAACACCGGTTCTGAGAGATCTGCATTGGCTCCAGTACGTTTCCGAGCACAATTCAAAGTGTTGGTGCTGACCTTTAAAGCCCTAAATGGCCTCGGTCCTGTATACCTGAAGGTGCGTCTCCACCCACATCATTCAGCCCGGACACTGAGATCTAGCGTTGAGGGTCTTCTGGCGGTTCCCTCATTGCGAGAAGTAAGGTTACAGGGAACCAGACAGAGGGCCTTCTCGGTAGTGGCGCCTGCCCTGTGGAACGCCCTCCCAGCAGATGTCAAAGCAATAAACAACTATTTTACTTTTAAAAGTCATCTGAAGGCAGCCCTCTTTAGGGAAGCTTTTAATGTTTGAAGCTGTACTGTTTTTGGTGTTCGGTTGGAAGCCGCCCAGGGTGGCTGGGGAAACCCAGCCAGATGGGCGGGGTATAAATAATAAATTATTATTATTATTATTATTATTATTATTATTATTATTATTATTATTATTAATAGATATCTCAACAACTCTGAGTCCAGCCAGGCACTAGAAAGGAACGTAACTCAATCTCCTCAGCACTTCCCCAATGGAGGCTGTGAGCCAATTCAATCCCGAGGAGAATTCTTTCCTTTTTTTGGAGCGTTCCATTAGTTTCCAGGAGGCAACCTTCCCCCTTGTGTGTGGGAATGTTCAGGGAGGCAGAAGAGGATATATTGTTTATTAATGTCCTTCCTAACTTGAGCTAGCAAGTTCCTTTACTTAGCAGAGTTTCACATTCCCCTTTTAAACACACAGCAGGTAGCTGGCTGCAGGCTTGTGTAAGCCTCTCACTATTAGGTTCCTGGTAAGTTCCCTTATATCCCTCTTAAAAGAATAAACACATGCCAATACTTTTTTTAAGTTCATGAAAGAAGTTTACTCACATCATCAGTTCACAGTTGGATCCCTGAAACTTAGTTACGAAGTATATGCATGTGGTTCTACCCCATATGAAAGAATGATCCCAGTGTCCTCTGTTGGCTGAAAAACCAACAGAGCATCTCAAGCTAAAAAGCTGGTCCAATGTAGAAGGGAGAGAGAGGGAGAGAGAGAGAGAGAGAGAGAGAGAGAGAGAGAGAACTGCGTGCCTTGTCCTTTTGTTACCTGAACAGGTAAGGTCACACCCACCTCTAGTCACATGCAAAGAAAGTACCGTATTTTTTGCTCTATAGGACGCACCCGACCATAGGATGCACCTTGTTTTAGAGGGGGAGATCAAGAAAAAAAAATTCTCCCCATCTCTGCACAGCGCCCCTTCAGCAAAGTGGCAGGAGAAACGGAGCCCCTTCCATTTCTCCTCCTGCTTGGCTGACGGGGCGCTGCGCCTTAGCTAAAGGGCACCTACCCTTCAGTGAAGGCAACCTGAAGCCTTTGGAGCACGGCGGGAGCTCCCACCGCGCTCTGGAGGCTTCAGGCGACTATCCTTGAAGCCTGGAGAGCGAGAGGGGACAGTGCGCACCGACCCCTCTCGCTCTCCAGGCTTCAGGGAAAGCAATGCGAAGTCTCCGCAGCATGGCGGCAGCGCTCCTACTGCGCTTCGGAGGCTTCGCGTTGCTATCGCTGAAGCCAAGAAGCCTGCATTCACTCCATAAGACGCACACACATTTCCCCTTAATTTTTGGAGGCGAAAATGTGCGTCTTATAGAGCGAAAAATACGGTATGTCCCAGCCAGGAGGAAACAGGAAGTTTTCGACTGGCTGGACCGAACATTCCCTCACATGTCCACTCTAGGAAAACAAGGAATGTTGTACTTGACTGCTGCTTATGTATCACATCCCACATTGTGCAGTTTGTAAACCGATGTCTGAAACATGTGTTCGTTTCCAGATAAATGCAAACCAAATGCTGCCTGCAAACGTACCAGAAGATCTCTCCTGCCCTGGGGGTACGTGGACACGGCTTTCATTCTGGATACCTCACAGGCAATGAATCCCAGCGAATTTGAGAAACTGAAAGGATTCTTAAGCAACGCACTCGACGCCTTTGAGGTCTCCTCTGAGCCTGCAGCTTCTTCTGTGGGCGACAGGGTGGCTGTGGTGAGCCACGCTCCGCCAGCTTTCAAGCCCCAGACACAGCAACCGCCGGCAAAAAAAGAGTTCGACTTGGTGACTTACGGCAAGACGCAGTCAATGAAACGACATATCTGGGAATCCCTTCGGCAGCTGGGAGGAAAAGCTGCCCTTGGCCATGCCATCCAGTGGACGATCAACAACGTTTTCTCAGCATCTCCCAACCCGAGGAAACACAAGGCTCTCATCATTGTATCCGCTGGGGGAACGAGTCATTGGGATAAGGAAGTGTTGAAGAAAGCGTCTCTGAGAGCCAAGTGCCAAGGCTACGCCCTGTTGATACTCTCCTTGGGACCCAAGTACAATGGCACAGAACTTGAGGAGCTGGCAAGTCGACCCGTGGAGCAGCATTTGATTCAGCTTGGCAGGATTCACAAGCCTGAACTGGAATACGCGCTTAGGTTCCTGAAACCCTTTCTATACCTCCTTCGGAGTAAGTTGTCGATACGTGATTTTGAAAGAGCTCGCGGCTTTCCATCTTTCTGTTGTTTCTAAGTTTGTTCCGCTTCTGTAGCTCACTTACAGAGATCTTCTGGGCTCTCCATACCCCTCTGTGCCAGATTAGACATTATCATGGCCTCCTGAGTGTCTCTTTGCTGGTCTGGCCCTCTACTGTTCTGGTTGGCCAGCAGACTTGGAAAAGAGTCGAGAGAACAGTTTTCTCTGCTTACAGCATATTTATTTATTTATTTATTTATTTATTTATTTATTTATTTATTTATTTATACATACATACATACATACATACATACATACCCCATCCGTCTGGCTTGGTTTCCCCAGCCACTCTGGGCTGCTCCCAACAGAAAATTAAAAACACGATAAAACATCAAACATTAAAAACTTCCCTAAACAGGGCTGCCTTCAGATGTCTTCTCAAAGTCAGATAGTTGATTATTTCCTTGATATATGAAGGGAAGGTGTCCCACAGGGCGGGCGCCACCACTGCCTCGTTCCCTGTAACCTCACTTCTCACAGTGAGGGAACCACCAGAAGGCCCTTGGAGCTGGACCTCAGTGTCCAGGCTGAACGATGGAGGTGGAGATGCTCTTTCACAACTGTTCTGTCTCTCTTCTCTCTTCTGGTGGAATGTGATTCTGCTTCCTTCTCCACCCACAAGAAACCCACTCATTCCTAGCTACCCCATGATCAGGAGAAGTTCTAGGATACTAGAGCCAGACATTCCACTGATGAAAATAGAGACCCTCCTGTGCAAGACAGAGTGATACTGGGGTGAAGTTTGGCATATCAGCAGCAAGGCTGGGTGGGTAATGGTGGACCAACAGAATCCACACTCAGTTATGCTGCAAGCAGTAAATGGGAACTGAAACTACAGGTGGGTGGTTTCTGATGATAGAAGCATCAAGGCAGAGCATGCGCTGCGTGGCAAGTGAAATAAGCACAGTGTAGCATCCAACCCAGTGGTTCTCAACCTGTGGGTCCCCAGATGTTGTTGGACTACAACTCCCATCATCCCTGAGCTCTGGCCTTGGTAGCTAGGGGTGATGGGAGTTGTAGTTCAACAACATCTGGAGACCCACAAGTTGAGAAAGGCTGACCTAACCCATTTTGAGGACACTGAGCCCATTTTATAGCAATAAATTATTAGCCCCCGTCTGCGAATCCATGGCATAGAAATCTTAAGCAGAAATCACAACTGAGCGGTAAATTTTATTATTTATTATTTATTGCATTTATTCATCGCTTCGTATATTTAAAAAGTATTGAAATGTAAAATACAAAATATCTACAATCAGTTAAAAACCAGATAACAAAAAGAAAACAAAATGCAAAAATATTCTTAAAGCGTCCATCCAAGAATTCTTTAAAAAAAAAAAAGGATAGATGCTACCACCAGTCCCTTTAGGCATATGCAACAGCTTATGCAACAGATAGAAATCCCCAGGGCCTCTCTCTTTGAAAGATAAGCATGAAACCACCTCCATTGTCAGTAAACTACAAGTAGTTCCACTCCACCCCACTCAGGAAATCAATTCCCAGCAACCATTTACAAAATGGGTCCTTTCCTACCTCCCCTAAAGTGTTTCATATCTTCCGCGCATTCCTTCTTCACAATAACCAGAGATATGCATGATGTCAGCCTTCGGGGAAGCGGCTCCTCCCTCCTTTGGCCGTGGATAAGCAGAACAAAGCAAAAATAGTCTCTTACCATTTAAAGAGATTTTAATGATCACAGTGAAAGAACAGAGAGCCCATTCTCAGAGTAAAGGTGCTCCCAGTTAAGGTTTACACCCACTCCCCCACCCGAGTCACCCCTTGCCACTTCCTCGTCTTGCAACTTGGTCTCGCAACCACTGTGCCTTCTGGGCAGCTACCTTATCTAATCTCTGTGACCTCGGACTGATCGGCTGGACACTTTGCAGCGAACCGGAGTCTGTTAACTCTCTCTCTCCTTGTTCTTCTCCTCCTAACTGTTCACCACCCAGTTCTTCCCAACTTTTGTCTTCTGAACTATGCCCCTCTGCGAACCACTGTTCCAAATCTATACTGACCCACAGCTCCTGGGAAGAGTCAGGATCCTGATCGGTAGCAGGGAGAGGGGGAGGCTCCCACCATTCCTAGTCTGTGCAGCCCTCCTCAGCACGGTCCTTGACACATGATCTTGAAGAATAATTGCATGTGTGAGCTAAAAGAATTAGAGGGAGGGACTGGAAACTGTATTTTGGTGTAGGGCCAGGGCCAGATGCAATCATTAGGACTTTCAGTAGAAGAAGAAGAAGAAGAAGAAGAAGAAGAGGAGGAGGAGGAGGAGGAGTTTGGATTTGATATCCCGCTTTATCACTACCCGAAGGAGTCTCAAAGCGGCTAACATTCTCCTCTCCCTTCCTCCCCCACAACAAACACTCTGTGAAGTGAGTGTGGCTAAGAGACTTCAGAGAAGTGTGACTAGCCCAAGGTCACCCAGCAGCTGCATGTGGAGGAGCGGAGACGCGAACCCGGTTCCTCAGATTACGAGTCTACCGCTCTTAACCACTACTCCACACTGGTGATAGGAGGGGAAATATGAAAGTACACCCTAATCATGGCAAAATCTATTTCCAAACTTTGAAAAGGTTCATCCCTGTGTCTTTTTGTCACAACAGGTGGAATCAACAGCTACCCGCCAGCTGAACTCCGAATAAAATGTAACAAGGTCACCTCTCAAAAATCGAGATACACTTCAAGGAGTCTCAGTCTCATGTAAGTCCAGCCACTTATTTGTAAAGATTATTATAAATTAGAAAAGTGCCCTTCATCATCAACAAATATGTATGCATTGCATTCCCTGCAGAATCCTTCCCCATGGTCACCTAGTATCGGGAATGGAGGGTAGGTTTTTGCCCTTGCGTCAAGATTTTCCCCAAGTACAGGGCTGCTGTACAGAGTTGTTGATCCATTTCACGGGATGAGGAAGAATCCAATCATTCGGATCTGAACTGTTTATAGCTAATGGTTGTGACATTATGCTTGGGACGCAGGTGGTGCTGTGGTCTAAACCACTGAGCCTCTTGGGCTTGCCGATCGGAAGTTCAGCGGTTCGAATCCCCGGACGGGGTGAGCTCCTGTTGCTCTGTCCCAGCTCCTGCCCACCTAGCAGTTTGAAAGCACACCAGTGCAAGTAGATAAATAGGTACCGCTGTGTCGGAAAGGTAAACGGCGTTTATGTGCGCTCTGGTTTCCATCACGGTGTCCCGTTGCGCCAGATGCAGTTTAGTCATGCTGGCCATGTGACCTGGAAAGCAGGCTTGGACGGGATCCAAAATCATCATCCAAACCAAAGCCTATCCTACATTTTCCTGTTCGTTTTCCCGCAATGTCTGCTTTCGATATTTTTCAGATGACAAAGAGGACAACCTGGCATTGAAGAGAAAATTGACTTCTCACCATTAGTCAGCTGCAATCAATGGTGATGAGTTTGGGTTTTTTGTTGTTAAATGGCTTTGTTTTCTGGAAACCAGATGTGGCGTATGAAATTCGTGGAATGGATCCTCTTTCTTGTCTTCATATTTTTTTCATATGTGGTCTTTCGTTTCCAAAGATTTAGCAAGGCCATATCTTCTGACGGACAGAATGCCTTGGAAGTTCCACTCAACTTAAAGCAGTTTTGCACACACGTTAAATGTTTAATCATTCCATGAAAAGTATAAATAACCTCCGTTTTTCCAAACACTTCAATATATGCACTGATTCATGCCATTTTGTGCCTCTTGTGTTTTAGCCTAATACCCAAACCCATCTTCTCCTTCGATTCCTTACTTTTATTTACCCATTCTCCATCTCCAGCCAGCCATTTCTCCTCCAACCTGACCCTTTCGAACCTTTATTCACTGTGTATTTTCTTATTTCCCTTATTCCACACCTTGCCTGTCTCTGCTTGCCTCTTGCTCCCCCATTGCTTCATTCCTCCCACCCACCAGCAAAGTATCTCTTTTCCTGTACTTGCCCTCCTGATGGCAATGAATGGAATGAAATCATTAAACTCAAATTTGTTGCTGGTTTGGACTTCTCTGTAGCGTCTCTTTATTCACGTAGCTGTTTCATGCTCGCTCTGGTTTGTCGCTGGCTTTCAGAGTCCAGACATCGCTCTGGGCACTGCTGATTTTTACCCACCCAGGCAAAGGGATGAGTGAAGCAACAACAAACAGGTAGAAAGTGCCAGCACACTGATCATTCACACTGTGGTTCAAATAATAATAATAATAATAATAATAATAATAATAATAATAATAATAATAATTTATACCCCGCCCTCCCCAGCCAAGGCCAGGCTCAGGGCGGCTAACAAGCAATAATAAAAACAAGTTGAATGAATACAACCTAAAAAACAAGATTAAAATACAACAATTAAAATATTGAAACATTAAAATATTAAAATTCAGCCTCATCACAGGAGGAGAAAGGAAAAAAGAAAGAGGGGGAGGGAATCAAATTGACTCCAAGCCAAAGGCCAGGCAGGCGCGTGGACGTTGGCTGCTGGTTCCCAGGAACGGTCCTAGATTATTGTGGATTTTAGGAAATGTAAATTAAATATTCAGCCACTTATTATTGAGGGGAAGTGTGTGGAACAGGTCTCGGTGTTTCGATTTCTGGGAATGGAGTTGAGAGATGACCTAACCTGGGGAGAGAACAGCAAAGACCTGGTGAAGAGAGCACAGCAGAGGTTCTATTTTCTGAGAATCCTTCGGAAAAATAATCTCTCAAAGGACCTGTTGATGGCATTTTACCATTGCAGTGTTGAGAGTGTATTAACTTAAGGTCTGTGTGTGTGGTTTGGAAGCTGCACGGTCAGGGGGAAAACAATGTTGTCCAGGGTTGTAAAGACTGCGGAGAGAATATTTGGGTGCACTCTTCCCACCTTGGATCAAATCTATGCTTCCAGGTGCCATAAGAAAGCTGCAGAGATAGTGCAGGATAGTGCGCAACCCGGAAATGATCTCTTTCAGCTTCTGCCTTCTAGAAGAAGGTACAGGGTTATAAAGACTAGGACTAGCTGCCTGAGAAACAGTTTCTACCCAAATACGATTTTGGTTTTAAATGCAGTGTAAGGTAGTCTATATGGGAGTATATTGTATTTAATTATGGGGTATCAGAGTTTTTAGGGGGCTAAACAGGCTGGGATAGCTGGGATAGCAGGCTTGTTGGTTTCTGAATGTCTGATGTAGATTTTCAATTTCGTTGTTCTGTACGCAGTAGGCAAAAACCAAATGGTTCCAGCCAATCAGCCAACTGGACAAAATTCCTACTGCGCCCCTGCCCCAAAAGCAGACGGCTCCATGACAGGCATAGCAAGGTCAACACGAACAACCCTAATTAATAGGGAGGGAGGGAGAACAATCCAATATGCGCAGCGAAAAGAGGAAGCTCAACGCTGCACGCAGAGGCTTTTAACGCTTCTGGCTGTCAATCACAGAATGGCAACATCAAAATCTTCCCAACGACAAGGGAAGCCAAATCGCAACAGTGGCCAACAAATTTAGACACGCCCAGCAACAGTGGGGTGTCTTGTTAGCCCCCACTGCAACATGTGCTCTCCATGAAGGAGAACACACCTTACCTTTTACAATAGCTCTGTAAACAAGCAATTTGGTTTCCCTGCGAATGTCCTCAAACACAGAGGAGGATCAATAGCTAAATGGCTGAGCACGAAATATGGGAAGCTGCCTTATACAGACCCTCACAGCAGTGTGAGTTACAGTGCAGGATAAGTGGTGACTAGTCATCACTGGGACTCGTGGAATGGAAGTCAGAAAGGCCCACGATAGGGGCTGCTGGAGGCAGAGACATCTGGACTGGACATACACAAGAAGGTGTGAAGGGGGCAGCTGCTGGCATTGTTCAGTGGAATCCCTGATCTGCTGGTGTCATGAACTGGAGCCAGTGTGGTGTAGTGGTTAAGAGCGGTAGTCTCGTAATCTGGGGAACTGGGTTTGATTCCCCGCTACTCCACATGCAGCTGCTGGGTGACCTTGGGCCAGTCACACTTCTTTGAAGTCTCTCAGCTCCACTCACCTCACAGAGTGTTTGTTGTGGGGGAGGAAGGGAAAGGAGAATATTAGCCGCTTTGAGACTCCTTAAAAGGAGTGGAAGGCGGGATATCAAATCCAAACTCTTCTTCTTCTTCTTCTTCTTCTTCTTCTTCTTCTTCTTCTTCTGGAAGGACTATGGAGAAGAAGAAGAGGATCGCGGCAAAGGGTGTAGCCCCGACTAGGAAACACTGGGGCAAGCAATGGATGAGGAAGGAGTGGTTGGTGTAGGAAGTACGGGATAAAAGCGGAAGACGTGGAGATGGTGGGTCAGTGCACAGGAACCAGAGCAGCAGGACCCATCACCAGAGCCCCTGTCTCCACAAACACAGCAGGCTCCGAGGCGTCAGGAACAGCATACATTCATGGGGAAATTGCTGGTTATGATTAGGGTTGTTTGGTTGTTTGCCACCTGGTACTCTCAAAGCTATGGTTTTCCCAGTAGTGAAGTATGGAAGTGAGAGCTGGACCATAAAGAAGGCTAATCGCCGAAGAATTGATGCTTTTGAATTCTGGTGCTGGAGGAGACTCTTGAGAGTCCCATGGACTGCAAGAAGATCAAACCGATCCATTCTGAAGGAAATCAGCCCTGAGTGCTCACTGGAAGGACAGATCCTGAAGCTGAGGCTCCAATACTTTGGCCACCTCATGAGAAGAGAAGACTCCCTGGAAAAGACCCTGATGCTGGGAAAGATGGAGGGCACAAGGAGAAGGGGACGACAAATGATGAGATGGTTGGACAGTGTTCTCGAAGCTACCAGCATGAGTTTGACCAAACTGCGGGAGGCAGTGGAAGACAGGAGTGCCTGGCATGCTCTGGTCCATGGGGTCACAAAGAGTCGGACACGACTAAACGATTAAACAACAACTCTCAACTGGAGGGACGCGGGTGGCACTGTGGGTTAAACCACAGAGCCTAGGACTTGCCGATCAGAAGGTCGGCGGTTCGAATCCCTACTACAGGTTGAGCTCCCATTGCTCGGTCCCAGCTCCTGCCAACCTAGTAGTTCGAAAGCACGTCAAAGTGCAAGTAGATAAATAGGTACCGCTCCGTTGAGAAGGTAAGTGGCGTTTCCATGCACTGCTCTGGTTCATCAGAAGCGGCTTAGTCATGCTGGCCACATGACCCGGAAGCTATACGCCAGCTCCCTCGGCCAATAAAGCGAGATGAGCGCTGCAACACCAGAGTCGGTCACAACTGGACCTAATGGTCAGGGTTCCCTTTACCTTTACCTTTATAATCACTATTGGTAGCAGTATTGAGATTGAATCCAGTTCATCCTGCTTTCAACAATATAGTTGGTTGATTGCAATTATAAAAGAATAGAAATGCATTAAAAGCACATCTGTATTATATATTTATTTGAGTGAAGAAGAAGAAGAAGAAGAGTTTGGATTTGATATCCCGCCTTTCACTCCCTTTAAGGAGTCTCAAAGCGGCTAACATTCTCCTTTCCCTTCCTCCCCCACAACAAACACTCTGTGAGGTGAGTGGGGCTGAGAGACTTCAGAGAAGTGTGACTGGCCCAAGGTCACCCAGCAGCTGCATGTGGAGGAGCGGAGACACGAACCCGGCTCCCCAGATTACGAGACTACCGCTCTTAACCACTACACCACACTGGCTCTCTAGTGTTCTAAAGGAGGTACGTATAACTGTGTCATCACTTTAATAGTGTCTTTTTAAAGTCGGGATGGGATGGGTATTGCAACCAGTGCATTCTAGTTGTCCCCAAGTAACACGGCCACATGCGAAAATATTGCTATTCTAGAAAGTAGATGACTAGATTCATGTCACACCAGCAGCAGACCAAACATGTGGGCGATTTACATAGTACCAAATAAAAAGAACATTTGCAGTGTAGACACCAGATTAACTGGCGTACGTCCTGTTTCTTGTAAACAAGGAACAGAGAAGCCCTGACACTGGATTAAACAGCAACATTTCATTTCAGATTTTGTTTTTGTATTCCTTTTAATGCCTTCCAGGTAATAAAGGAAGCCCAGAACACTTAGGAGACAAAGCAAGTAGACTCTTAAGCTGCAGCTATCGCCATTTCTAGTCTAAACAAGAATCTTTCAGAACTCTGGCATGTTTTTAAGATGTTCACAGAATGCGCCCTCTTGGGACCAGGTCACTATTGTGTGGCAGTGTCACATGAGTTCCTGTTGATTTACTTTAATCTTGAGAAAGCCATCACTTTTCCTATTTTCTGCCAGATATTTGGAAAGGCACTGGGTGTGTGGGTGGGTGTGTAAAAGAGAAATAGAGGCAGACAGCACAAGAGAGAGCATTAAGATAATGTCTGGCTCTCCCTCCTGCGGTTTTTAGGATTTTGTGGAAACCTCAAATGTTCTTTACGGGTTTTAGCACATTACACACACCCACACCCCACACATGTTGCTTTCAGGGGTGCCAACTTGAATAAAATATTGGAGAGGGCTCACATGATAGAAAGTGTCCTTTCATACTGCATCACGGTGTGGTACGCTGGTTTGACATCAACTGATAGCAAGTGCCTACAGAGGGTGGTGAATACAGCACAAGATATTATGGGCTGTCCCGTGAATCCGCTGGATGAAGTAGCAGAAGAACGTTGCCTCAGGAGAGTGAGGAAAATTCTCAGGGATGACTCACACCCTGGCTGGCACTTTCTTGATCTCCTGCCCTCAGGCAGATTAGTCACACCAACAGGGTAAAGAACAGCTTCCATCCATGGGCTGTTAGGCTGCTGAATGAAAAGATGATAACAGGGCAACTGACTTTCGGGTTTGGTGTGTGTGTCAGTAAACGAGGGGAATTAAGACTAAGAGAGCTGAGTGGGGGGTTCTTGTGTCATCTCACTGTATACAAGTCGTACAAGTGACAATAAAATATTTCATTCATGATGGGGCACAGACACACCATTTTGAATGGCAATACCATTTACTGGGGGGAATCCCTCAAATATTTTATTAGGGGGACTGAAGAGACCTCGGCCCCTAGGAGTTGGGTCCTATGATTGCTACTGTTAGACAGCCGAAAGGCAGGCTATAAATGAAGTGAATTAATTTAATAATCTGCTGTAACCACATGGATGGCTTTTGCAGAGGTTCCCTGGAACCTCCTTGATTTTTTTTTGGGGGGGGGCTTGTCCCCCTGGCCGACACCAGATGGCACCCCTGGCACCTTGCCTATCTGCCCCACGCGATCAGGGGAATCCTGTGCTGCGTCATTCCCCTGGCCAGGAGCGTCCTCTTTTGCCCCCGATCAGCTGGGGAATTTCCCACCCTCCCACCCTTCAAGGTTTCTCTTTTGACCTTGCTATGGACTTCGGTTGGTCGCCGTTAAGAGGCCTGGTAGGAATTTTTCCACTTGGCAAATTGGGACCAGCCATTTGCCTTTTTCGCCTACTTCGTAGCAAATCGTCACAACTTCCGCAGTTTAGTGGTTAGGCATTGGTTCGGGGTATTGTTATGTAGATGGATGGGGGGGAGCGCCATCACCTCCCCCGGTTTCTGATGGGTAGTCCGGTAAAGGATTCTGGGGGGCGTGGCCCCGTCCAAAGCCTATGGAGACCAGGACCCAAGGCACGCCCCCGAGCGGTGACCCCGGGGGCATGCCTAGTTGATGTGCATCAGCAGGGCTCCCCCTGCTGGTGTTAACCCTTCCCAGCCTTTCAGGCAGACAGACTGAAGCCAGATAGTCGATTAGGACCAATGCCTAAGCCAATACCACTCATCACCTGTAACCAATAAAGTTATGGCCAATTTTAGCCCATTAACCTTAATAATGGTGTCTTGTGTCGTTATTTCTACTGGTGGGAGGCAGGAACTCACCACGCAAGTTGGCACGGTCTCCCAAGGGGCATACCTCGACAGTGGACTCTCTGCCCAACAGCTCTTTGGCCGCCACCTCCTAACTCGCTTGCCCACCAGCTCTTTCCCTGGCACTGGAAGAACCAGAACTGCTCATTCCTTGACCCAATAACTGAGCCACACTTTCAGGAATTCCTCATAAGCAGCCAAGTCTACATTATGGTACTTGTCTGTCTGTTTTAAGCCAGCCTTTGCTGTGCTGGCTAGAGCTGGTGGCAGTTGTCGTCCAGAACATCTGGAGAGCCTCTGTTAACCTCTCATGGCAAGAGCTTCCATCGCTGCTGAAGCATCCATGTGGTTTTGATTTTCTCGTACATAAAAAGTTACATGTGGTCTAGTGGGCTGAAGGAACTGACAGAAATTCTGTCACCACCTCGAAATATTATTATGGCCTTAGCAAAGCTAAGATGGCATCATTGCTCAACACCCTTCCACTCCCAAAAAAGGACAGATTATGCCATAGGTGCAAATGTGAACCTTAATTAAATAACTATGACATATTGGGTGGTGGTTTTATGTCAAATCCTTAGGAGTTCAATCTCGAGCTGTGGTAGGGAGCTAAATAAAGCATTCAGGATTCAAGGACACTTTCCAGCCAGGCAGAAACATTCTTTTTAGTAGTAGTAGTAGTAGTAGTAGTAGTAGTAGTAGTAGTAATTTTATTGAATTTTCAAAAGTTAAACATATATGGAGGTGGTTGGAGGATGGATGGTGGCTAACAGATTGAGGTTGAATCCTGACAAGACAGAAGTATTGTTTTTGGGGGACAGGGGGTGGGCGGGTGTGGGGGACTCCCTGGGCCTGAATGGGGTAACTGTGCCCCTGAAGGACCAGGTGCGCAGCCTGGGAGTCATTCTGGACTCACAGTTGTCCATGGAGGCGCAGGTTAATTCTGTGTCCCAGGTGGCTGTCTACCAGCTCCACCTGGTACGCAGGCTGAGACCCTACCTGCCTGCAGACTGTCTTGCCAGAGTGGTGCATGCTCTAGTTATCTCCCGCTTGGACTACTGCAATGCACTCCATGTGGGGCTACCTTTGAAGGTGACCCGGAAACTGCAATTAATCCAGAATGCGGCAGCTAGACTGGTGACTGGGAGTGGCCGCCGGGACCACATATCACTGGTCCTGAGAGATCTGCACTGGCTCCCAGTACATCTCCGAGCACAATTCAAAGTGTTGTTGCTGACCTTTAAAGCCCTAAACGGCCTCGGTCCTGTATACCTGAAGGAGCGTCTCCACCCCCATCGTTCAGCCCGGACACTGAGGTCCACCACCGAGGGCCTTCTGGTGGTTCCCTCATTGCGAGATGTGAGGTTACAGAGAACCAGACAGAGGGCCTTCTCGGTAGTGGCCCCTGGCCTGTGGAACGCCCTCCCTTCAGGTGTGAAGGAAATAAGTAGCTATCTTCTCTTTAAAAGACATCTAAAGGCAGCCCTGTTTAGGGAAGTTTTTAATATTTAATGCTGTGTTGTTTTTAACACTTGATTGCAAGCTGCCCAGAGTGGCTGGGGAAACTCAGCCAGATGGGCGGGGTATAAATAAATTATTATTATTATTATTATTATTATTATTATTATTATTATTATTATTTCAATACATAATAAATTTGACTTTTCACGACTTCCCACCTCATTTTCCATGGTGCTTTAATCCCCCCCTGCACATTGCATTTTCTTATGCCAACTCATCAATAGTGTAGTCTCTAATTCTTTTTGTTGCTCATAATTCAAATCCTGTTCACGAGTTCATCAAACTACAATATTTCCTTCAATAGTCTGAAAAGGCCTTCCAATCATTGTTAGATTCTCTTATTTTGGCTGTTAACTGTGCCATTTTTCTGCAGCTTACTTATCCATTCTTTTTTGGTGGGAACTTCTTCTTCCTGCCATTTTTGTGCGAGAGAATCCTAGCTGCTGTTACATACATAAATAACTTAATCATATTTACCCTCTTAATCATCTTCTCTCCCTAAGAGAAAGGCTTCTGTTTTTTGAGAGTTTTTTTTGGGTATAATCACTTTGAACATCTTTTTCATCTCATTATATATCATTTCCCTCAAAGCCCTCGCTTTCTTACAAGTCCACCACATATGTATAAGAAAGGTTCCATCTGAGCAGGCAAAAGCATTCAAGGAGGATGTGAAGTAGGGCTGAACAGAGATGCATCTTAAGAAGAGTGAGATAGCTGGATATTCCTCGTGGGAATATCCATGAGAAGACCCTTCTGGGAGCCCTAAGAGGACATCAGTGAGGGTGGAGGAATCCCCAAAGAGACTGCAGGCGAAGAGGGACTTTGCTTAGGCTGCTCAGCCTCCCTACCTAGCAGCTGACATGCGGGATAGTGCAGCAGCAGCAGTAGTTGCTTTTCTGTGCAACCTCCAGCCTCTAGGTGGCGCCAGAGCTTCAATTCTGGTTGTGAGTATTTTTGGATCCAGCATTTTTGGCCTAGATTGGAGAGAGAGTGGCAGAGGGGGTGTTTAGAGAGTGTTCCCCACTTACGCATTTTTTCGCTTGTGTGCTTAGGGGCCTGGAACGTAACCCCTGCTTAAGGGGGGGGGGACATCTGTGTATTTATTTATTACATGTCTATGGCCATGCAATTAACAGCTACATCTCAATTGAAAATAGGTACCAAAATCAGAAATTGGTGCAGTCAGCCAACCTTAAAGGTAAAGTACCCCTGGATGGTTAAGTCTAGTTGAAGGCAACGATGGGGTTGCAGCGCTCATCTCACTTTTCAGGCCAAGGGAACCGGCGTTTGTCCACAGACAGCTTTCTGGGTCATGTGGCCAGCAGGACTAAACAGCTTCTGGTGCAATGGAACACGATGATGGAACCCAGAGCACACAGAAACATCATTTACCTTCCCGCCACATTGGTACCTATTTATCTACTTGCACTTACGTGCTTTCAAACTGCTAGGTTGGTAGGTGCTGGGACAGAGCAACAGGAGCTCACCCTGTCGCAGGGATTCGAACCACCGACCTCCGATCGGCAAAGCGCAAGAGGCTCAGTGGTTTAGACTACAGTGCCACCCACGTACCTTTTTCTTAACCTTAAGGATTGTCTGAGGACCCCCTTTAGTTGATGATGTGTATTATTTCAAATGGTCCTATGGGGTTGTGCTTTTTGACTAGTATATGTAACACTTCACCTCTTTTGAAATGTGGTATGGAAGTGAGTGGGAAGTGAGAGCTGGACCATAAAGAAGGCTGATCGCCGAAGAATTGATGCTTTTGTTTTTTTTTTTATAATAATTTTTATTGCATTTTTTCCAAATTACAGAAAGAACAAAAGAATGAACAGAATAGAGAGAAAAAAAGGAAAAAAAGGAACAGAAAATCACGACCATTTCAGGAACTTATTTCAAATTTCCATTGGACTTCCCCACATCTCCCGCATAATGCATTCTTGATAATAAAGTTATCAGCAAATTATACCCTTATTTCATGTGTTTCTTTATATTTTCAGTTGCAATTTAAGTTTAAATCTCTTATTCTCCATTTACTCTAAAAATATAACATAATATCATTTTTACCCATTTAAACTTTGATTCTTTCATAAATGTTGTCCAATTTCATAGATAATTAAATTTCGTTGCTGGGGCTAACGTTCCAAATCATACGGCATCTTATAATTATAGTGCTGGAGGAGACTCTTGACAGTCCCATGGACTGCAAAAAGATCAAACCTATCCATTCTGAAGGAAACCAGCCCTGAGTGCTCACTGGAAGGACAGATTGTGAAGCTGAGCTGGGAAAAGATGGAGGGCACAAGGAGAAGGGGACGACAGAGGACGAGATGGTTGGGTAGTGTTCTTGAAGCTACCAGCATGAGTTTGACCAAACTGTGGGAGGCAGTGGAAGACAGGAGTGACTGGCGTGCTCTGGTCCATGGGGTCACAAAGAGTCGGACACGACTAAACGACTAAACAACAACAAAGCTAGCTCAGCTGTATCTGCAGGGGCCTCCCGCTTATTCTGCTGAGTGGGCCCTGGAATTCCACCCTAAAGTCCTGTCCAAACATCATCTTCGATGTATGTACTTGAGGGATGGAGAAATTGCAGTCCTTCAGGTGTTCTTGGACTACAGCTGCCATCAGTATGGCCAACTGGCAGGAATGATGGAAGTTGGAGTCCAACAATATCCAGAGTCTCACAAGTTTTTCCACCCCTGATGTAGCAAGTCCCAGTTCTACTGAGGTTTTGGCAGCCTCCTTAAGACTCACTTATTCACCCAGGCATTTGCTGGCTGCTAACTCCTAGCTTGGAAGAAAATATATATTTTTGTCACAGTGGGTGTAGTTTTACTGTGGCTTTAATATTTGGATTGTTTTTATGAGACTTATATATTGTGAACCACTCTGGGACCATCCAAACCAAGCATGGTATACGAACATTTTAACTGAATTGAAAGTACATTATGATCTGCTTATTGTTTGCTCTTTACGACATTCTTCTGTGAAGTTAACATGTCTCTGGAGTTCAGTATAATGTTTTGGGGACAGGAGCTGATGTCCTTTTAAAGGGAGGCCGTTTCTCAGGAAATCCATGACTCACACAAAGCCAATTCAAGGAGAATTCTTAAGGATCAACCAGGGAAATGCCTTTTTGAGAAACTTCTTTCTGACAAAAAAAAAAAAGCCATGAAAAGCATGTCTATATGGCAAAATAGCTAAAGTGACCACAGGTTTCGTAGGAAGAGGTGACAATGGGGAGAAATCGGTGGAGTTAGTCAGAAAAGGGGCAGCAATATTTGGCTCAAGAAAGTCTTTTTAATCTGAAATGATTTTCAGTAGAAGGTTCGTGAACTTGGCTTGAGTATGGTTGACTTAATTTGAGCCTGGTGCAAGATTTACGATCACTGCTCCTGCACGTATCGCGAGCCAGGCTGAAGGAGAAGGGGTGTTCAAAACCAGCCTCGGTTTACGAAGGAGTCAGTCCTGCTCAGGAACACGGTACTGTTGCCCTATTAGGGGTAAACCTGGCGGCATCTGAAACAGAGATGGGTATCATACCCCTCAAGGGATGTGGGTGGCGCTGTGGGTTAAACCACAGAGCCTAGGACTTGCTGATCAGAAGGTCGGCGGTTCGAATCCCCGCGACAGGGTGAGCTCCTGTTGCTCGGTCCTTGCTCCTGCCAACCTAGCAGTTCGAAAGCATACCAGTGCAAGTAGATAAATAGGTACCGCTCTGGCGGGAAGGTAAACGGCATTTCTGTGTGCTGCTCTGGTTCTCCAGAATCGGCTTAGTCGTGCTAGCCACATGACCCGGATGCTGTCTGCAGACAAGCGCCAGCTCCCTCGGCCAATAAAGTGAGATGAGCACCGCAACCCCAGAGTCGGTCACGACTGGACCTAATGGTCAGGGGTCCCTTTACCTTTACCTTTATCATACCCCTCAACTGCCCCGATTGTGCTGAGATGGTAAAGCCTTCATGGTTTCTGACTTGAAGTCAAGGTGTCCCAATTTTGAGGCTTTGTCCCCAGCTCACAGCACTTCCCCAGCAACAGATCCTGGAATCAGCTACACAGCAGCAAATAGAACGTTTCAACTGTGTTGCAAAGTGCAATATACAAATGTGAACCTAGATGGCGACAGTGAGCTATGCAAAATTCAATTTATTTTTCAAAAAAAATTTTTTTAAGAAAACATTTTCACAGTGTTTTTTATATATGTGTATAGATTCCACCCCTGCCTCTCTGCCCCTCACAACATGGTGGCCGGCTCTGATCTTGGCAGCATGGCCAGGGTGCCGCTGGGAGCCAGAAGCAGAGAGACTGAGGGGATGTGGGCTTAAAAGGGCCATGGTGCAGATCATGAGTGGTTGGCAAGATGGGGGATAGAGAGTGGGAAAGGGAAGGAAGGCTGGTGCCCAGTGAGAAGAAGAAGAAGAAGAAGAAGAAGAAGAAGAAGAAGAAGAAGAAGAAGAAGAAGAAGTAGTAGTAGTAGTTTGGACTTGATATCCCACCTTTCACTCCCGTTAAGGAGTCCCAAAACGGCTAACAATCTCCTTTCCCTTCCTCCCCCACAACAAACACTCTGTGAGGTAAGTGAGGCTGAGAGACTTCAGAGAAGTGTGACTAGCCCAAGGTCACCCAGCAGCTGCATGTGGAGGAGCGGGGAAGCAAACCCAGTTCACCAGATTACGAGTCCACCGCCCTTAACCACTACATCACACTGGCAGTAGCACCTCTGAGCATGTGCAGAGTGCACACGTCCACCCTTCTCCTCAGTCAGAAACACCTTGCACCTTTCCTCTGAGGGTTTCCCTGGACTGAATAAACGCACAACTGCAAGTACAAAGCTACTGGAGTGACATAATGGGGTTTGGTGGTATTTTCCATGAGAAAGTCTTCGCAATAGCCTGCTCTTGGATGTATTAATTTTTTTGCAGTGGGGAGAATGGGTTTAATTGAGGAGGGTATTTTAAGAGCATTTGAAGTAGTTATTTCATAATTGCCAGAGAGATATATGTGTTCTTGATGAAAAATAATCACATGTTGACAGGACGGCGGGACAACCGCCCTCTCTCGATGGCGCCCATACAAAGCAAATGTGCCTTTCGTTCCATCAGATGTTGAGCACGCTCCAGAATGCAATCTTTCTGTGCTTTCGGCTTTCTGTGATTCTTCCTGCAAGATTAGAGATTAAAGGGGACGAAACACTGGAAAGATATCTAAAGGAACAGTCAAGCCTTGCAACACCTATTTCCAAATTTTCCACATTTTGTTTCTAAAACAACAGATACGGTCCACACCGATCCACTGGCAGAACGTGAAACAATTTTTTACCGGGTCAGCTCTCAACAAACCTACACACATTTCAAGTGCTGCGCTGAACTCTGATTTCTTTGAGGTTTCATTTCCCTGTGAAAGGGGCTTCCCGATTCTTCTGCCTCATTGTCAGGGAACTTCAGATTTTCTTTTGAGTTTCCGTGAGGACAGGGTTTTGACTGCCTCTGTCTATTTTATGGTAGTAGAGTGTGCTGAATGTCCCCCGTTTTCCAGGAAACATTTCTTCCATATTCTGTAGCCTCCCTGGATGCCCAGTTTGTAAAACCTCATGATTTCTCCCGATCCCTCATCTTTGGTTGTAAAAGTACCCAGAAAGGCAGCAGGGTGCAGACCACTTGGAAGAGGCTTTGTCGAATGAAAGGACACCGGCAAACACCCCTCAGCTACCTCAAAACTAAGGTGAGGAGAGAACATTTCATTTCATTTTCATTTCACTTTTAATTTTTAATAATAATAATAATAATAATAATAATAATAATAATAATAATAATAATTTATTTATACCCTGTCCATCTGGCTGGGTTTCCCCAGCGACTCTGGGCGGCTTCCAACAAAATATTAAAAATACAATAAAACATCGGACATTAAAAACGTCCCTAAACAGGGCTGCCTTCAGATGTCTTCTAAAAGTCAGGTAGTTGTTTATTTCCTTGACATCTGACGGGAGAGCATTCCACAGGGCGGGTGCCACCACCAAGAAGGCCCTCTGCCTGGTTCCCTGTCACCTCACGACTCGCAGGGAGGAAACCGCCAGAAGGCCCTCGGAGCTGGACCTCAGTGTCCGGGCTGAACAATGGAGGTGGAGATGCTCCTTCAGGTATACTATATTGCTATGCACAAGGCAGTATACAGCAACAAAAAACACACCCCTTATAATAATCTGATCCAATACAATGCAGTACAGCTGGTTTAAACTGGTTCTCTTATCTCTTCTGTTATGCTGACTATAAAAGTAAGACCAGAAGGAGACTGGGTTTCACTTTCTCTTTCTATCTCCTTTCCTTCTGGTGTGGTGTTTCGTGTTATGGTTCAGACTTACTATAAGTTATTGTAAGTTTAAGTTAAGTCTGCTGCAACTGGATTTCTTACGTGCAGTGCCAGTACTGAGTGTATTGGATTTGTAACTGTTGTGCTCATTTGCCTTCAGTAGCAGTAAAGCTCTGCTGAATAAAATACAATTGCCTCTGGTCTATTTTGGGGGAATCTTGCAATGTGTTTAAGTTTTGACTCTGCTAACTATACGTCAGAGTTCTGCTCTGGATCATATTGAGTAGAATCTCAGTGACAAACAGAACAGCTCTTCTTTTGTTATCTCTGTGGATCTGATCTCCTGGATGACATGGATGTCATGAGGCAATTGAATATGCATGCGTACTCTGTTTCCTTCCCACCCTCCTACCTTTGTGTGGCCCTGGGCACTGGCAACCTGTGCTATGCCACTGCCCGCCAGTGTAGTAGCCAATTCTGAGCTGGCTAGACCAATGGTCTTACATGGTATAAGGCAGCTTTCTATGTTCCTAACACATATTTAAAGCACACCACTTGCCCCTCTGAATCCTGGGAACTACAGTTTACTCCCCGCAAAGCTACAATTCACAGCACCCTTAACAAGCTGCGGTTTCCATGATTTCTGAAGGGAGCTATGTGCTTTTAATGTTATGATGTGGTAGATGTGACCGTAGATGAAAGAAGACTTCAAGCATGCTTTTTCTTCATTTGAACCTTAAATCTCTGCAGTCTGTTACTAGTCTACTGATTTTATTTTTGTGAAGCTTGCAATAAAACGGTTGGATTTGGCAGGCATAAATAAAATAGTTTGAACAGCTTCAGGATTAATTGGGTACTAACACTTGTAGACAGAGTAGGGCTGTTCTTTCCCCTCACAGAACACTTTAGAAATCTGCTGCAAAGCAAGAAATGAATCAAATCTGCAATGAGGATTTTAAATATCCAGTGACATTTAACCTTGAAGGTTTAGAAGTGGTGTAACAATTTTTTAAAATAACCCTGACAGTTAAAGCTTTCCATTTTGAAGAGTTGATAAAAGGGGGTTGGTTTTTTCAAAATGTTATTATAATCTATCATAATACATACTTGCAAATTGTATATTACAAATCAAAACACCTTATACTAGTGGCGAGTGCTTAGCACTTCCGGAGAAGTTGAAGTAACCAAAAATATTGAGATTTTTAGATAGATATTGTAATTTGTGAGTTTTAGGACAGATGCGGGGCTGAGCGCATCTGACAGCATCCAAACTTAAATGGAAAAGTTTGGGTGCTATCCTCTGCCTCAGGAAACCACATTTGTAACTGTCACAACAAATGGGGAAAAGTCGTACCAAAGTCATGATTTGGTCTGCCATCTCGTTTCAAAATTACACAAAACAAATTACCGTGAAAATCCCTGAAGTAATTGACTATAGAATAACAAAAATCAAAAAATAAACTAGAATTAAACAAAGACTTTACGAGATGCCAGCTACAAAACTCAAAAAACAGTTTTTAACATCAGCAGTCAGGAGCGCTTCAGCCCTGTTTTTGAGTTTGTTTGAAACTTCAAACCTCAATTTCTTATTACTACTGCTTGGTTCTCTTAAATAGGGTTATGTTTAAAACTTTTTTGAGTTTCTGCCCTGTTTTTTGAGTTTGTTTGAAACTTGGTTCTCTTAAATAGGGCTATGTTTAAAACTTGTCATTTAGGTTTTCATACCTTTTTTGTAAACTCGAGGAAGCATTTTCAGCCCTGCTCTTGAGCTCGTTTGATATCACTTAAAATCTTATTTCTTTATTTCCTTCTGAGGAAACTGATTAGTTCAGTGAAATGAATTTTGTAGTCGGCATCTCGTAAAGTCTTTGTTTAATTCTAGTTTATTTTTGTTATTCTATAGTCAATTACTTCTCGTTTCAGGGATTTTCACGGTAATTTCTTTTGTTTTGTGTGATTTCTTGGTTCCGTTGTGGCATCTGAATATAGACTGCATTTTTAATCAAGGCATATATTGGCTTATATTTTGATCAGGTTCCTAAATTAAATGGGCTTAGATTTTCAAATGTTTCATGCCAGCTGTTTAGAGAACCTTGGCAATGTTTTCCTCCTAGACAAGGGGGCCCCTTGATTTATAGCAGAAAACAATTCTCAAAGTCGTAAAAGCTGGAATTACAGACTGAGAGTGAGGACACTGACCCTACATGTTACAGAAGATAAAAAAGGCAGAGATAAACATAATTAGGAATGAGTAAATAGTAAAATAAAACCGTTAAACTTGAGCCACAGGACAAAAGGCCAAGAGCACATGGAAAACAAAGCAACTGGCTGGAGAAGGGGGGGGAGTGTAAACAGGGGAAGAGGCTTTTTTCCTATTTTATTTTGAGGCTGTAAACTGTTCCTTCCTTTTTACTTTGAGGAAGTTTATCCTTCTAAAAAGCTATCTATGATAATGTATGAAATATGCTGGCTTAAATGTAATTATGCAAAGGATTTAAGAAATGCTAGATTCTTGTTTCATATAGTTGTAAGAGTTGTATTTATCCTGAAATTAAGTCAGCCACCAGCCTAGCCCCCTGCCAGACAGGAGACGCCAATCGAGCACTTATGACAAATGGTTGTCAGGCCTTTGTTTAAAGACCTCCAAAAGGAGATATTTCATTGATGATGCATGAGAATATGAACCCAAGGTCTCTGACATCTGTTCAAGATAAAAATTTAAAATTATTAACCATTTGTTTTAGAAGGCAATAGGGCAAGGAGGGCAAGAGGTGAGCTGGTAATTAAGATTCCTTGTTGAGACACATGTAAGATATAATACTACATATTTGTCATTTATAGATGTAACAATATATAGCTCTTTGTGTTCCACATAAGGACAGGAGGATATGGGTGTATCTTTTAGGATTGGTTATAGCAATCAGCCAATAGGAATTTCAACCAGGCTGATTGACAGAGGCAGCCACAGGAGGAGCAAAGGGGGCTGGATTAAGGGAATATAAGTGCTGGCCATAATGGCAGGAGGCCAGGCCAGAGCTTGGTAACCATATACCACTGTGCCTCTCATTTATTTGTCTGACAAATAAATTATTATTTTAATTTCTCTGTTGCTGCGTTGAATATTTCATTCCAGCTAAGCGTTAACCACAAGCAGGGTGCTACACCGTGACTGTCTTTTTTTCACTGATCTCGTTTCAAAATGGCTCCTGGTTTCCCAACATAGATGAAGACTGCCACCTCCCACTCAAGAACTCTCATTGCCAAGTTGGGCAATGATATTTCCATCGGCATCCAAATTCACACTGGTTGGACGCGTTAGGCCAAACTGGGCAATGTACTGCCAGATGAGGTGGTGATATCTTCAGAGGCACCCGATTCAGTGTATTTGGGGCCTGTCATACCTAAAATCTGGTGAGGTTATGCCAATGGCATGTTTCAGTCTGCCATCTTGATTCAAAATGGCAGCCGGTGTCCCAGCATCAATGGAGACCACCACCACATCTTGGGAACTCTTGTGCCCAGTTGGTGATAGAATCTTGAGAGGCATCTGAATGCTTAGAGAACAAAACAGAACAGACCATCCGGCAGACAGACAAACAAGCCACCTTTCAAATTATATAGTAGATTATCTTGTAATTTTTGAATTTCATTTTGTTCACAGCAGCAGTTGATTTCATCATATATTTAATATTTCCAGTTCTCTTCTGGTATGTGTTATTGAATGTGACCAGTTAATCGCTTTCTTTGATTAGGTTGCCAGATCATTTCAGTTATTCATTTCCAATCGCTCCAATTTTTCCTAACGACTTCCAATTTCTTTGGCCCTCTTTACTCTTTCCATGTTTCGGTACAGAGTATACTGGCTATGCTCATTATGTATAAAAGCAGAAGTCCCAGTAAAGGAAGAATGGATACAAAAACTTATGGAATGTGCAGAAATGGCGAAACTTACCGAAAGAATAAAAAAATCAAGATAACTTTTTTAAAAAATTAAAGAATGGAAATAATTTATTGAATATTTACAGATAAATTATAAACAGATAAAAACATTGGCAGGATTATTGTAACAACCTGCAGTTTTATAAGAGTATATATTTAAAGAAGATGAATAGATGAGTAAATTGAGTTAATTTGGATATGCAAAAGATATTAAAAACAAATTTAAGGAACCACAGAAAGAGGGGGAAGTCAAGTTTTGAAAGATCATCTGTGTCCCATTTGCCCCTTTGGCTACCACAGAGTTAATTCTATTTTTAGTTTCAATATAAATCGGTTCGATCAGGTCCTAATGCTGCCACAAACAACTCATCGCAGTATTTAGCTAAGTGATCTCCTTCTTTGAGCTGAAAAGGATACTAAACATGGAGACTTGCATGCGGCTAGCTACTCTTCTCCCATGCAGAAACCATTAAACAGCTGTCACAGATAAATTATGCCATAGTGATAATGGCGGGGGGGGGAGTCTGGAAATATACAAATTGTTTTGTCTCATCAGTGTTTTTATAACTCTGAAAGATAAACCAAGCAATGTGGAATTGTATCCTCCTGTTGCCAGTTTAATTGTTTCATATGTTGTGCTAAACACAATAATAACCAAAGTCTACAAGGTTTTGTTAACATCTGCCGCAGCATGTTTAAAACCAAAAGTTCCTCTATGATCCTTCCAAATTATTCTGAAAGAACCACAGTTTATACAAAACTGTTTTTAATTCCTTCTGGCCTCAGCTAAACTTTCCCATAAATTCATGAACCCAAAAGTTTAATAGCTACTCATCTTCCCTCTTAATTGAGCGCTGTAGCTTCTTTTCAACATATTAAAAGTGACCCTTGACCATTAGGTCCAGTCGGGACCGACTCTGGGGTTGCGGTGCTCATCTTGCTTTATTGGCTGAGGGAGCCGGCATACAGCTTCCGGGTCATGTGGCCAGTATGACTAAGATGCTTCTGGCGAACCAGAGCAGCACATGGAAACGCCGTTTACTTTCCCGCCAGAGTGGTACCTATTTATCTACTTGCACTTTGATGTCCTTCGAACTGCTAGGTTGGCAGGAGCAGGGATGAGCAACGGGAGCTCACCCCGTCGCTGGGATTCGAACCGCCAACCTTCTGATCGGCAAGCCCTAGGCTCAGTGGTTTAACCCACAGCGCCACCTGCTTCCAGCATATTAGCTGCCTGTAATAAATGCAGACCTTATTCGTTCCTAACGGGAAGGCATCTTTAAGACTGCAGAAATGAAAATCCATCTATAAAAAATAAGATTTGTAGAATCTACACACAACTATTCTTCATTTGTATATACCCCTACCAAGCATGTAAGCAGGCTTAGCTTCACTGCCTTCTCAAGATTTTGCCGCTTTTAGTTTTCAGAAATGTTTCCTTCAATCTCCACGAAGATAAGAAAACATCGATCGGATTTTATAATAAGCCTGTTTCGCAATTGTGCATAGAGGAAGAAAACAAGACCTGCCCCCCCCCAAGCTTCTCAGTCATTGGTGGTGGCTAAGCTGTGTACCTCTAGATGTTGTTGGTCTCTCAGTCCCATCAGCAGAGGCCAGCACAACCAATGGTCAGGGATAATAGAGACTGTAGTCCGACATAATTTGAAGCGCCATAGTTAATCACTCCTGTTCCAGAGCTTTTGTCAGATAATATTGGGGCATTCATTAGAAAACTTTCTTCTACTGTTTAATATACATGTCAGGGGTTCAGGGACAGCGGCACAGGGGAGGCAGGAGATGGAGAGCGATTGGGAAGAATCCCAGGACAGCGAGGAGGAAGATGGGGGTGGCCCGAGGGATTCCATGAGCCTCTCCAGCGAATCAGAGGATTCCCTGTGGTCAGAAGAAGGGGGGTCCCAGGGGGGACGCATCAGGAACAAGGGGCCAGCAGGGAATCCCAAAGCGGCAGCTGGAAATCAGGTCCAGCTTCCCCACCAGAGCGTGGCGAGGGGGGGGGAGTTCCAGTGTGTCGGGGGAAGCAGCTCCGTCAGCAGGAGCGGAGGGAAGGTCAGAACAAGCCATGCTCCCGGAAGGGGAAGGGAGCAGTGAAGGGAGTAATGTGACGATCAGAAGGAAGGTTGGAAGTTGGGCGCGCGCGCCAAGTTCAAATGTACAGGCACGCGGGAAGACAGAGAGCCCGGAAAGGGAGCCAGGTCCTAAAGCCCGCAGGAGGGAGGGGGAGCAATCTGGGGATTCGGCGTCAGAGGAATCCAGGAGGGGCGAAACCCCAGCGGGCAGGAAGACCCTGCGGGAAAGGGAGGAAAGAAGGAGTTGGAGCAGAGCAAGGCTCTTAAACTAGTGCAGGGGCGGGTCTGATTCAGAGGGGACTTCAATGGTCTAGCGTTACAGACGTAGAGCTGCACGCCGCGGCTGTGAAACGGACAATGAACTTCAATAAACATTTCTGTATATAAAGAGCAACTGGCGTTGGTCCTTTGTGAGCTGGGACCTGAGGCAGCTCTGACAATACATAATTTATTTCTTTTCAATTTCAAGAATAATATTTTGTTATTATTATTATTATTAGTAGTAATAATTTTATAGGTTGCTGAAATTTTCCTTGTTTCACCAATTTTGCAATCAATTTCTCAAGACTTTTGCACAAGACTTCACAGCCGCTTGTGACTTACATGACTAGATGGCTGGCATCAGAATAGGACTTTATTTGGAGAGATCACATATTATCTGTTTATAATACCAGATATTATTTATTTTGTATAATGCATGGTCTCTGTTATGTGATCGCTACCCATAAGCCATGAGGACCTCCTTTTCTCTACCTGTAAATACCTTCTTTTATATCTGGCTGCTTGGCTAGAGAAACAGAAATATTATCATTTTCTCAGTTTAATCCAGGACTTCAGAGCAACTGGAGCTGAAACCTTCATCAACTGTTTCAGGGAGCTGTTTCAGAAATGCAACAGTTCCTGAATCAGGATAGCTTGACCTTAGGAGTCCAGGCATTGGTAACCTAAAGAATAGATTCTCTCCATGCCGCAGGCATAAATAATGGAACTGTAAAGTTAGGGCTCCCATACGTCCAGAATTTTCCGGACACGGGCGAGATTTTTCCGTCGAGAATGGCATCCGGGCCGAATTCTTGAAAAGTGGTTAAAATGTTCGGGGGAACCCGAAATTATTTTTCTGGCGATTTCCCAAAAAATAGGTTAAAATAAAAAAAGCTTAATAACTTTTGTGTCCAGAAATATGGAAATATGAAATATGGCAACCCTAGTCAAGGGTGGGATGAATCTTAAAGAGGAATACTATCATATATTATTGAATCAACCAAATTCATTTATAGAGCTGACGGACTGTATCATTCCTTATTGTCCTATGTAATTGTCAGGCTTCGGGGAATCGGTTTCCTCC
Source organism: Podarcis vaucheri (assembly GCF_965113315.1). Lineage (NCBI taxonomy): Eukaryota > Metazoa > Chordata > Lepidosauria > Squamata > Lacertidae > Podarcis > Podarcis vaucheri. The sequence goes on along the minus strand of NC_138750.1, from coordinate 17,613,185 downwards.
TGTTGTGGCAGTAGATAAGCAGAACAAAGGAAAACGAGTCTTCTTACCAGTTAGAAACTTTAATGATCAGAGCGAGAGAACAAAGGACCCATCTCCTAGAATGGCGTTGCTCCCAATTAAGGATTCCACTCCTTTGTGTCACTATGAATCCACGTCACTCCTATGTTTTGTGACACAGCTTGTCCCCTCTCTGCTTTTCATGCTTTCTGGTCTACCACTTTCTGAGCTCTTCTTGACCTTGGGCCGAATGGAGGAATGCTGTCCAGAGACTGGGAATCTGTTAACCCTCTCTCTTCCAGTACAGTCATACCTTGGGTTACAGACGCTTCGGGTTGCGCGGTTTCGGGTTGCGCACTGTGCCGAACCCAGAAGTACTGGAACGGGTTACTTCCGGGTTTTGGCACTTGTGCAGAAGCACTAAATCACGCTTTGCGCATGTGCAGAAGCACCGAATCGCGAGCCACACATGCGCAGACGTGGCACTGTGAGTTGCGGACGCTGCTGGTTGCGAACGTGCTTCCCGCATGGATCACGTTCGCAACCCAACATCCACTGTACTTCTCCTAGCTGTTCCCCATCCACTATTTCCCAGCTTCTGCCTTCTGAACTGTGCCCCTCTGCAAACCACTGTTCCAAATCTATACTGTCCTCCTGCTCCTGGGAAGATTCAGGATCAGGATCTGATCTTGTGTGGCTCCCACCATTCTTCCTCAGTTGCAGCCCTCCCCAGCACAGTCCCTGACATCTACTCAAACCTCTGCAAACCTATCTTTTTTACATTGCATCCAGGAGGGTTTTTAATTCACTTAGGCACCATCCTTCTGAAGAAGAAGAAGAGTTTGGATTTGATATCCCGCTTTATCACCATCCGAAGGAGTCTCAAAGCGGCTAACATTCTCCTCTCCCTTCCTCCCCCACAAGAAACACTCTGTGAGGTGAGTGGGGCTGAGAGACTTCAGAAAAGTGTGACTAGCCCAAGGTCACCCAGCAGCTGCGTGTGGAGGAGCGGAGACGCGAACCCGGTTCCCCAGATTACGAGTCCACCGCTCTTAACCACTACACCACACTGGCACTGACAAATCAGGCTTACTGTTAAACGACAGGGACTTACAAAGCACAGGTGCTGCCAAGGGATGTAGCGGGGGGTGGGGACACGCTGGAGCAATGGCCCCAGGTAATTTTTTCGGGGGGCGCTGCTCATGCCGCCCTGCCAGCATCGCACAGCCCTGCGCCCTCCGATCCCAGCCTCGCCCTCGCTTTGCGCCATCAAGACACTCTCGGCGGCTGGTGCTGCCATGCCACCAAATTGACTCCTCCCAAATTCCACCGATCGAAGCAGCCCAATAAGCACATAAGGGACAAAGCAGCCCTTCAAGTAAACTGGTCCCAATGAAGAGTGTTATATTAATAGTAAAACCTTCAACCTGGCCCAGTTAAAAACCAGTAGCCAGTGCAGACTCATTGAGTGGATCCTAGTGCTGCTAAGATCGCGGGTTCGAGCCCCACGCTGGGCAAAAGATTCTTGCATGGCAGGGGGTTGAGCTGGATGACCCTCAAGGGCCCTTCCAAGTCTCCTTAGGGTTGCCATATTTATAACAGATGTCCTTTCTGTATCCTGGACAGGAACGGCCAACATCATTTTATTTTGCGTCGATAGGGACTTCCAAACTGTTCAGGAAATGATTTATTTTTCTTTGGGTCAGATTTAAGGAGGGAAAATATAAAACAACACAAACTCCGACAATGTTTCGTCATGCGTATCACTGCTGCCTGGAGAGTAAGTTCTAGATTTCTCTTTGCAAGAAATGCTTTAAGCTAAAAAAATATAAATCTCTGGCTTTTCCAAAAATAACAAAGCTTGCTCGATTTTTAAAGTCTCGTGTATAGGTGTGTTCTAAACATTACACACTCTTTCCAAAGTTTATCTTGCTTTATCTCCCGGACGTTTCTTAAGCTTTCCTCTTTTCCGTTTCCATGTTTTTATATATATGCAGACAAGCTTATGAAGTAACTCCTTAATACTGTTTTTCCTGTGTCCAATATTGTATCAAGAGCCAGACAACTTGACTCAACTTATAATTGTTTCCTGAGACAGACGGATGCCAACAATAATTGATTGTCTCTTGTGATCTTGTTTCAGTGCCTGCATATTGTCCTGATACTGCATTTAATATACAGAACTTGTTTTTCCCCCTTTTACATTAATTGACATTAAATTCAAGAAAGTAATTCAGCACAGTGTGAAATGTCACTCGCACCAACATCTTCTCAATTGTTTGAGGTAAAATGGAATCATAGCCTGCAAAACAGAGTTGTGGAGGAATGAGTAACCAGGATTTTAAAACACCTCAAATCCCACATCAAATATTTTGGGTAGCAATGAAGAATCTTTGTGGGCATAGTCAAATTCGCAACAGCATCAAAACATTTACCTATTAGATTACAGGGGTCAGCAAACTTTTTCAGCAGGGGGCCGGTCCACTGTCCCTCATACCTTGTGGGGGGCCGGACTATATTTTGGAAAAATATATATGAATGAATTCCTATGCCCCACAAATAAACCAGAGGTGCATTTTAAATAAAAGGGCACAGTCTACTGATGTAAAAACACACTGATTCCTGGACCGTCCGCGGGCCGGAATTAGAAGGCCTGATCCGGCCCCCAGGCCTTAGTTTGCCTACCCATGTACAGTATTAGAATTTCATGCAGTAGAAAATCCTTACTGTAGTTCTGAAAAACAATCAGAGTTTAATTAGACTATAGATATTGGGTGATATATGGGTGTAAGGTGGAATAAAGAAGAAGAAGAAGAAGAAGGTGGTAAAAGGTAAAGTACCCCTGGACAGATAAGTCCAATCAAAGGCAACTATGGGGTTGCGGCACTCATCTTGCTTTTAGGCCAAGGGAGCCAGTGTTTGTCCACAGACAGCTTTCTGGGTCATGTGGCCAGCATGACTAAACTGCTTCTGGCACAAGGGAACACCATGACGGAAACCAGAGCACACGGAAACACCGTTAACCTTCCCGCCACAGTGGTACCTATTTATCTACTTGCACTGGCGTGCTTCCAAACTGCTAGCTTGGCAAGTCGTACTCAACAGTATGCCATTCCCTCGACAGAAGAGCAGCTTCGGGGCAAACTGTGCAGGCTCGTTGCATGAGAGGAACACACACGCAACAGAACGGCACAGAAAAGTTCTACGTTCTGTGTCCTTGTCTCCTGAAATGCTACCTAACAACATTTCGGGTTGGGGCTTTTGCTTTTGGCTGTCGCCTTATTTAATATGGTGAGCAGCCAGATACTCCTCTGCAAATAACCACTGCCAGTAGTTTTGCTATGTTATTTGGCTAGCGAAGTTGAGCTTGTGATAAGAGGCAGGGGGACTAACAGATGTGAGGGGAGGGGGATGAAAGAGAGGGGAATTCAGCATTCTGACCAGCATTTAAAAATAGATAAATTCACAAGAAACCAAGTACTTTTCCATCCAGTAATTTGCAGTCCAGTTGCACAGGGTGGAAGAGAGGAAATCCCCTCTGAAAATGCCACTATGGCCTTTGACTGTGGATTCAGAAATGATGATACTGTAACCAATATCAAGGGTGGGTGGTGCTGCTTGCTTTTCCAGGGAATTTGTTCCAATTTGCTGCCTTGGGAGAGGATTTATGGGATGTTGCTGACAATGCTGCTCATAAAAGGGGCCAGTCTTTCCTGAGCCACTTTGCGGTTGATGAAGTTGTGCAGCTACCTTGTCAATTGGTAAGTGTCTTCATTCATTGCTTGTCAGGGGTTGCTGAAGTTGTTGAGATCAAAACCCCCATTTTTTAAAGTTACTGTTTTGTCATAAGACTTTCCTGGGGTGTAGATGTTGAGGTGGCTTCCCCCCCGCCCCCCGCCCCTTGACATGATATACTAAAGAAAGACATTACTGACTGCAGATTTTACAGTCCAATTTGAAATGAGAGGTCGTGACCGTATGTGATTGCTTCAAAGTGTTCTTAGAAGCTCTGAATGTTTTTAATTGTTCCCATAATTATTTATTCAGTTTACATCCTGTCGTTCCTCCCAAAGGAGCCCAGGGTGTTTTAGAATTTTGAAAATAAGTTTGAAATGTGCTTTTATTTTGTTTAAAATTATACTGTTTTAATGTTTTGATGTTGCCTTAATAAATACTCTCTCAAAACTTAAGCTATTGCATTCTGGTATTGGAAACCTTTGTTTTAAGAATGCATAACTAACTCTTGTGCCCAATACATGTGTTCAGTACTTTACTCTAATTTTAAACACACACAAAATGTGCATAGTGTACGCTTTTGAATTTGAATCTTAACTCTTCGTTTGTGTTGCTGGCAATATTTGCTTTGTGGATATATACACCATTCTTTTCTACGCGTAGCATCATTCTGATACCATGCTCATTCCTTTCCTTTCCCTCCTGCGCAGTTCTTGAATATTTCACTGGCCTTCACAAGGGCAGAAAAAAGCATAAATATATCCTCCATAGATGTAATCTATTCACCGCTAAGCACTTTTTAAAGTCCTACTGATTTCCTAGGAGATTTAAGCACCTATTTAACTTTCCCTGGGTGACATTAGTTTAAAGGTACTAATCTATGACTGCTCAATGTAACAGTAACCGCTGCTTTGTGATCCTCTTATTCTGCAAAATCTTGAGGAGGGGGAAATGAGATTATTGCTGGAACACAACATGACTGTTGACATCCATGGTTTGTTTCTGTATGAATTTTCTTCTAGTACTGAGCATTCTATTACAGATTTGTCTATTGGTTGGTGCATACTGTCGATTCCCCTTCTTATAACATTGCAATTCTGTATACATCTTCTCAAAATTAAGTCCCACTGAGTCTATTAGGAGTTACTCCCAAGCAGAGACTGCAATTCTGTGCCCCCTTAACCTAAACTAGCCCCATTGAAATCAATGGGACTTCTGCGTAGATTGCGCTGTTAGCCTCTAGAGCAAACTAAGCGCACAGCAAAACTTCTTCAGCGGCACATTTCCCCCACTCAGTCTGGAAGTTTGTTTGGGCAAGGTATTCCAACAAAACGCACAATTTAAAATACAGATTCCGAACATATAAGGAATAATGCAGTCAGAAGCAGTGTCTGGGCGGAAATCGCAAACAATGTCCATGAAAATGCGGGTGTATGGCAACCCATCTCTGCAGTGCCATTTTTGGCGATTTTCCTTACAAATAGCTGAAAAGCTTTATTTTTTGTGTGAAATTACCCCAAAATTGGCAACCCTAATTTAGTAGATCACACCACAATTCATTTCTCTCCTCCCCTCTGCAATTATTGCTGTCACTGTGTAATAGAAGCGGAACTTTCACATACAGCTATCATCAGAGATTAAATGTGAGTGTCTTAATAGTAAAGTGAAAGCATTTGATTTTCATTTTTTGCTATATATGATCCATTCAAAAGTAAAACCAACTGGAGTTCCTTGGGGCTTACACCTAGGAGCCCGGGTGTGAGATTGCTGCCCTGCACACTGCTATCTCCATATTTTTCCCTGTCAGAGGACTATAAACGTAAGTTCCATTTGGTCCAGCATTCAGTTTTTCACAGTGGTCAGACAGGTCACAGTTCTCTTCCACTGAGAAGGACCGTCATTCAGTGGTAGAGCACACGCTTGCTTTGTAGAAGATCACAAGTTCATTCACCAGCATTTAAAGGTAGGGTTGGGAAGCCCTGCAGAACCTCTGCTAGTCAGTGCTGCCAGATAGATCAACAATCTAACATTCTCTATACAGTAACTTTCTATATTACAGAGCCAGGGTGGTGTAGTGGTTAAGAGCGGTGGACTTGTAATCTGGTGAACCGGGTTCGCGTCTCCGCTCTTCCACATGCAGCTGCTGGGTGACCTTGGACTAGTCACACTTCTTTGAAGTCTCTCAGCCCCACTCACCTCACAGAGTGTTTGTTGTGGGGGAGGAAGGGAAAGGAGAATGTGAGCCGCTTTGAGACTCTGTCGGGTAGTGATAAAGCAGGATATCAAATCCAAACTCTTCTTCTTCTTCTTCTTCTTCTTCTTCTTCCTCTTCCTCTTCCTCTTCCTCTTCTTCTTCTTCTTCTTCCTCATCCCCACCCCAATTAAACCTGGCAGTCAGAGAAGTTCCTTTTGGCCATTGTGGCTAATCACCATCAACAAGCTCATCCGCCATTAATTTCTCTAATGCTCTGTTAAAACCATCTAAGCTAGCGGACATCTCTACGCATTCATTGTGAGAGTGTACCCTTTTGACTGTCCTGAATCCAGCCCCTATCAGTTTCTCTGAGTGACACAAGGTTCAACTATTACGGAAGAGGGAGAAAATATTTCCTCCACATTGTGTACAATTTCATAAATTGTTATCATGCTATACTTTTAAAAAAAATTTTAAAAAATCCTCAAACCCTTGTTTTAAGGAAATGTGCTAAACCTGCTTGATTTTTTATTATTATTTCCTGCATGTTTTCCAGCTCCGTGATGTGCTTTTGGAGTTGGAGTGACCCAAAATACACAGGTAAGTCTTCTTCGTACTGCTGTTTTCTAACTCTATAAAATTACTGGTGGGGTGTGGTGATGAGAAATATATAGGCACTTCTTCTTCATCATTCTCTGATGCTTTGTTAGGAAATTGGGACAATTTTTTCTGTTTAAGACTCCTACTTTATTTATTTAAAGTAATAAATATACCTTGAAGCCAGATGTTGCAGCCAGATGTTCTACCTCTACCACCCAGGTTCCCCTCTCTTTTTTCCAGCTGATATTCAATACGCTCAGTGTTTGTTGGGCTGTTTGGTTATTGGGCTTAGCCCTGTCGTTATTGAACTGGAGTTTGTTTTTGTTTTTTTGTGGGAGTGTACATAAAATAATAATGAGAAAAATGTGTTTGAGTGGAGAACTTCAGGAGATTCATGCCTTGTGTCACTGAAGCATCCTTTGCAAGGAGAGACTTTGCCCTCCCGTTTCCTGTGGCCGCCTGCCATCACTAACAAAAAGTAAATGTACTTGTAAGTTGTCCCACATGTCTACTGTCAAAAGCCTGGCTCAGTGCCTAAATGTGGGCAGACTTTCTAGGCTAGCCAGGACAGTGTTTCTTGGAATGTAGTCCAGGCAATATCCAGGAGGACAATGCGTGAGCTTCTGTAATGATGTTCTGGCTCTGCAGTACGAAGCCCGGAAGATATACCTTGATCATGGACTCCAGCTGTCTAAAGCACTCCTTGGGTGCTTCGTATTGGGGAGGTTGCCTCGTGAGGAGAGGCAGAGATCGTGAAAGCACTAGCTGTGAAGTCTCTCCATCCCTATGCTTGTCACCTAACACATGGAAGGTGATTGCCTGGGGAGCCACTTGTATCTATGAAGGCTCCCCATCATCTTTAGAACTTAATAATAATAATAATAATAATAATAATAATAATAATAATAATAATACAGTGGTACCTCGGGTTACATACGCTTCAGGTTACATACACTTCAGGTTACAGACTCTGCTAACCAAGAAATAGTACCTCGGGTTAAGAACTTTGCTTCAGGATGAGAACAGAAATCGCACGGTGGCAGCAGGATGCCCCATTAGCTAAAGTGGTGCTTCAGGTTAAGAACAGTTTCAGATTAAGAACGGACCTCCGGAACGAATTAAGTACTTAACCCGAGGTACCACAATAATTATAATTATAATTATTTATTATTTATACCACACCCATCTGTCTGGGTTTCCCCAGCCACTCTGGGCAGCTCCCAACAGAATATTGTTGTTGTTTAGTCGTTTAGTCGTGTCCGACTCTTCGTGACCCCATGGACCAGAGCACGCCAGGCACTTCTGTCCTCCACTGCCTTCCGCAGTTTGATCAAACTCATGCTAGTAGCTTCAAGGACACCATCCAACCATCTCATTCTCTGTCGTCCCCTTCTCCTTGTGCCCTCCATCTTTCCCAACATCAGGGTCTTTTCCAGGGAGTCTTCTCTTCTCATGAGGTGGCCAAAGTATTGGAGCCTCAGCTTCACGATCTGTCCTTCCAGTGAGCGCTCAGGGCTGATTTCCTTCAGAATGGAGAGGTTTGATCTTCTTGCAGTCCATGGGACTCTCAAGAGTCTCCTCCAGCACCATAATTCAAAAGCATCAATTCTTCAGTGATCAGCCTTCTTTATGGTCCAGCTCTCACTTCCATACATCACTACTGGGAAAACCATGGCTTTTACTATACGGACCTTTGTTGGCAAGGTGATGTCTCTGCTTTTTAAGATGTTGTCTAGGTTTGCCATTGCCTTTCTCCCAAGGAGCAGGCGTCTTTTAATTTCGTGGCTGCTGTCACCATCTGCACTGATCATGGAGCCCAAGAAAGTAAAATCTCTCACTGCCTCCATTTCTTCCCCATCTATTTGCCAGGAGGTGATGGGCCCAGTGGCCATGATCTTCGTTTTTTTTGATGTTGAGCTTCAGACCATATTTTGCGCTCTCCTCTTTCACCCTCATTAAAAGGTTCTTTAATTCCTCTTCACTTTCTGCCATCAAGGTTGTGTCATCTGCATATCTGAGGTTGTTGATATTTCTTCCGGCAATCTTAATTCCGGCTTGGGATTCATCCAGCCCAGCCTTTCGCATGATGAATTCTGCATATAAGTTAAATAAGCAGGGAGACAATATACAGCCTTGCCGTACTCCTTTCCCAATTTGGAACCAATCAGTTGTTCCATATCCAGTTCTAACTGTAGCTTCTTGTCCCACATAGAGATTTCGCAGGAGACAGATGAGGTGATCAGGCACTCCCATTTCTTTAAGAACTTGCCATAGTTTGCTGTGGTCAACACAGTCAAAGGCTTTTGCATAGTCAATGAAGCAGAAGTAGATGTCTTTCTGGAACTCTCTAGCTTTCTCCATAATCCAGCGCATGTTTGCAATTTGGTCTCTGGTTCCTCTGCCTCTTCTAAATCCAGCTTGCACTTCTGGGAGTTCTCGGTCCACATACTGCTTGAGCCTTCCTTGTAGAATTTTAAGCATAACCTTGCTAGCATGTGAAATGAGTGAGATTGTGCGGTAGTTGGAGCATTCTTTGGCACTGCCTTTCTTTGGGATTGGGATGTAGACTGATCTTCTCCAATCCTCTGGCCACTGCTGAGTTTTCCAAACTTGCTGGCATATTGAGTGTTAACAGAATATTAGTAATAATAATAAAAAAGCGAAAAAACATCAAACATTAAAAACTTCCCTAAACAGGGCTGCCTTCAGGTGTCTTCTAAAAGTCAGACAGTTGTTTATTTCCTTGACATCTGATAGGAGGGCGTTCCACAGGGTGGGCGCCACTACTGAGAAGGCCCTCTGTCTGGTTCCCTGTAACCTCACTTCTCGCAGTGAGGGAACTGCCAGAAGGCCCTCAGAGGTGGACCTCAGTGTCTGGGCTGGATGATGGGGGTGGAGATGCTCTTTCAGGTATACTGGACCGAGGCCGTTTAGGGCTTTAAAGGTCAGCACCAACACTTTGAATTGTACTCAGAAATGTACTGGGAGCCAATGTAGGTTTTTCAGGACTGTGGTCTCGGCAGCCACTCCCAGTCACCAGTCTAGCAGATGCAGCTGTTAGCACACTTCCAGGCAGGCTGTTTATTCCCACAAAAGTTGCTTGTTATCCATCAGCTTCTGCAGTTGTCCCATGACAGGAAATGACAGGAAAGTGGGAGACAACCAAGAGTAGCCAGCAAAGCTGCATAATCTCAGCGTGAGGTTATGGGGATGAATGACCGATAAACAGAGAACATCGTATAAACCCATTGCAAGTTCAATAAAATACACTGGATGCTCGGGTTGCGAAAGTGACCCATGCGGAATGCACGTTTGCAACCCGCAGCATTTGCAACCTGCAGCGGCACGTCTGCGCACGCGCGGGTTGCCATTCGGCACTTCTGCGCATGCGCAAAGCATGATTTAGTGCTTCTGCGCATGCGCAACCCCTGAAACCCGGAAGTAACCCGTTCCGGTACTTCAGTGTTTCAGCGGTCCATAACCTGAAAAAAACACAACCTGAAGCATCTGTAACCCGAGGTATGACTGTAAAAGCTGGTCTGCACACTCCTCAAGGTAGCAGCTGCATGACTTTTCACTGGAGGGCTTCATTCTCTCCTGCCAACTTTGCAAACAGCCTATATATGAGTGTCAGAGACCCCTTCTCCAGAAATCAGAAGAAAGCTGGGGTTCCCTCTGGGTCTTTGCCTCTCCTCTTCCTGCTAACTCTTGTGACATGGTCACTGGCTTCTGGCCAGCTAGTCAGTCCCTCACAGGGTTCAGTGGGTGAGTTGGACTTGAGATGAGTACAAAAATAATAAGAAGAAAACTAAGTGAAAGGGCAGAGCACATCTAATTTAATATTCCCTTTCCTATCTACGAGGGATGCGGGTGGCGCTGTGGGTTAAACCACAGAGCCTAGGACTTGCCGATCAGAAGGTCGGCAGTTCAAATCCCTGCGATGGGGTGAGCTCCCGTTGCTCGGTCCCTGCTCCTGCCAACCTAGCAGTTCAAAAGCATGTCAAAGTTCAAGTATATAAATAGGTACCACTCCGGCGGGAAGGGAAACGGCATTTTCGTGTGCTGCTCTGGTTCGCCAGAAGCGGCTTAGTCATTCTGGCCACATGACCCGGAAGCTGTACGCTGGCTCCCTCAGCCAATAAAGCGAGATGAGCGCCGCAACCCCAGAGTGGACCTAATGGTCAGGGGTCCCTTTACCCTTTACCTTTACCTTCCTATCTACAGATTCTCATGTATAGCACAGTGACTTCCATGAGCACAACTGCACTCCCAGGATCTTTGCAAATAAATGGTCTGAGATGGGTTAATGAGGCACTGAAAGACAGAAGAAGTTTAAAAGAAAGGCTGGGTTTATAAAGATTCAGAAATTCAGAAGGGCAGTCAGTATATTTGCATGCAAAAGTGCCCAGGTCATCCCTGGTATCGCTAGGTAGCACTGGCCTCCTGCCTGAAAACCTAGAGACGCTGCAGTCAGTGTGTAGACAATATTGAGCTAGATGGATGCAATGGTTGAACTCATAACCATTAGTGTATCCAAGTTATTGGAACCGCTAATGAAAAATATGCATTTGTGGGAACATTTGTTTGTTCTGCAGAGGACTGAGAATTGGCTCTCGCTTGTGGCTTTTGGTTTCAAAGAAATTTGATTACCATTTGGCAAAGGACTTGATCCCTTACATCTGATAAAAACTCCATACTTCAAAACGGATGGACAAAATAAAAGGTTTATGGATGGATTTCAAATGGGGGAAAAATTATGAAACAGCTGTTGGATTTCGAAGCGGGGGGGGGAGAGAGTAGGACTGATTAGCCACACCAGAAGTATGTTAGAGTAAATAAAGATCAATCCTAACATGGGTGAATAAAATAGAGGGCAAGTTTCAATGTGCCAAATTGTGAGAGGACCGCTGCTTCTCCCATCCTGCCCTCATGACCTCATCTTTGTTTAGGTTCATGTCTTTTGTAATACTCTTAATAGACAGTGAAAGGAAAAACCAGTACAGTAAAATTATTTCCTACATCAGGCTTCGCATCCAGAAAAAATGCTGGCAATTGTTTTGTTTTTAACGTATTTTTTTTATTAAAGATTACTCGGTTTACAAAAGGATGTGTAATGTCTCTTTTTTCAAGTTACATTTTCTACAGATCAGTTTCATTTGTTGAGACATTAGTGTTACATCAGGAAGAAAAGGGGGAAAGAGGTGGAAGGGGCCATAGTGAGTAGGGGTGGTGTGGCGTGGCGATGTTTCCATTTTACTTAATGTATGTGTGGGGTTTTGTGTCAGAGTCGCTTGAGCAGGTTCTCTTTACTATTCGCTTGTGCTCCTTTGGTGGTGAGAGAAGTTGGGGTTCGCCTAGGGTCTGGCTGTTTGTCTGTGATTGGCCATAGTGAACTTCGTTTTCATGTGTGAGTGGGGTGGGTGGGTGTTTTTGAATCAGGTTAGCCAGATTGATTCGTATGCTGTTGGTGGATTCTTGTCGTTGTCTTGTTGGGTTGTGTATGGGATAAAAGGGAGCCATACCGGGGTGAAGGCATCTTCTTCCATTTGTCCCTGTGTCTGTTTCAGTTTATGAAGCCAGGGGTGGGGAATCTTTCTCAGCCGCCAGGTCAATTCCTTTTCTTGGCATCTTGGCGCCCACATGCCAGAAGTAGGAAGAGCCAAAAGCAAAAGTGTGCAGAGACATTCTGGCGCCTGAGGGGGAACGTCCTGCTGCCACCCCAGTGATGAGGGCGGGGAGGGGCGTGAGGCAAGGGCTGTTAAGGATAATGGTTTAATTCCCTGAAAGGGGAATGTTTGCTTATGTTGAATTGCTGTGTATTTTTAGCATGGGGTTTTTCCTTTGGCGGTAGCTCCCTCATGTGATTGGCTGACTGTGAGACATATGAGAGAAGCATTCCATTCTGTTGTGATTGTTATTCAAGTAACTGTTGTTTTAAACTGTTTTTCTGTTCTTCTGTCTCTCTCTGTGTGTGAGAGAGGTGGAATCTAGACACATAAAAAAGAAATGTTGTGAAAAGGCTTTTTTTAAAAAAAAGTTTTGAAATGTATATTGAATTTGCCATAGCTCACCACCACCATCTAGTGTCATCTAGTGTATAATGCACTTCACAACACACTTAAAACATTTTATTTGCAGCTATATAGCTGAGTCCAGAGAGAGAATGGCTGCTGAGAGAGGTTTCTCTGGATGTTGCCGAGGACAGTGTGTGTCAGTGTGGTCGGTTTGGGTTGTTCTTGTCAGTTATATATGTTTATGAAAGTCAAGTTCTTTTGAATATAAAGAGTCTGGACATTGCACATCATCAACATTTATTTACACACACACACACACACACACACACGGGCTTTCCCTCAAGACCTTGCAAAACCTCAAGAAGGAGCCATTCTCATAACCACCAACATTCTTACCTATGGATCCGGGGACATCAAAGGGGTGGAAGTGACAGAGAGAAAGAGCATCTCTCCTCCACTGGTCTGCGGCACACCAGAGAGCTGTGGAGACTGCTTCCTCAGTGCTGACCCAGCAATGCCAAGCTGGAGAAGAGGAGCAATGGCTCATATATGGTGGGAACGTAGAGAAATTTAAAAAAATGGGAAATGATATATAATGAATTGAAGAAAATGTTTTAAATGACATTTGTAAAAAAAAACCAGAAGCAGTTTTGTTAGGGATTATAGGACAAGACCTGCCAAGGAAAACAAAGAATTTATTTATGTATGCAACAACAGCCGCAAGAGTCTTGATAGCACAAAGATGGAAGAATGAGGAAACCCCGACAAAAGAAGAGTGGCAAGAGAAATGGATGAACTACGCAGAACTGGCTAAATTGACATACAAATTGTGAGATAAGGACACCTGTGACTTTAAAGAAGAATGGGAACTTTTCACACATTACTTAAAAAGACAACAAAATGAATTGGACTCCTTGGCAGGTTTTGAATAAACATACACAAATTTATTGATTGTTAACATAGTAAATAGATAATATGAGGATTTATACATTTTTATAGTATGCAGAGAAAAATTGAGAAATCAGAGAGAGGAGCTGAGGGAAGTCTGAGGGGGGAGGAAGGGAAGGCTTGATGGGGGGGTGGGGGGAATAGGGGGGAAAATAATGAATATGAGATGTTTTGATATTTTGTTACGTTGGAATTGTTAATAAAAAAATATTAGAGAGAGAGAGAGGAGGAGCAATGGCGACAGCATCAGTGCACCTCTCCTATGCTGGGCTCCAGCATGCGAGGGCGGCGAGGACAGCCCCTGTGGGGAGATGATCCCTGCAGCGTCAGCCATGTCAGTGACTCCCGCAGCAGGAGGGCCAGAGTTGCTGGTTCCAGCATGTCTTTGGGGACTGGGCTTGGCGGTAGCAACCCCTCCTCTTCTGCCTGCTCTCCAGCTGCCACTACAACCTGCAAAAGGGAGGAGGCCGGCAGCAGCAGCCCTGGAGAGGCTTGACCAGCTCTCCTTCCTCCTCCCAGAGGTCGGTGGCAGTTCTGGAAAGGGAAACATTCCCAGATTCAAACTGAAGTGGGGAATGCTTCTGTGAATCCAGGATTTCCCAGTAAAATTGGGACGGTTGCGAGAGTCTGCGTACTGGAGAGGTTTTGCCACTGGTCTCTCTCTGCCCCATAGTTACACTCTTGGACCCAGCTGGCCACAGATGCTAAACCTTGAGAAGGGAGGTTTCTCTGATTGCCATCATCATATCCTCAACTTTCATCTCTTCATCGTCAAACCTTTTATTGGCATCACATACAAACATCCAAAACAAATAAATACAGAATTACCACTTCCCCAGTGGCACAAAACATTTGCTAAAAGAAAGGAGGCAGTGCAGTCTATCATCACATCTCTAGGTCTCCAGGGAGATCAGACGTCTGCAGTCTATTTCGACGACAAAAAACCAAATAGAGATATTTAGCTACTAACCTGGTGAGCTCCTGATCATACCCCAGTAATAGAAAAAGTGTGACCTCCAACTCTGGTTTCCATTTGGGGATACAGAGTTGATCTAGAAATTGCTGACGGAGATCAGCATATACAGTGGTACCTTGGGTTACAGACGCTTCAGGTTACAGACGCTTCAAGTTACAGACTCCACTAACCCAGAAATAGTACTTCGGGTTAAGAAATTTGCTTCAAGATGAGAACAGAAATCCTGCTCCAGTGGCGCGGCGGCAGCAGGAGGCCCCGTTAGCTAAAGTGGTGCTTCAGGTTAAGCACAGTTTCAGGTTAAGAACGGACCTCCGGAATGAATTAAATACTTAACCTGAGGTACCACTGTAGTTTACAATTAAGAACCATACGTGTAAGGGTTTCCACCAGGTGGTCTTCACATGGGCAAGTTCTTTCTCCTTCCACCCTGCCTGAGAACCTTCCCCAAAGGAGGTTGAATGGATTTGAATTAAACCTGGCCATCAGTCAGTTGAAAAAAAAATAGGTTGGGTCTACTTTTCCTTTCCTTTTAGGGACACGGGTGGCGCTGTCGGTTAAACCACAGAGCCTAGGACTTGCCAATCAGAAGGTCGGCGGTTCGAATCCCTGCGATGGGGTGAGCTCCCGTTGCTCAGTCCCTGCTCCTGCCAACCTAGCAGTTCGAAAGCACATCAAAGTGCAAGTAGATAAATAGGTACCACTCTGGCGGGAAGGTAAACGGCACTTGTGTGCGCTGCTCTGGTTCACCAGAAGGGGCTTAGTCATGCTGGCCACATGACCCGGAAGCTGTACGCCGGCTCCCTTGACCAATAAAGCGAGATGAGCGCCGCAACCCCAGAGTCGGTCACGACTGGACCTAATGATCAGGGGTCCCTTTATCTTTACCTTTCCTTTCATAAATGCAATGAGGGAATTGCAGGTTGTATGTAATTGGACTCCTGAATTGAAGATGGTTGGACCAGATGGCCCTCAGGGTCCCTTCCAACTCCATGATTCTGTGACTCCGCTGGGCTTTTTATGGTTTCTTTTTGTTCTGCCTGATTAAGTTCATAAAGCCAGAGGGCAAAACAGAGATGTTTAAAAAGGCCAGATATTTCTCTGGCTCCAAGGAATTGCACAATGGGTTCTGCTCGTGTTTCTCAGCTCGCGCCATATGGCAGACTGCTTTTGAATCAGAGGAGAGCTTCAGAAACAGCTTCTGATATGCATGGAGGACTAATGTTCGAAGGAGACATTTTTTTAAAATCCCACTGGTCAAGCTCACGCCCCTTAGACTTCCTAAAGTGGCTCTTTGGATCTCAGTTACGACGCCTGAGTCACATTAATGGGAACTGGCTCGCATGCTTGGATGTGTATATTTTTAGTTCCGGAGTTCTCATAAGTTTTTGTGTGTGGCTCAAGGGAGCTCATCCAGTTGAAGAGGGGGTGGGATGCTAAAAGCACCCCATCCTCATTTTCCTCATTTCAGAGGGAGACCAGTCCTGGAAGGATCCTTCAAAAAAGTCCCATATGCTCAGAGACTTTGCTGTTGTTCATTGGGGGATATAAAAAGCCCAGAGCACTTGTTCTTTAGATGTCCCTTTTATGAAGAGGCACGTAGTGATACCATTGATCCCCTGCTGGTGAGGCTCGCTGACCTCCTGGAAAAGCAAAAATCTGACCTTTTCCTGTTGGCA
The DNA here is from genome assembly GCF_965113315.1 of Podarcis vaucheri. Lineage (NCBI taxonomy): Eukaryota > Metazoa > Chordata > Lepidosauria > Squamata > Lacertidae > Podarcis > Podarcis vaucheri. The sequence goes on along the minus strand of NC_138750.1, from coordinate 17,597,045 downwards.
AAGATCATAAGATGACCCGGAGGGTTGCCAGATTCAGTGTACAGATCTGTAGGCGCAGACCATCCCCCGACTCAAACTAGTTCGTTAAGAAAATCCCCAAACTCGGTTCCATGGGTGACTCTGAGTCATCTCTCTGTGGTAGCTTATCTTAAAGTTTTAAGTGTCTATACGCTTATCGCATTTATAAATTTTAAATTTATTGTTGTACGTTGTTTTAAATGTTTGTTTTCCTTCTGGAATTGCACTCCCAAGTGTGTTGCACTCCCAAGTTGGTCTCCGACCGTAATAAATTACAGTGGTACCTCGGGTTACATACGCTTCAGGTTACAGACTCCGCTAACCCAAAAATAGTACCTCGGGTTAAGAACTTTGCTTCAGGATAAAGAACAGAAATCGTGCTCCGGCAGCGCGGTGGCAACAGGAGGCCCCATTAGCTAAAGTGGTGCTTCAGGTTAAGAACAGTTTCAGGTTAAGAACGGGCCTCTGGAACGAATTAAGTACTTAACCCGAGGTACCACTGTATCTATCTATCTTCAGAGGGAGACCCAGGTATGTGCCTTCTTTTGCGTTGAAGGTGTTTGAGTTGACAGCCGGATGCGACCCAGGGCAGTGAGCTGGAGTCAACTGGTTTTCTAAGGCAGGAGAACAAATTGTATTTTAATGCATAAAAGTGGTACCGTTGAGCCAGTGTGCGGTGTAATGGTTATAGTGTTGGACTTTGACCTGGCAGATCAAGGTTCAAATCCCCGTTCTGCCACAAAACTCCCTGGTTGTTACAAGGTAGCTGCCAGGCGAATAGCTCAGAGAAACCAGGCACACCGTGAGTTTCTTAAGCGGTTCATGTATTAGCATCAAACAGAAAAACACAGAGATCCATAAAGTGTACTCCCACAAGGCTTGAGCTGTTGCGTAGTGTGCCCGATGCTTCCCACACCAACTCATTTTGTATGTGTCAGACCCTTCCTGCTGCCTACAATGGCTGCCAAGGGACCCTTTCTGTCTCTGTCAGGTTTTCTGCTCTGTGACGGGGATGAAATACCTGGTTTTAGGGGAAGGAAGGGGGTCTTGTAGGCTCTTTAAAAAAAATTCAATTAATTTCCCAAAAATATTTAGACAAACAAACATAAATCTCAACTGTATTTAAACCAATCTTAGTAACATTGTTAAGTAACTTCCTCAAGTCCCCCTACAGTGGTGCCTCCTGTAGCTTCCGGGGAGGAGGAAGGCAGTTTCGAATTACAGCAGGGCTTTGAGGAAGATAACAGCTCAGAGACAGGCGAACAGCCGAGTGATGCTGTGTTAGGAGGAGGGGAGACATGTTGAATGGTCTCTTTAAATTTGAAGGTTCATTATTGTTCCACAAGATGTGTATTTTTTTAAGGGCCAGAGCAAATAACGTGACCTAGTTTTACAGCTGTGAAGCAGTATAGCAGGTGCTGTTAAGGTGTGGTAATTAAGCTGTTGCGTATAGTATATAAAGAGCAGCACCTAGCTCTCTCAGTACCCTGGTGGATGGGTTGGTGGTTGGGTCATGCTTATTGATATATTTAATGTAAAAGGAGATTTTGTTTTTGTTATTAGAACCTAGCAAAAGTTATTTTGCGTTCTTTGTAATGTGTGGTCTCCCCAGCAAGCTCTCTACAGCAACTAATCTGCAAATAGCCAACAAGACAGAGCAACTAGCTGACACGTCACTGGATAGCATAACCGACCCCCTTTCTCCCAGAACGAGGCCTTCATTAAGGGTATGAGAACAATGGGCACAGAGACAATTGTCCATGGGCGAACGCCATAGAGGCTGGTGTTGTTGCTGGAATAGAAGGGGAAGGAGCTCAGTGAGAGCAGCACCATCATTGAGGAATGACTGGATTCCCTGTCTTTCATCGTGTTGGCTGAATAAACTCACACGTAAGAACTTTCTTGTTTCCTCCCTGCTTCTTGGGTGGGAGAAAATTGCTCAAGTCTGACACATCTTCTTCATCTTCACCTTTCACCCTTCACCCTTCACCTTTCACCCTTGACCCTTGACCCTTGTCCTGTTTTCCATCACCACAAACCTGGATCCATACTATCTTCTTCTGCACTCGCCCTGAAAGCCTCTTTGTCAGGCACTGTCCCTTACTTCTCCTCATCTAGCCAGTCCCCGAGACTGGGTGACCTCAGGTTTGACCTTTCACCCTTGACCTTTCACCCTTGACCCTTCACCTTTCACCCTTCACTCTTGACCTTTCACCCTTGACCCTTCACCCTTGACCCTTGACCCTTCACCTTTCACCCTTATATTTCACCCTTCACCCTTGACCTTTCACCTTTCACCCTTGACCCTTCACCCCTGACCCTTGACCTTTCACCTTTCACCCTTGACCTTTCACCCTTCACTCTTGACCTTTCACCCTTGACCCTTCACCTTTCACCCTTGACATTTCACCCTTCACCTTTCACCTTTCACCCTTCACCCTTCATCCCTGACCCTTCACCTTTCACCTTTCACACTTGACCTTTCACCCTTGACCCTTCACCTTTCACCCTTGACCTTTCACCCTTGTCCCTTGTCCTGTTTCCCATCACCACAAACCTGGATCCATCCTATCTTCTTCTGCACTCGCCCTGAAAGCCTCTTTGTCAGGCACTGTCCCCTACTTCTCCTCATCTAGTCAGTCCCTGACACTGGGTGACCTCAGGCTGGTCGCAGCCTCTCAGCCTAACCACCTTTGCAGAGTTGTTGTGAGGATGGTATGAGGAGGAGGAGAACCATGAACAACTTACTCCTTAACTTAAAGAAAACAAAAGAGATCATTGTGGACTTTAGGAAATATAAATTGAATATTCAGCCACTTATTTTTGAGGAGAAGTGTGTGGAACAGGTCTCGGTGTTTCAATTTCTGGGAATGGAGTTGAGAGATGATCTAACCTGGGGAGAAAACAGCAAAGACCTGTTTTCGGGGAAAATAATCTGTCAAAGGACCTGTTGATGGCATTTTACCATTGTACTGTTGAGAGTGTATTAACTTATGGTCTGTGTGTGTGGTTTGGGAGCTGCATGGTCAAGGAAAAAACAATGTTGTCCAGGGTTGTAAAGACTGCAGAGAGAATAACTGGGTGCACTCTTCCCACATTGGATCAAATCTATGCTTCCAGGTGCCATAAGAAAGCTGCAGAGATAGTGCAGGATAGTACGCAACCCGGAAATGATCTCTTTCAGATTCTGCCTTCTGGAAGAAGGTACAGGGTTATAAAGACTAGGACTAGCTGCCTGAGGAACAGTTTCTATTCAAATGTGATTTCGGTTTTAAATGCGGTGTAAGGTAGTCTCCTGCCAACCTAGCAGTTCGAAAGCACACCAAAAAGTGCAAGTAGATAAATAGGTACCACTCCGGCGGGAAGGTAAACGGTGTTTCCGTGCGCTGCTCTGGTTCACCAGAAGCGGCTTAGTCATGCTGGCCACATGACCAGGAAGCTGTATGCCGGCTCCCTTGGCCAGTAAAGCGAGATGAGCGCCGCAACCCCAGAGTCAGTCATGACTGGACCTAATGGTCAGGGGTCCCTTTACCTTTTTAAGGTAGTCTCTATGGGAGTATATTGTATTTAATTATGGGGTATCGGAGTTTTTAGGGGGCTAAACAGGCTGGGATAGCTGGGATAGCAGGCTTGTTGGTTTCTGAATGTCTGATGTAGATTTTCAGTTTCATTTTTCTGTATGGGACAATGACAATAAAGATTATCGTATCGTATCATATCGTATCATATTGTACACCACCTAGAACTCCTTGGAGGAAAAATTGGTATCAGAATAAAATTGCAGAGTTTTGAAAAATTGAAAAACAAAGTGCGAGATTGGCTCCATTATTACCAAATAATGGAGGCATACAATTTGGACAAAAAAGTTGGTTTCCAGGTGGAAAAATCAAAATTGGAAACAGAATTGTTAGACTCCAAAATTAAGACTTTGTCAAAAATGTATAACTTGCTGTTGAAATGGAATACTCAGGATGAAACGGTGAAATCAGCAATGATTAAATGGGCATAAGATGTTGGACATAACATAATGATGGCTGACTGGAAACAGTTATGGACCCCAGGTATGAAATTTACGGCATGTAATGCTCTAAGAGAAAACTTAATGAAAATGATTTATAGGTGGTACATGACACTAGTCAAGCTTGCAAAAATCTACCATTTGCCCGATAATAAATGTTGGAAATGTAACGAGATTGAAGGCACATTCTTTCACCTTTGGTGGTCATGCCCAAGGATTAAGACATTCTGGGAGATGATTTATAACAAAATAAAAAAGGTATTCAAATATACCTTCCTGAAGAAACCAGAGGCCTTTCTCCTGGGCATGGTCGGCTAATTGGTGACAAAGAAGGATAGAACTTTCTTTATGTATACCACAACAGCAGCAAGGATACTCATCGCAAAATATTGGAAGACACAAGATTTACCCACCCGGGAAGAATGGCAGATGAAGTTGATGGACTATATGGAATTGGCGGAAATGACTGGCAGAATCCGAGACCAGGGAGAAGAGTCAGTGGAAGAAGATTGCAAAAAATTTAAAGATTATTTACAGAAATACTGTAAAATCAATGAATGTTAGAAAAATGTTGGAATGAAATTACATGGCTTTAGTAGAAATGTTATAAGGAATTAAGTATAAATAGATTAATAGAGTATTAAAGGAAAAAATAAGGTTAGAATGAGTTAAGATAATTATAGGATAGTAAACAGAGGAAGATGGAAAGGAATTGCTGAAATAATTAATAGAAGTGGAATACAAAAAGGGAGGTGTGAGGAGGTCGTGGAAACAAGTGAATGAAAGATGGGATAATGAAATTGTCTGATTTATTTTATTGTTTTTGTTTTGTTTGGTTAGTTTAATGTATTGTGTTGTTGTTGTTTTTTAGTGTTTAAATTTTTGAGAAAAGTAATAAATATTATTTTAAAAAAATATATAAATTGGAATGCAACTAAAAAAAAGAAAAGAAAAGAAAAATTGGTATCAGTGAAATGAAATGAATGTGATTATGATGTCTCCCCCACCTCCAGATTTTTTCCTGGCTCATTTGTGCACAGAATGAAGATGTTTCTAATTTTTCTTCTGGTTACTCTCAGAGCACAGACGTCTACAGCACAGAGACCTGGTAATTCAGTATCCTTTTAAAAAAATGTAGCATGTCATATTTTGTGTTAAGATCAGTGGTTCTAAATAAACACAATTTTCACAATTTTCAATTGTCTCTATTTAAAGACACTGGTAGCATTGAGATAAATTCAACGGTGTAAATAAGTTTTGATGGATGTAACAATGGATTATTGAATGGTTTCGTTAATGCAAAATATGCAGGGATGTATGGTATGCAAAATGAACCACGGAAAAAGAAGGGAAGTCACTGGTTTAAGGTTGTCTAAATGGATATTTTGAAATGTAATTTAGAAAATTATATAAATTTTATTCAATTCTCAGTGGTCCTTACAGTCTGGTGGCAATTTAGATCATAAGCCCCTTTCAAATAGATATTTGGTAGTAGGTTTGCAGCGGGGGGGGGGAGAGAGAGAGACGGAGTTCAGGGCCGGCTCACCCATGTGGCAAGGTGAGGTGCCTCGGGTGGCAGGATTCGCAGGGGCAGCAGCAGATCTGGCCTCCAAGGAATGCATCATCCGCTGTTGCCACCACCATTGGCAGCAAGAGCCGAATCTGTTGTCTCCTTGGCAGCCCTCCCTCGATGCCATCTGTACAATAGGAGAGGATGCTAGTCTCCTCACACTCATAGGGAGGAAATGGTCGGGTCTGTTGTTCCCTGGGCACTGCACCCCCCCTCTCTTTTTTGCCTCAGGTGCCAAAATATATTGAGCCAGATCTGGGATAGCTACATGTGAAACTTTAGAAAACTGCACATGTATAGATGGCATTATCATTGTTATCCTTAATATTAAATTATTTTTAATGAGACAAGGATTCAGGGGCAGACAGCAGCAAGCCAGTTTTGTTTGCGTGGTGTGTAAATTAGGAGGACAAAGTGTGACCGCAGGGAAATGTGAGCCATGTTATAACATTTGATGCACTTAATTCTTCAAGATATTTTTACACTGCCCTTCATTTCTCTAGAGCAATTTACAAGAAAGACTAAAGCAATTTCAGTGTAAATACAAAGTACAATAAATTGAGGATACAAGTTCACAAGAGCAATAGATATATTGGTATATTTCTGACATCAGAGAATATTAACAAATAAAAGAGAATTCATGATAAACTGTATAATTTTTACACATTCGGTTTCCACTTCTTTTTATTTATTTATACCCTGCAATTGTCCCAGAAAAACCAGGACAACCTATTTTTTCTCATGAGGGGAAAAAATGGCAGCCATTTTGGGCACCGTGATCTCGTGCAATTTCATGCTGTGATTTCCCACAAGAAAAGCACTTTGGGGGCCACGATCTTGTGTGGTGCCCCAAAAGGCATGTTTTGGGGCACTATGTCCCCCCAAAACACTTTGGGGAGGGGAATCATGAGAGATCACAGCACCCTAAATGGCCGCCGTCCTCTCACAAGAAAGAAAAAATGAGAAGATGGGGTCCTGGAAGATGGGGTCCCGTTTTTTTACCTTCAATTTGTTGGAAGGTATGCTTATTGTCTGTGTAAAGCCCTGATAAGCTTATGCACTAAGTTTTTATTTTCTGCTTTCTCAGCCTCTGAATCTGCAGATATTGTCCTTTTGATCGACAGCTCTGATGCCCTTGGGAGAAGGGCTTTTCCATCTGTGAAATCCTTCGTTAACAGAATCATCAACAGCCTCCCAATTGGCCCAAACAGGTATCGAATTGCACTCGTGCAATACAGCGATGACGTGAAGGTTGAATTCCAGCTGGACGACTATAAAGCAAAGAACCCCATGCTGAACCAACTCAAAAAGGTTTCGTTCAAAGGTGGACCTTTAAGGACTGGGAATGCCATACGAAGGGTCCACGAGACGTTTTTCAGAAGCCCGAGAAAAGACAGGAGCCAGATTGTGGTGGTCACAACTTCAGCGACGTCGGATGATCCCGTGGAAGAAGCAGCAAGCCGATTGAGGCGGGATGGAATAAAAATAATCGCATTAGGAATCCAGGAGGCGTTGCCTCAAGCGCTGCAGTCAATAGCTACTCCTCCATTCCACTATAAATTTGGTACACCAAGGGATCTCCTAGCGTTTTCTCAAAACATGTCTGAAGTTATTGGAAAGGCAGCACAAATGGAGATTTTCACGGCCACGCCAACGCCTGCACCTCCAAGTGTGACAGAAAGTTTCACAGGAGCCGCTGGTCCTGTATCTCCAGAAGGTAAAGAAAACAAGGCAGCAGAATTTCAGAAACATGGGTCAGAAAATCCCAAACTTCCTCATAATAATTTTTATTAATTTTAACATATGAATTATAATACATACCACAAATCTTCATCATTTATACAATCTTTTTTTGGACTCCCCTCAGCACCTCTGCTGATCCACCATTTTAACCACTTCTTATTCATTTTAAAAATTCTTATTACCTTTAATTATCATAACTAATCCTCCTCCCCTTTATCCATTTTTGCAATAATTCCAATAATACTCGTCACAAAACTTCTTGCAAACCTACAAACGTAGTCCGGTCATCACAAATACTTTTCAAATAATCTGTAAATTTATTCCAGTCTTCTGTGAATTTCTGGTCCCGCTGATTTCGAATCCTTCCTGTTAGTTTGTCCAGTTCTGCATAGTCCATTAATTTCATCCTCCAATCTTCTTTCGTCGGTAATTCTTCTTGCTTCCATTTTTGGGCCAATAACATTCTTGCTGCTGTTGTTGCATAAAAAACATTCCTTTCTATTTATATCACTTCCTACAATGCCCAATAAGAATGCTTCTGGTTTCTTTATAAATGTCTATTTCAACATTTTTTTCATCTCATTATATATCATCTCCCAGAAGCTTTTCACCTTTTTACATTCCCACCACATGTGATAAAATGTTCCTTCTTTTTCTTTACATTTCCAGCATTTATTACTAACTTTGTACATTTTAGCTAATTTGACAGGTGTAATATACCATCTATGCATCATTTTCATCACATTTTCTTTTAAGGCATTGAATGCGGTAAATTTTAAACCTTCTTTCCATAATTTTATCCAATCACTCAGCTGTATATTATACCCAAAATCTTTAGCCCAATGAATCATAACCGACTTTACCTCTTTATCCTTCAAATGCCATTCAAGCAGCAATTTATACATTTTGGACAAAATTCAGAAAATCCCAAACTTGGACTGCATTCGCACCAAACTTTGGGAGCGCTATGATACCACTTTCATTGCCGTGGCTTCCACCCAAAGAATTCTGGGAGCGGTAGTTTGCTAAGGGTGCTGAGAGTGGTTGGGCGACCCCTGTTCTCCTCACAAAGTTAAAAGTCCCAGCCTTTGCTGGGATGAAGGATTGGTTGTTAAATCACTGCAGGAATTGTAGCTCTGTGATGAAGAATAAGCATCACCTAACGACGCTTTGATCCTTAACAAACCACAGTTCCCAGAATTCTTGGAGGCGGGGGAACTAGGAGTGTTGAAAGTGGTGTCATAGTGCTTGAAATGTATGATGTGAATGTTTCCTACACATACATATCACGTACATATCTAATGTGTCATGTTTGTATTTTTAAAAATGACACTGGGGTTGCAGTGTGTGGGGACGAGGGACAGTACATTCATTTGCCAGAGGGAAAAAGAGGCGAGCAATCTATTTCATCTCTGTGGGTCTCCAGCAAGGGCAGGATCCTGTAGCATACTTCGGCGACAAAAAATCAAATAGAGAAACTTAGCTACTGTCTTGGTGAGCTCCTGGTCTCTCCCCTGTAATAAGAAGCATATAACCTCTGGTTTCCATGTTGGAATACATTTTGTTGTTGTTGTTTAGTCGTGTCCGACTCTTCGTGACCCCATGGACCAGAGCATGCCAGGCACTCCTGCCTTCCACTGCCTCCCACAGTTTGGTTAAACTCATGCTGGTAGCTTCAAGAACATTGTCCAACCATCTCGTCTTCTGTCGTCCCCTTCTCCTTGTGCCCTCCATCTTTCCCAACATCAGGGTCTTTTCCAGGGAGTCTTCTCTTCTCATGAGGTGGCCAAAGTACTGGAGCCTCAGCTTCACAATCTGTCCTTCCAGTGAGCACTCAGGGCTGATTTCCTTCAGAATGGATCGGTTTGATCTTCTGGCAGTGCATGGGACTCTCAAGAGTCTCCTCCAGCACCATAATTCAAAAGCATCAATTCTTCCGCGACGATCAACCTTCTTTATGGAATACATAGATGGTCTAAGAATTGTTGGCGGAGATCATCATACATTTTACATTTAAGGGCCATGTGAGCTAGAGTTTCCACCAGGTGGGTGTCGCATGGGCAGATCCTATCTCCTTCTGCCATACCCGCAAACCTACCCCAAAGGAGGTTAGAAAGATTAGAATTGAACCTAGCCAGCAAAAAAGCCCTTCTTTCTTGCGGGTTAAACAAAAATTGTAAATAATTAAGGTTAAATTCCTGCGCCCAAAAGAGTCGAAAATAAAGATGGGAACATGTTTTTTCCGCAGCTGAGATTAGTTCCTGGCTCTCTTCAGCAGCACATATACTAAAATTGGAACAATACAGAGAAGATTAGCATGGCCCCTGCACAATGCAAAACAAATTAATCCATTCCAGACTTTTAAAAACAACCCCTAAAACAGCAATTTAACTTGAATTTTACTATCTAACGAGACTTTTGATCCATAAAATGAAAACTGTGTGGAACCCAGTTCAGCTACTGATTGATTGATTGATTGATTGTGTGACTACGAAAATGGATTAAAGCCCCCCATCCAAACAATGACTATCATCAGTGAAGATAAGATTTTTTTTATTTTTTTATTATCTACAATACTGTCTTATTTATTTTATAGCACAGTCTGGGGGGCTTTAATCCATTTCGCCGTCACACAATCAATCAATCAATCAATCAATCAATCAGTAGCTGAACTGGGTTCACACAGTCACAAAAAGAAATGAACCAAAAAAGCCTCAAAAGCAAAAACACAAAATAAATAGCAAAAATAAAAGTGCTAAACTTAATCCGTTCCGGAAGTCCCTTTGACTTCCAAAATGTTTGAAAACCAAGGCACAGCTTCTGATTGGTGCAGGCACTCCGGAAACAATAGCTGACAGCCGCATCGGATGTTCGGCTTCCAAAAAGTGTTCAAAAACCAGAACACTTATTTCTGGGTTTTCAGCGTTTGAGAACTAAGGTACCACTTTAGTTCCATTTCAATAAATGAGCATAGCTAAGTTAGGTCCATTAATTTCATTGAGTCTGCTCTTGAAATTTAGCTGGATATCACCCCAGGTGGAAATGCTCCAACTATTTATTCAAAGCTGCAGGGCAGAAATCTCTGACTTATAAGAAGAGCAGGAAAAAAGCTTGGCAGAATAATGTCCCGATTGCTGATTGTCTCGGCCTGAATCAGTGAGACTTTTTGCCAGCACAGCATGTCTAACCCCCTCTCTGTCCCCCTCTCTCAGACTTTGCATCCAACAGTGAAAGCAATTTCCTATCAATCCTCTCACACTTCCCTTAATGTTTGTCCCTTAAAGAGACACTGCACAACTCACCTGGCTCTTTCTTAGGAGAATGGAACTGGTCTCCCTAATAAGAAATCTGAAAGGTAACTCAGGGGATTTGAACCTTTCAGGCATATGGTGAAAAGCAGATTCGCAATTATCCTATTAGCTTGAAAAACAATCTGCAACTGTTTGTTGCCATCAGAATGCTAGCAGAGGTGGGGGCAGCGGCGGGAAGGAGGCAGAGGCTGGGCAAAAGTTTTGTGGGTCCCCGGGTCCCCAGGAACCCCTGGAGATGGTACCAGTGGGACTGGCTACCCATTTTCTGATATCTTGCTGACCCCTTTCCTTCCAAGAGAGAGCAACTTGATTCTCTTCCTGGTGGAGGGAGGGGGGGTTCAGCAAGTCTCTCCCCCCTAATGGCAGGAATGGCTTTGCTAAGCACATTCCCAAAGCAGTTCAGGAGACGGTGAATGCCTAGGACTGCTGAGTATTCTTTGTACACTTAAGAAACTTTAGCAAACAAACTGTGCGGTGGGGAGGTGGATTACTAATCATAGCTGTCAACTGTCCCTTATTTGGCGAGAAACTCCCTTATCCTAGCGCCGTGTCCCGCTGCTGTCCCTTATTGATGATGTCCCTTAAATTTCCCGGGTTTCAAAGGAAGCAGCTCCCCTCCCTACCGGCCAGGGAGGAGGGAGGCTCCAACTGTGTTGCTTGGCTGCGTTGTTCACCCAAGAAGGAGTCTCAGAACGACTGGGAGGTGGAGCTTGCATGCCTTGTGCCGATCAAATCGGCCGTGTTGCCTTGGGTCCCGCCTTTGCTCAGCGCTTCCCAGCGGAGAGGTGACGGTGGTTTTCCTTGCTGCATCCCCTTTGTCAGGTTGCTGCGCTGTGGGAACCACTGCTTGAGGCTTCATTTGGCTGCTGGCTGGGCTTTCTGCCTTTGGCTTGGAGGGGCTCAGAAGTTTTAGCATACCTGTGCCTGGAAAATCCCTTATTTTGGCTGCTGATCCCTTATTTTTGAGGCTGCTGGTCCCTTATTTTCAAATCTGTAAGTTGACAGCTATGTTACTAACGCTGTGCTATTCCCCCCCCCAGCTCTGACGTGCCATGAAAACTCAGTTGCAGACGTCGTATTTATTGTGGATGAGGGTGTTTCACAGGCGAACGCTGAACATATCAGAGAATTCTTGCAGAACACAGTAAACTCTCTCGACGTGAAGGAAGCATGCATAAGGATGGGCATTGTGACGTACAGCACGGAGGCCAAAGTATTAACTTCTCTGGGAGACGAAACGAAGAAAACAGACATTCTTCAGAAAATTAGGAGCTTTTCCCCTAAAGAAGGGAAATCTCATTTGGGTGCTGCAATTAACATGACCACAAAACGTGTTTTTGCCGACAGGAGAAGGAGTGTAGAGAAGGTAGCCACCATTATCACCCACAGGCCCTCGGATGATGATATAAGAGGGGCAGGTTCTCTCATTAGCAGGTCTGGGGTGACTGTCTTTGCCATCGGCGTTGAAAGAGCAGACGCCGCTCAGTTGACTCAGATTGTGTCAGATCCGCCAGAACGGAATATTATCAAACTGAAACAATTTTCCGAACTGCCCGGACAGGACACGACGTTTCACAAGAAACTCTTCAACAAAATAAAATACAGACTCTATATCCAACCTGAAATGAAAAAACAGCTCAAATCAGGTAAAGACATTGACGCAATCTGGTCCTAGCTTTGGTCTTTCAGCTCTTTGTTTTGAGGTTTCAAATATAATATAATAATAATAATTTATTATTTGTACCCCGCCCATCTGGCTGGGTTTCCCCAGCCACTCTGGGCGGCTTCCATAGAGACCAAAAATACACTAAAATGTCACACATTAAAAACTTCCCTGAACAGGGATGCCTTAAGATGTCTTCTGAATGTCAGGTAGTTGTTTATCTCTTTGACATCTGAAGGGAGGGTGTTCCACAGGGTGGATGCCACTACTGAGAAGGCCCTCTGTCTGGTTCCCTGTTACCTCACTTCTCGCAATGAGGGAACTGCCAGAAGGCCCTCGGTGCTGGACCTCAGTGTCCGGGCAGAACGATGGGGGTGGAGGCGCTCCTTCAGGTATACTGGGCCGAGGCCGTTTAGGGCTTTAAAGGTCAGCACCAACACTTTGAATTGTGCTCGGAAACGTACTGGGAGCCAATGTAGGTCTTTCAAGACCGGTGTTATATGGTCCTGGCGGCCACTCCCAGTCACCAGTCTAGCTGCTGCATTCTGGATTAATTGCAGTTTCCGGGTCACCTTCAAAGGTAGCCCCACGTAGAGCGCATTGCAGTAGTCCAAGCGGGAGATAACTAGAGCATGCACCACTCTGGCAAGACTCTGAAAAGACCACTGAACTGTGAAAAACTAACCTGTATAAATGTTTTCTCCTTTCTCCTTTTTTAATATATATATATATATTCTGCCTTCATTTTTTTTAACATTCTGCCTACCATATTTTTGATACCACAAACTCTGTCTGCATTTGGCCCTCTGCCTACATAGCTTTGAATACTATCATGCAAGCCCAATGCTTATCTTTCGGGTCCAATGTGACGATGGGGAACTTGTGGCTCTCCGAATATTGCCTAACTACAACTCCCATCATCCTTGTCCACTCACCATGTTGACTGAGGCTTATGGGACTTGGAGTCCAGCAACACTGGAGGGCGGCAGGTCCCCACCCAGACTGTGTTGAATTGACCTCTACTGACATAAAATCTCTCTATATTCTTGTAGGATGTATGGAGACAGAAAGGGCTGATATTTATTTTCTCCTTGATGATTCGTCAAGCATTCATGTCAAGGAGTTCGAGAAGATGAAGAATTTTGTGAGGAATGCTACTAAGCTGTTTACTATAGGACCTGATAATGTTCGATTTGGAGTTGTTCAGTATTCAAAAAATACTATCTTACCAATTAGACTTGGTCAGCACACCACCCGCATCAGTTTAGAAAAAGAAATGAATCATATCAGACGTAGAGCACTACGACAAACAAATACAGGAGCAGCTATAAATTTCACGCGGCCATTGTTTAAGGATGCAAGACAACAGTGTCGCGGCAATGTTCCCTGCTATCTCATTGTGCTGACGGATGGGAAAGCACATGATGACGTGAAGGTAGCTGCTCAGCTGCTGAGACAGGCAAATGTCAACATTTACGCCATTGGAGTGAAAAATGCCAGCAAAGAAGAGTTGTTTCATATTGCGGGCTCAACGTCAAGGGTTTACTTTGTGCAACAGTTTGAAGCCTTGGAAGAAATAAAAAATGTTGTTGTTCGGGACATATGCAATGAAAAGGGTAAAGAGAAATTCCATTGGTAATTCTTTCCATAAACAGAATAATAATAATATAATAATATTTTTTAATTTATACCCCACCCATCTGGCTGGGTTTCCTCAGCCACTCTGGGCAGCTCCCAACAGAGTATTAAAAATAGAATAAAACATCAAACATTAAAAACGTCCCTAAACAGGGCTGCCTTCAGATGTCTTCTAAAAGTCAGACAGTTGTTTATTTCCTTGACATCTGATGGGAGGGCGTTCCACAGGACGCCACCACTGAGAAGGCCCTCTGCCTGGTTCCCTTTAACCTCACTTCTCGCAGTGAGGGAACCACCAGAAGGCCCTTGGAGCTGGACCTCAGTGTCCGGGATGAACAATGGGGGTGGAGATGCTCCTTCAGGTATACTGGGCTGAAGCCGTTTAGGGTTTTAAAGGTCAGCACCAACACTTTGTGCTCAGAAACGTACTGGGATCCAATGTAGGTCTTTCAGGACTGGTGTTATATGGTCTTGGTGGCCACCCCCAGTCATCAGTCTAGCTGCTGCATTCTGCAAGGACAGGGAGCCACTACAGAAAAGGCCCATTCCCATGTTGCCATTCTGGATTAGTTGTAGTTTCCGAGTCAATGCTGTCAAGCAAACCCAAGTCCTTGCACCAATATTTTCATGAACATTTATTGCTTCCAGAACCTATTTTCTGGTTGGAACTCCTAGACACTACAGGGTATGCAACTTGTAGGCTGCTTCCGTGACTGCATGCTGTGAAGCAGTTTACTATTATTTGTAAAATAAATTTAAAAAATAAACTCAATTTGGGAAAAGGGGGTGCAATTTCCTGTTCCACCTCAAGCAACAAAATGTCCTCGATCTGCCTTGCTTTAACATGTTTCTTTTCTGCTGAAACCACATAAGCAATGAATTTGGCCTAATTCAAATGTATTTCTCTTAACCTGAGCAATCCTTGCTTTTCCTTCCACAGCCTGTGAGGTGAGGAAGGTTGATGTCATGTTCCTAGTGGACAGCTCTGGTAGCATACACTCTGAGGACTTTGCAAAAATGCAGAACTTCATGGCAGAGTTTGTGAAAAAATCTAACATTGGCCCAGAACAAATGTGTGTTGGTGCTGTGCAGTTCAGTGGCACAGCCGAAGAAAAGTTCCCCCTCAATAGGTACTTGACAAAGAATGATATCATTGATGCTATTGGGAGTATGTCTCTTATCGGAGCCAACACACTCACTGGAGAAGCACTGGCATTTATTTCCAATTATTTTGAGGGTGCCAAAGGGGCACGGCCTGGCGCCCACAAAGTTCTCATCCTGATCACTGATGGGGAAGCACAAGATGAGGTGAAAACTCCAGCCACAGCCCTGAGAGATAAAGGCATCACAATCTACTCAGTTGGTGTTTTTAATGCCAATAAAACTCAGCTCGAAGAGATCAGTGGGAAACCTGAGAGGGTGTTTTACGTGGAGAACTTTGATGTTTTGAATAAGGTACAGAATGAGCTCAGGTTTGGTGTGTGCAACCCTGAAGAGGGTAAGTACTGTTTCTGTTGGTCTTGGGTACATATGCACAGTGTGTGTGTGTGTGTGTGTGTGTGTGTGTGTGAGAGAGAGAGAGAGAGAGAGAGAGAGAGAGAGAGAGAGAGAGTTCTGCAACAGCAAAATGGCAGTGCTTCAAATGCTATCTTCCAGTAGAAAGATAATCTAAAACTCAGTTCAGTGGCGTAGCGTGGGGGGTGCAGGGGGGGCTGGCCGCACCGGGCACAACATCTGGGGGTTAGGCTTAGGGGGCGCAAATCCACGGGTTAGGGGGCGCAAATCCACGGGTTAGGGGGCGCAAATTACTTGCCTTGCCCTGGGTGCTGACAACCCACGCTACGCCACTGACTCAGTTTTAGGGCATATACAGTAAGTCAAATTACATTTCATTATACCCCCATCAGGGGACGTGGGTGGTGCTGTGGGTTAAACCACAGAGCCTAGGACTTGCCGATCAGAAGGTCGGCGGTTCGAATCCCCGCGATGGGGTGAGCTCCCATTGCTCAGTCCCTGCTCCTGCCAACCTAGCAGTTCGAAAGCACATCATAGTGCAAGTAGATAAATAGGTAAGGTAAACGGGAAGGTAAATGGTGTTTCCGTGTGCTGCTCTGGTTCGCCAGAAGTGGCTTTGTCATGCTGGCCACATGACCCGGAAGCTGTACACCGGCTCCCTCAGCCAATAAAACGAGATGATCACCACAACCCCAGAGTCGGTCACGACTGGACCTAATGGTCAGGAGTCCCTTTACCTTTATGCCCCCATCATATATTACTGTGGCAGTTCTGCTAGAGAGGTAGGGGATGTGAGTGGCGCTGTGGTCTAAACCACGGAGCCTCTTGGGCTTACAGATCAGAAGGTCAGCGGTTCGAATCCCTGCAGCCAGGTGAGCTCCCGTTGGTCTGTCCCAGTTTCTGCCAACCTAGCAGTTCGAAAGCACATCAAAGTGCAAGTAGATAAATACCGTATTTTTCGCACCATAAGACGCACTTTTTCCCCTCCAAAAATGAAGGGGAAATCGGGGTGCGTCTTATGGGGCGAATGCCTGCAAGCCTCGCGCGCCCGGCAGGAGGTCCCACCGGGTGCGCGAGGCTTGAGGCGGCAGCCTGTCGCCCGAAACACGGGGAGCCCTCGGGAGGGCTCCCCCTGCTTCGGGCGAGTGTCTGCAAGCCTCGCACACCCGGCAGGAGGTCCCACCGGGTGCGCGAGGCTTGGGGCGGCAGCGGACTGCTTGCGCGCACCTAGAAGCTTGGGGCGCGCTCAGCTCAGCACCCCCCAAGCTTCTAGGTGCGCGCGAGCAGTCCGCTGCCGCCCCAAGCCTCGCGGACCCGGTGGGACCTCCTGCCGGGTCCGCGAGGCTTGGGGCGGCAGCGGACTGCTTGCGCGCACGCAGAAGCTTGGGGCGAGCTCAGCTCAGCACCCCCCAAGCTTCTAGGTGCGCGCGAGCAGTCCGCTGCCGCCCCAAGCCTCGCGGACCCGGTGGGACCTCCTGCTGGGTCCGCGAGGCTTGGGGCGGCAGCGGACTGCTTGCGCGCACGCAGAAGCTTGGGGCGGGCTGAGCTCAGCCCGCCCCAAGCTTCTAGGTGCGCGCAAGCAGTCCGCTGCCGCCCCAAGCCTCGCGGACCCGGTGGGACCTCCTGCCGGGTGCGCGAGGCTTGGGGCGGCAGCGGACTGCTTCCGCGCACCTAGAAGCTTGGGCGCGCTCAGCTCAGCACCCCCCAAGCTTCTAGGTGCGCGCAAGCAGTCCGCTGCCGCCCCAAGCCTCGCGGACCCGGTGGCACCTCCTGCCGGGTGCGCGAGGCTTGGGGCGGCAGCGGACTGCTTCCGCGCACCTAGAAGCTTGGGCACGCTCAGCTCAGCACCCCCCAAGCTTCTAGGTGCGCGCAAGCAGTCCGCTGCCGCCCCAAGCCTCGCGGACCCGGTGGGACCTCCTGCCGGGTCCGCGAGGCTTGGGGCGGCAGCAGACTGCTTGCGCGCACGCAGAAGCTTGGGGCGGGCTGAGCTCAGCCCGCCCCAAGCTTCTAGGTGCGCGCAAGCAGTCCGCTGCCGCCCCAAGCCTCGCGGACCCGGTGGGACCTCCTGCCGGGTCCGCGAGGCTTGGGGCGGCAGCGGACTGCTTGCACGCACCTAGAAGCTTGGGGCGCGCTGAGCTCAGCACGCCCCAAGCTCCTGGTGTAGCGCAGCGATCCGCTAACCCTCGGAGAGCTCCGCGGCTTTCCCAAGGCTAGCGGACTGCTTGCCGGCACGCAGAAGCTTGGGGCGCGCTGACCTCAGCTCGCCCCAAGCTTCTGGATTAGTGCAGGGGTCCGCTAGCCCTGGGAGAGGCGCCCGGCTCTCCCACGCTAGCGGAGACCTTGCCGGCACGCAGAAGCTTGGGGCGCGCTGAGCTCCGCACGCCCCAAGCTCCTGGTGTAGCGCAGCGCACCTGGGGGGGAAATAAAAATTTTTTCCTTTATTTCCCCCCAAAAAATCTAGGTGCGTCTTATGGGCCGGTGCGTCTTATGGAGCGAAAAATACGGTAGGTACCAGCGTTTCCGTGCGCTCTGGTTTCCATCACGGTGTCCTGTTGTGCCAGAAGTGGTTTAGTCCTGCTGGCCACATGACCCGGAAAGCTGTCTGTGGACAAACACCGGCTCCCTTGGCCTGAAAGTGAGATGAGCACCGCAACCCCATAGTTGCTTTTGACTGGACTTAACCGTCCAGGGGTCCTTTACCTTTCTTTTCTTTTATTTTTTGCTAGAGAGGTGTGCCTCTTTCAATATTTTCCCATCTTCAGTTGTTTTGCCTTATGCTGTCTTTTTTTAATGTCCTGGATGAAGCACAACATCAATTTACCCTTTTCATCCTGACCATAACTTTGTAAAGTAGATTGCTTGTATTTCACTTTTACTGCTGAGGCTGTTTGATACAGGAAACTGGCCCAAATCCTGCAAAATGTCTGTGTTGAGCTTTCACCGATTCAGCTATAATACATTTCTAACTGCATTGTGTTTCTTCACTTGTCATACCAGGATCCTCCATGCATCATTTACTGCACTGAAATGATAATTTACAAATAGACTTAATGCTATCATGTACCACTTCAATGGTTCTTAAATAGGGGTCTTGAATCTTCTCTATAATAGGTCTGTAAAGAAATACAGATATTTTATGGATAAAGATAGAATTATTATGTACACAGCAATTTTCTAAAGTTGCAGATATTGGAGTGCAATGTTGCTAACTGTGCTACAAATTGGGAAGCTCCTATTGTGACTTTTTGTTGCCACAAATTCGCTGGGTGGTTTTGGCAAGAGCATCTTTCCATCTCAGGAGACCCACCTGCTTGCACACACATCCAACTCATTTCACAATGTTGCACACTTCATGCACTCTGAGTAAATATAGACTATAACATTGGCACCATCGCGATGAACTCATTCATAATTGCAATAATGAGAAATATTGCATTCTTTACTTTGCCGTGTGCAATGAACTTGCATTTCTAAGAGTAACAAGGTGTTTGAATATGACTGATGAATATTGATGGTATCTTCTCTCATTTGCTTTCCAGAGTGCAAAAGGCTAGAGCGTTTGGATATAGTATTTGTAATTGATAGTTCTGGCAGCATTGGTCCTTACAACTATGATCTCATGAAGAACTTCATGATTAGCATTGTGAATAAATCTAATGTTGGCAAGGAGCTTGTTCAGTTCGGAGCCCTCAAATATTCAGATGATCCACACATTCTGTTTGATCTCGATGACCACAGTACACAATCAGCAGTCATTGATGCTATCAGGAGTGACACACATTTAGGGGGCAATACATACACTGCTGAGGCTCTTGAACATTCAAAAGCACTTTTCACTGAGGCACGGGGCAGCCGCAAACACAGGGGCGTTTCCCAAATTCTTATGGTCATAACCGATGGTGAATCCCACGATACAGAAAGACTTGAGGAAGTGTCTAAAAAACTCAGGGATGATAAAATTACTATCTTGGCCATTGGGATAAAAGAAGCCAAACTTGATGAACTTTTGACTATGGCTGGATCAGAAGAAAACCAGTATTTTGTGGACACATTCGAAGGACTGCAAAACATATCCAAGAAATTATCAGATAATCTATGCAACAATTCAAAGCCAGGTAAAGTGCAGACTTACTCTTTTGTTGTGTTTACGTGTTGTTGCTTTTCAGTAGTAGGTGTGAAACAGCCTATCCTCATATATGTAGCGTGGTTAAAGTTGGTGTTTCCAGAGACATTTGGGAAATGGAAAAGTTTTCCATGGCAATTCCCCAGTTGCCCATTTTCTTTCAAAAGGTTGTTGTATCAGTTATAAGATAATGGACTTGTGATAATTTCACTTCACCCATTTGTAATTACATTATATTTTAGTCCTTCCTTTAGCCATTATTATTATTATTATTATTATTATTATTATTATTATTATTATTATTATTTTAAATGTACACACTGCCCATGATCTGTAGATTTCAGGGCAGCTCATGAGCCTTGAGCTTTGGTCATCAGGACCTCAACTGTTTAGTCATGTCCTGTTCTACTCTGTTAAAATAACTTTCAGGAAACATGACTTTCCTACATTAGATTTCATGCCGAATATTCTTTTTCTCACCTTTTACTCCCAGTCAACTTTGATAGAAGGACTGTACATGGTGTGGGGGGGGGGCAGGTCTAAATCTGTGGATTCCTTTGAAGCCCAGGAAATGCAACCCCATCACAGAATAATGAAAACACGACTGAGCACAGCACTCATCTGAATGCATGCAAAGTAAAACCACAGAACACCTCTTTTACCAAACTAGGAAATAATTCCCCACTAGCCTTCCTGTGCCATCTTCATCAAGACCCATTGAAATGCAATAGAGATCTATTTTTGTCTGCCGGTTTGCCTCAGAAAGCTCACGGAAGACCACCAAACGAGATATTGTATGGAGGTTACCTGCATCTTCTTGATGCAGGTTGAAAGAGCAGCTCAGAGATGTGTCAAGTTTTCAGCTGGAAAACAGCAGAGGTTTCAAAGTTTAAGGGTCCCCCTCCCCTTACCTTCACTTTTTCTATTTGGACTAGAAACTTGTCGTGGTTGGTTCTGTTGTTGTTCCTTAAATGAGGGAGGGAGGGAGGAAAATAATATTCAGTTTGGTTTTCAGTATACAGCAGAAGGTGGCACGATTCATTCTAAACCCCCAACCCTTTTGGGGGGCTGAACAAGCATTATCCTTATATCTGTGTACCCAGATAGGAAGCAAGGAGAGGGAGAGCAGGTTAGGACTGTGATGCTGCGGAATACAGGTGTGGAATCCCATGTTATTAATAATCATAATCATAATAGAAGATGCCAAGAAAACTAACATAGAATCCACCACTCTAAGACTTTGTATACCCCATGCATTTAAAGCACATTTATCCCAAAGACTCCTAAGGGATTCACATAAACCAAGACAAGGCAGTTGTACCGTACGGTTTTAAAGTCTTACTGTGGCTACTGACATCTCTTTTTAATAGACAGATTTTGGTGGACTGGACTTGATAACCTTCATGGAATAAGTTATTCCATGTGACTGTTGCTTTCACCTTTTTTTGCAGTACTAATACAAAAAACTTGGTTTACATTGTTTCCCCCCTTGCAGAATGTGAGATCCAAGCTGATCTTGTTTTCCTGATTGATGGTTCCAGAAGTATACCCCCAAAAGACTTCGAGAGGATGAAGGTCTTCCTGAAAAACCTGCTTGATTTAATTGATTATAATGACAACGTGCGAGTTGGTATGGCCCAATTTGCTGACCGATATGAAGAAGAATTTGGTCTGGGCGCTTATCAGAACAAACCAGAACTTCAAGAAAAAATTATTAGCGTTACAATGATGAAAGGTGGTAATACATTCATTGGAGAGGCTCTCAAAGGAGTGAAGGCCTTCTTCAACTCCACAAGACGCAGAATACCTAGACATGTTGTGCCCAAGTTACTGCTAATCACAGATGGAGTCTCAGATGACCCTGTTGCTGACAGTGCAAGAGCCCTGGCTGCCGATGGTGTCGAGATTTACGCTATTGGAGTGGGAACGGTTGACCGGGCAAAACTCATGGAGATAACTGATGACTCTGACAGGATATACTCTGTGGCGAATTTCACAGATCTGCCAAGTATTCTAACTCGCGTAACTAAAGAAGTGTGTCAAGATAAAAGTGAAGCAAGTAAGCTCCATTCAAAAACAACATTTTAGATCTTCTTACATTATTTATGTAAAAATAGATTTATGTTTTCATAAAGGGACAGGACTTTTTTCCAGCTGGAACTCACTGGAACTCAGTTCCGGCCCCTCTTAGGTGGGCGCCATTGTTGTTACTGTGGTACCTCAGGTTACATACGCTTCAGGTTACATACGCTTCAGGTTACAGACTCTGCTAACCCAGAAATAGTACCTCGGGTTAAGAACTTTGCTTCAGGTTGAGAACAGAAATCATGCTCCAGCGGCGTGGTGGCAGCAGGAGGCCCCATTAGCTAAAGTGGTGCTTCAGGTTAAGAACAGTTTCAGGTTAAGTACAGACCTCTGGAATGAATTAAGTACTTAACCCGAGGTACCACTGTATAAGAGATCAAGGGAAGTGTTCATAGTGAGTTCCGGCACCTCTTTTTCTAGAAAAATATCATTGCATATGGCTAATGCAATATAAAAAGGAATTGTGCATGTGTAAATTCATTCCCCCAAGAGTTTGTTCCCTTCTCCTTAGAAAATTACTTTTTGTTTTTATTTTGTCCTTATTTACTGTCACACTTGAGGGCCCTTCATTACTTCATTCTTGGCACTTGAAGCCCATTGGTGATAATCCACAAAATAATGGGACCAGCTTTGCCTGCTAAGAAGGACCTTGATCCACTTCTCCCCCCCCATAACGTTCTTCTGCTAAGTAAGAACGCTAATGTGAAAATTAATTGACATTAGCATTCTAAAAATATTTGTTATGAGAGGTGGAACTTTACGTCAGATATGTGTTGAATTTTATTATTCAAATAATAATTTTGTATAAGGAATATTCAAAATATTGGAAGTGTGAGCTTTTGAGTCACTTCCACTTCTAGCATTTTGAATATTCTAAGAGGACATCTACTATACATGCACCAGAGTGAGATATCAGGCACCTTTCCTTGAACTTTACTGCTCCAAAATGCTGGTGTGGGTTTCATATGTGAATGTTCCATTTAAAAACAAGCAACCCAACACCTTCCCTGTGTTGGCTTTGGTTAGAATATATATATTCTAACCAAATATATATGACCTTTAGAATATGTCTGCCCTAAGTAAGTTGCAAAATGTCCCCTTAAAAAGTTTCTTTCCAAAGTTTCCCTCTTCTCCCAACATAGGAAAAGTAAGTTTTAAAAAATGGTTTACTTACAAACTCTCCAAAGCCAAATTCATGTGCTTCAGAAACTTGCACAGGCAGTAAAACTTGGCTTAGTTACAAAGTGGCTAAATTATTGGTATAGGAGTTCAAGTGGCTTGTGAGCACCATGCAGAGCAATCAGCTCAAACCTCTTCACACATTGAGCTTCTCAGGTAGACTGGGGATTACCTAGTTTCTCCCAAAGTGACTGGAAGTGGGTATAGCTAAGCCAAGGAGGACAGTTTACTTTATAGTATTAACCCCTTCATGCATTAACTAGACTTGAGCATGTTGATTATATGAGGCTGGTTATCCCACACGCTGCATATTGAAGATTAACACATAAACTAGAAGGGTTCTAACATACCCTTCTCCATTAATCATTTTTATGTGAGGGTGATTAGCTGCAGGTATAGTCCAGGAAGAGTACCTCCCCTTGCACTGTGCAGTGTTATGGTCCAGGGGGGGAAAGTTGCACCAATGATTCTGCTGCAAATGTACATCAGCTCAAAGTATCACTTTTTTCTGTTGCTGAAATTTGCTAAGCATCATTTTATATAGTCCATTTCAATGTATGTATGGTTGGCCAGTGGAATTTTATTTTTATTTATTTTTTGTGGCCAAACCGCTTTTATTGATTTTCCATTTTCCCCCCAAATCAACCACAAATTAAAGCACATTTAATACAATTTTTCCAAAAATTGGTTTCCCACACTCCACTGTTGATGTATCCATAGTTTCCTCCTGTTGCTGCATTATTTTCCTAGTTATTTCTAATTCACATCCCATTCCTTGCAACTAACCTTACATTACATTTTTTTGTTTTTAACTCATTATCCTCAGCCATCAGCTATCCACTTGCCAATTCCTGCACGTACAATATATTAACATTTACAATATCTACAAGTGAGATTACTCAACAAATTACCAATCCATGATAAATCAATAATTATTATTTCTAAAATAAATGCTTTTCCTTCCTTCAGTGTGTATGGAAAGCTAATAGTTCACTTTCACTAGATGTTTTCCTACTACTTCATATCTGCTCAGTCCAATTGGTCCAAGATGCCACCTGTCAGAGTCCTCTTTCATTTCCAATTCAAATATCTCCTCTTGTCATTTAGAATCTGTTGACAATTTTAAAATGGGAATTTTAAGGATGACCATCCAGCTCAAGGTATTTTCCAGCAGGCACCTTCATAAAAACCAGCCCATAATGTCAGGGGAGGGCAGGCCATATTTCCTTGAGAACTTTGACAGTTCAAACTTTGGTTGCCCTTCCCTTAAACCAAGCAAACCCAAGTAAATGTATCCATCCATTAAATTTCCAAGTTTGCCTCTGTATGGATAAATCCACTTCTTCCTTGGCCAGTAAAAAATCTTAACCAGTAGAAAAAAGACAGTCGCGGAAACAAGAAATTACACAAAACAAATGAAATGCCGTGAAAATCCCTGAAATGAGCAGTAATCGACTATAGAATTAAACTAAATAACAAAAATCAAAAAGTTTAAGAAAAAAATTAACCTAGAATTGAACAAAGCCTTAACGGGATGCCGGCTACAAGCCTCGTTTCACTGAACTATTCAGTTTCCTCAGAAGGAAATAGAGAAATCATGAACCTTAAATGATTTTAAACAAACTCAAGAACAGGGCTGAAATGCTTCCCCAAGTTTAGAAAAAAGGTATGAAAACCTTAATGACGAGTTTTAGACATAGCCCTATTTAAAGAAAGCCAAGCAGTAGTAATAAGGAGTTGAGGACTCGGCTGTGAAAACTCTTTTGTAAAGTATTGCCTTTACAAAATGTTTAACAAAACTTACAAAGGAATACGAGATAAGCTGTTTTAGATTTTAAACAAACTCAAAAACAGGGCTGAAACGCTCCGAACTGCTGATGTTAGACTGATCAAAAAATCTTAAGGCAGATGTTTATCTAGATATCACCTGAGATACCTAGAAGTAACCAATCTCAAAGGATAAATGGTTCAAGTTTGTTAGAATACAGTTCTGCACTGCTCCTTCTGTACCTATCTTCTTCCAGGGTTTACTTTTTAAATTAATTTGTGGTGTTTTTTTTTTAATCTTTGTGTTTCCCTAAAACAGTATGTTTTATGGATGTCGTTATTGGATTCGATATCTCATCTCAGAAAGCAGGAGACCATATTTTCCATGAGCAGCACCTTCTGGAGACTTATCTCCCTGATATTTTAAAAGACTTTACATCTTATGGGGCTGTGAGTTGTAACAAAGGAACAAAAACACAGTTCAGCGTGGCAAATCTAATAGAAAATACTGACACACCTTTCCTGCGGACGCTCCAAGTTGACCATGAAAAAATCCTAGAGGATCTCCGGAAAGTTAGGCTGAACGGCCCATCATATCTCAATGTCGAATTCCTAGACAGCCTTTGGGATGTATTTGAAAATGTATCTGGTAATCACATGCGAAGCCAGGTAAGTTATTCTCATGCTCAACAGATGGTACTTAAATGCTGCGTAAGCAGGTTTTTTTATTCCATACTTGCCAGCTAACCCTTCGGAATAATCCGAATCTCCATCACTGTATCTGCTTTGTAGTCGCCTGTCAGTCTTAACTAAGAAGGAACAAATCTTCAGCTTCTCTTAGTTTCTCCTTTTTCCTATCTTAAATTCAGTTAATCGCATTTCTGCACCACTTCAAAAAAAAAATTTCAAAAGATCTGGATGAAAGTTTGTCATTTAGAGCACGTTCTCCTAACAATATTTTTGGATGCGGTTCTTCCTAAAATATGCATTTTTGGAATCATTTTTCCCTAATGAATGTTGGTATATTATTTTCACTAATTTATGCATTTTTATATATGTGGCAAATATACGTTTTGTACATATTTTGATTGAGAAACCAAATCACAAAATTCAGGAAAATGCAGATGTCAGAGCTGCCACCCAGTCCCAGCTCACATAGGACCAAGTCCGCCAGCGTTCACTTTATAAGAGTCTTTATTAAGTTACAGGTTTCATTTCCGAACTGCAGCGTGCAGCTCTACACCTTCTGCCCTAGGTCGGCGAAGACCCGTCTGAGTCCCCGCCTCTTGCACACCAGCTTAATACCCTAGCCTTGCTCCACCTCCTTCGCCTCTCCCTACGTCTCTGGGTCCTTCTGCCCCCCTGGGCCTCCTCCCTTCTACTCTCCTCTGACGCTGACCCCCC
This sequence comes from Podarcis vaucheri, assembly GCF_965113315.1. Lineage (NCBI taxonomy): Eukaryota > Metazoa > Chordata > Lepidosauria > Squamata > Lacertidae > Podarcis > Podarcis vaucheri. Next base: position 17,571,011 of record NC_138750.1, on the reverse strand, counting down.
TGATCCTTCTGCCTCCTTGCGGCGGGCTTTAGGACCTGGCTCACTCTCCGGGCTGCTTACTGCTCCAGCTTCCGCTGCATTTGAACTTGGCGCGCGCGCCCAACTCTCTACTTTCCTCTTAACCGTTGCCTCGCTCTCTGAGGAGGGCGTGACCACCCCTGACTCGTGCCCTCCCTCCTGCTGACAGCCTCCGGAACCCGATGCCTGGCTACCTTCCTCCCTGCTGCTCTCAGTCTTGAGCGTGGGTCCCGACTTCCAGCTGCTGCCGCCCTCAGTTATGAGCGTGGGTCCCGACTTCCAGCTGCTGCTCTCTGAATCTCCTCTGTTCCCTTCCTCCTGGGGTGTCCCCCCGGATCCCCCTCTTGCTCTGCTCACTGGGGCTCCCTTTTGGGAGTCCTCTGACTCACTGCTTAGGCTTGGAGATCTCGGGTCGTCATCATCACTCATTTTCCCTTCGGATTCCTCCCCCTCGCTCTCTGCTTCCTCCCTTCTCTGCGTCTCTGCTCCTGAACCCCTGACATCCATCCCCCCCTCGAAGCCCCCCCTTCCCCCCTCCCCGCTTTCAGGTGTGGGTGCTGGGTGCTCCATCATCACGGGAGGGAATGCCGGATACAGTTCGCTCCCCGTGGGTGGCCGCCAACTGAAGACCTCCGAGTCTTCCCCCTCGCGGTCGCCGACGTTGACCTGTTCCGCTTCCATCTCTGTACCGCCGTGCTCGAACCCAAGGTTCTCCCCGAACACGTCCATGTCAGTCTCTGCGTCGGTCGCTCGACCTGGCATCTCCAGCCACTTCCGGCGCCATTGCTCCTCCGGTCGATCGTCCCACCAATACGAGGTGTCTGACGCCGAACCCGCCGGCGATCCTTCTGGGGAACGGGTGCTCAGTGCTGGTTCCCCGTCCGAGTCGAATCCATGGAACGTGCTGGAAGAAAGTGTGGGCGTGAACAGCCAGTCGTCGAAGAAGCTCGCTGGCATGGGTCTGTGTGGGAAAAGGGCATGAAACTCGTCCTTGAGCAGGGGTTCCTCCAAAGCGTAGTCTGGCACCCAGCTATTGGCGCTGGCCCGGGTGCCCTCTCTGGCTAGGAGGTATTCGACTCCCTCTTCTCCCCATCTGGAGTCCAAAATCTCCGTGACCTCGTTGATGGGGTCTTGCTGCGTCACCCCTCGCGTCTCCGTCCGCTCCCGGAACGGACTCGGTGCCGTCCCTGGCTCCTGGAATCTGTGAGGTGCCTTGTAGGGAGTGAGCACCGACCTGTGGAACACCGGATGCATTCTGGAACCCTCCGGCAGCGCCAGTCGGAAGGCTACCGGGTTGATCCGTGCTTCGACTTGGTACGGACCAATTTGCTTGTGCCCCAACTTCTTCTTGGCTAGTGACCTGGTCGGCACTGCGTGGGCTGCCAACCAGACCCAGTCTCCCACTTGGATCTCTTCGCCAACCCGCCTGTGCTTGTCAGCTTGCACCTTGTAGGCGTGCTTAGCTAGCTCCAGCTGCCGTCTGAGTTGATCGTGTACCGCCTGCAACTCTGACGCGAACGCGTCCGCCGTCTGTGGTTCTCCGTCCCCCACTCTCTCCCGTCCCGGGAAGGTTCTGGGATTCCTCCCATTGTTGGCGAAGAACGGCGTCACCCCTGTGGACACGTGCTTCGTGTTGTTGTAAGCGAACTCGGCGAGCGGCAGGTAATCCACCCAGGTCGCAGGTTGTTGATTGGCATAGCATCTCAGGTACTGCTGCATGATGGCATTGACCCTCTCTGCTTGCCCGTTGGTCTGCGGGTGTCTTGCTGATGCCAGATCGACCTTGACATTTAGAAAACTCATCAGCTTCTGCCAGAAATTCGAGACGAACTGGCGCCCGCGGTCGGACAGGATAGACCGCGGCAGACCATGCACTTTGAACACGTGATCTATGAACAGTTTGGCGGTTTGTTCCGCCGTGGCCACCTTCGCACACGGAATGAAATGTGCCATCTTGGTGAACAAGTCCACCACCACTAGTACAGCTGTCTTGCCTATCGAGCTGGGTAGATCCGTAACAAAGTCCAGGGCCACTCTCTCCCACGGTTCAAACGGCGTTTGCAGCGGTTCCAGCAGTCCCGCCGGTGGTTTGTGCACCGGTTTGGCCCTCTGGCAGGTGTCGCACCTCGCAACGTAGTCCGCGACTTCCCCTCTCAGTCTGGGCCACCAAAAGTCCCTTGCGACTAATTCCACCGTTTTTTCCGTGCCAAAGTGCCCGGCCGTGGGTGCGTCGTGCAGCTGCTGCAGTACCCTGGCGCGAAGTTCGTCTCCCGGCACGTAGATGGCCCCTTTACGTAAGAGCAAGCCGTCTCGTATCTGGAACTCGTCGCCCTTCGCCGTGCCCTTGTGCACCTCTGCCATCTTCGCCCGCGCGAAGGAGTCGTCCTGCAACGCCCGCCGCACCGCATCCAGGTCTACTGTGGCTGAAGCGCACGCCCACGCTGTTGGCGCGAAGATGTGCATGGCTGCCGCTGGCGTCGCCTCTTCGAGGTATTGCGGTTTGCGGGACAGTGCATCCGCCATGACGTTGGTGTCGCCTGGGACGTACTCTATTCGGAAATTGAAATCAGCAAAGAACTCCGCCCAACGTATCTGCCTCTGGTTCAGGAACTGAGCCGTGCGCCAGTGCTCCAGATTCTTGTGATCCGTGCAGACCTGCACCGTGTGCTTGGCGCCGATCAGGAAGTGCCTCCACGCCTTGAAAGCTGCATGAATGGCCAGCAACTCCCTGTCCCAGATGGTGTAGTTCTGCTCCGACTTGCTGAGCTTTCTGGAGTAGAACGCTCCCGGCCTCCAGACCCCCTGTGGGTCCCTTTGCAGCAGGACAGCTCCCACTGCTCTATCGGACGCGTCTGTCTCTACCCGCATCGGTTTGCTGGGGTCGATATGCAGCAGTTGCTCTTCCGACGCGAAGAGACGCTTGAGTGCCTGAAAGGACTGCTCCGCCTGCTCCGTCCAGATGAATTTCTTTTTCTTGGAGCTTAGCGTGTCCGTAATGGCCGCCGTCTGCATCGCGAACCCCTTGATAAACTTGCGATAGAAGTTGGCGAAGCCGACAAACCGCTGGACCTCCTTCCGATTGCGCGGGCTCTTCCAATCCAACACCGCACGAACCTTGGCGCTGTCCATGGCTAGCCCCTTGTCCGACAACTTGTAACCCAAGAAATCCACCTCCGTCGTGTCGAACTGGCACTTCTCCAGTTTGGCGTACAGTCTATGCTGCTGCAGCCTCTTCAGCACCTCCCGAACATCTTGGTCATGGGCTTGCTGCGAGTCGGAGAATATCAGGATGTCATCCAGAAAGCAGACGCACTTCTTGTAAAGGAGTCCCGCCAACACATGATGCATGAAAGCTTGGAAACAGTGAGAACCGTTTTGTAATCCAAACGGCATCACTCTGTATTCGTAGGTGCCCAGAGGCGTGAACATGGCAGTCTTCCACTCATCGCCCTCCCTCATGCGGATGAGATTGTACGCACCTCGCAGGTCCAACTTGGTGAACACGCGTCCCTTGCGCACCGTCGCTAGTAGGTCGTCAATCCTGGGCATGGGGAAATCAGAAGGCTTGGTCATCTTGTTTAAGAGGCGAAAATCCACCACCAGTCTTTTCTGGGGCGTGTCCTTCTTCTTCACGAAGAAAACAGGACTGCCCCCTACTGCCCTGGACTCCCGGATGAAACCGCGCTGCAAATTGTGATCTATGAACTGTTTGAGTTCCTGTAATTCGTCCTCAGACATGGAATACAGCTTCCCTTTCGGCAGCGTCGCCCCTGGTAGGAGGTCAATCTTGCAGTCATATTGCCTGTGCGGTGGTAGCTTGTCAGCCTCTTTCTCACAGAAGACCTCCAGAAAGTCCGCGTATTTGTGGGGGACTGCTTGCAACGTTCCCAACTGCAGTTGTGATTCCTCCTCCTCTCCCTCCTGTCTGGGCAGGATGCAGTGTTCTGCGCAATAAGAGGAGCCGAAGATCAGCTGTCTCTGGTACCAAGCCAGTGTCGGACTGTGCCTGTCCAGCCAACTCATGCCCAACACAATGGGCGTGTCCGACAGTTGGGTGACATTAAAACTGATGACTTCCCTGTGGTTGCCAAGGCGCATCACCATCGGTGGCGTTTGCTTCACCACCTGCCCCCCTAGCAACTCTCTGCCATCCACTGTGACGACTTGCAGGGGCAGAGTGGCAGGCAGTAGCTGTATAGCGTGCTGCTCCACAAAATTCTGCGCTATAAAGTCTGCGTTGCTTCCAGAATCCACAGAAAGCGGCACTTCGATAGTGACGCCATCGGGTAGCTGGAGAGATGCTGTGAGCTGCACTACTGGTTTGGGTGGGAGGGGGTCCGTGGGTTGCAAGATCGCTGGGGACTGCTTCACTGATGCGTCTGGCTGGGCCCCAGTGCCTCTGTCTCCAGCCAGACATCGTCGTTTCCCTGCTGTGGTTCCCCTTGCTGCGTTGCTGCAGTCACCATTGCTGAGGCTGCAGTGTGCTTGTGGAGCCTCCGGGGACACTCTTTCGCCAAATGGCCTGGATCCTCGCAGATGTAACACTTCCTGTTCCCTCTAGGAGGCTTCGCTTTCACTGCTGTCGGTGCTTGGGCTCTGGCTGCTGACTGAGCCCTTGCACCTCCAACCTCCATCGGTTCCCCTCCCCCTCCTGGCGGAGGTGTGGATTGCGCACGCGCTGCTTCTCTTGGAACGAAAGAGAAACTTCTCGCTGCTTCGCGCCCTCCACGTCCTTCATCTCTGCACCAGGGACGTTCTTCCAGCCTCACCCCCACAGTCAGCGCCCTTTGGACCACCTCCTGCGTGCTTCGGGGCCTCTCCCCCCTTGCAATTTCATCCTTGACCGCTGAGCTTAGACCCTCCCAGAACAGGTCTCTGACAGGGGGCGAATCCCGGTCCCACTCTAAGGCACTGACCAGCGCAAAAAAGCGGGCGTGGTACTGCCGGACGCTTGCCCTCCCTTGTTTCAGTCCATGAATCTCCCGTCGGGCAAGATCCACATCAATAGTAGACAAAAAACACGCATCCATCGCTTTGATAAAGGCATCTGCATTCTGAAGCGCCGGATCTTTATCCCTCCACAAATTGCGTAGCCACGCTTTAGCATCCCCATGCAAATGGGATAGTATGAACCCCACTTTCTCTTCCTCATCTCTAAAGTCTTTTGCCAGCAGTTGCAGTGCGCACATTACGTCTGCTCGAAAATTGGGGTACTGTTGTAAATTCCCATCGAAGTGAGCCACAAGCCCTCCTGCTCTCCGTGCCAACCCAACCCCCTCCGGTCTGGGTCCTGGCTGCCCGTGTTTAACCCATGCTTCAAACCTGGCGTGGAGATCTCTGTAGGCGGCTGCCGCATCCTCCTCCCTCTTCTGGGATGCCAGTACCTCCGCGTTCAATTGGGTAACTGCCTGTTGCAGCGCTGCAACTTTCTCTGCTTCCGTCATCTCTGCTAACCGTCGTGAGCTTGCTCCCAAACACCGATCCCCTCCTCCAGCTGCCTCTCTCTCCGCTGCGAGATATCAGGTGTCCGAAGCTTTCAAGAGACGGGTCTTACTGTCAGAGCTGCCACCCAGTCCCAGCTCACATAGGACCAAGTCCGCCAGCGTTCACTTTATAAGAGTCTTTATTAAGTTACAGGTTTCATTTCCGAACTGCAGCGTGCAGCTCTACACCTTCTGCCCTAGGTCGGCGAAGACCCGTCTGAGTCCCCGCCTCTTGCACACCAGCTTAATACCCTAGCCTTGCTCCACCTCCTTCGCCTCTCCCTACGTCTCTGGGTCCTTCTGCCCCCCTGGGCCTCCTCCCTTCTACTCTCCTCTGACGCTGACCCCCCTGATCCTTCTGCCTCCTTGCGGCGGGCTTTAGGACCTGGCTCACTCTCCGGGCTGCTTACTGCTCCAGCTTCCGCTGCATTTGAACTTGGCGCGCACGCCCAACTCTCTACTTTCCTCTTAACCGTTGCCTCGCTCTCTGAGGAGGGCGTGACCACCCCTGACTCGTGCCCTCCCTCCTGCTGACAGCCTCCGGAACCCGATGCCTGGCTACCTTCCTCCCTGCTGCTCTCAGTCTTGAGCGTGGGTCCCGACTTCCAGCTGCTGCCGCCCTCAGTTATGAGCGTGGGTCCCGACTTCCAGCTGCTGCTCTCTGAATCTCCTCTGTTCCCTTCCTCCTGGGGTGTCCCCCCGGATCCCCCTCTTGCTCTGCTCACTGGGGCTCCCTTTTGGGAGTCCTCTGACTCACTGCTTAGGCTTGGAGATCTCGGGTCGTCATCATCACTCATTTTCCCTTCGGATTCCTCCCCCTCGCTCTCTGCTTCCTCCCTTCTCTGCGTCTCTGCTCCTGAACCCCTGACAGCAGATTTTAAAAGACAGCTGCCATTTGGATTATGTATTTAAATGCACACTGAATGAAATTTCTCCTCCATCCCTAGTTCTACTTTATATATAAAAAAGAAAATCAATTCCCCAGATGTGCAGTTATTCTTTCAGTCTAGCTAGCCATTATACTATTTGATGAATGAAGTTGTACCATACTTTCATATATCTTGTTGCTCTTAGGGTATATACAGTTGCTGTTTTAGTCTTTCCTTTCTAATACTTTTTAGGTTTTGCTTGTTTTCTCTGATGGCTTGGATGCTGACAAAGAAGTACTTAAAAAGAAATCGGAAGAACTTCGAAAAAAGGGTACGTTACATAAAATCAGAATATAATTGTTTTAGCGCAGATTGTTGTTGTTGTTGTTTAGTCGTTTAGTCGTGTCTGACTCTTCGTGACCCATGGACCAGAGCACGCCAGGCACTCCTGTCTTCCACTGCCTCCCACAGTTTGGTCAAACTCATGTTGGTAGCTTCGAGAACACTATCCAACCATCTCGTCCTCTGTTGTCCCCTTCTCCTTGTGCCCGCCATCTTTCCCAACATCAGGGTCTTTTCCAGGGAGTCTTCTCTTCTCATGAGGTGGCCAAGTATTGAAGCTTCAGCTTCAGGATCTGTCCTTCCAGTGAGCACTCAGGGCTGATTTCCTTCAGAATGGATGCGTTTGATCTTCTTGCAGTCCATGGGACTCTCAAGAGTCTCCTCCAGCACCATAACTCGAAAGCATCAATTCTTTGGCGATCAGCCTTCTTTATGGTCCAGCTTTCACTTTCATACATCACTACTGGGAAAACCATAGCTTTAACTATACGGACCTTTGTTGGCAAGGTGATGTCTCTGCTTTTTAATATACTGTCTAGTTTTGTCATTGCTTTTTTTCCAAGAAGCAGGCGTCTTTTAATTTCATTAAATAGCGCAGATAAGTTATAGCTATAACAATAAGGTGGTATGCAAGGTGACATATGTAAGGCACTAAGAACATACGAAGAGCCTATTGGATGGGTCAATGGTCCATCTAGTCTAGCATACTCTTTTCACTAGTCGCCTGTGGGAAGTGCACCAGCAGGACTCACTTGGGAAGTCTGCTGTCCTGGCACTAACCAAACTCAACCCCACATAGCTTTAGCAAGATTTCGGTGTCATGTGCCTTCAGTTCATCCCCAGAGTAGCAGAACTGTTCAGATCAAAAGACTGGAGGGATGAATTCCTTGACATTCAAGGGATAGAAAATGGAGACTCTTCAGGGTAATAAATGACCGAGTGGTATATACAAATTTTGTTGCATTAATCTATAATAACATTCTTATTCCTGCCCTGTGGAACGCCCTCCCACCAGATGTCAAAGAGAAAAATAACTACCAAACTTTTAGAAGACATCTAAAGGCAGCCCTGTTTAGGGAAGCTTTTAATGTTTAATAGGTGATTGTATTTTAGTGTTTTGTTGGAAGCCGCCTAGAGTGGCTGGGGAAACCCAACCAGATGGGGGGGTATACATTATAAATTATTATTATTATTATTATTATTATTATTATTATTATTCAGTGTCAGAGGCTGGTCTGAATCGGAAGATGGAGGGTGCAATCACAGGAAGATCAGATCCTAACAAAAGGGGAGGGGGAATATTCACACACACACCCCTTTGCTTCCAGCATCTCCAGAAGCAGGGAGACACAGAAGCTGCACAGTTGAGAAAGGAGCTGCCCAGCTATGATATAGTAGCTAAGCAACCAGAAGGGAGGGAGCAGCTGGGCGATACATCAATCGAGAGAGGGGGGGAATCGCCTCCCTTCCCCCAAACTCAGAGATCTAAGTGTGTCAGAGAACAAAGGAGACGCAGGGTGAGAACTTCCATTTGGCACACTCCTTGCTGCAGAAATCACAAGGAGGAGTCAGAGTAGGCAGCTAATATCCTTGCGGAGAGTTGCCTGTTTGTGCTCATAGCAGAATGCTATAATAAAAAGACTATAAATCTACCAAATGCTCATTATTTCTTACCGGTGAGCCACCGGAAGGGAGAGGGGAACTCCCGTACATGACATTCAGGATGTGCGCAGCACATCTTGGGCATGTGTATTAGTCTGGTTCAGTGTTGCAGTTATGTATCTCTGCAATATACAGCTAGCACTATAGTCCATGTGTTGGTAGCCCTGAGGCTGGGTTACTGCAATGTGCTCGATGTGGGGCTGCCTTTGTGCCTGGTTCGGAAGCTCCAACTGGTCCAACATGTGGCACCACAGTCTGCCCATATACCTTATATCCCAGCTTGATCACTGAGCTCATCTGCTGGAGTGTTGCTGGTTGTTCCCTGTGTTGGAAAGCCTCATTTGACAAAAAGTAAGTAAGCCTTAGGGCAGGGATCAGCAAGGTTTACCTTGCCTGGGCCAGTTCACTCCAGCGGAGATCCCTCTGTGGGTCAGATCGCACCTGCGCCCTCAGTTTCTGACATGTGCAGACATGATTTCCCACGCCACGAAAGTGAGTCCCCATGCTGCACCATTTTAGCGCAGCATGCGGGGACTCACTGAGTGGGCGGCTTGGTTTGGGGGCAGCTCGAGGGGCGGTTAAATGACCCCTGTGAGTCGCTTGTGGCCCATGGGCCCTAGGCTGCCAACCCCCGCCTTAGGGTCACCAGCCCAGTATTGTGTGCCTTCTTGTTTAACTTTTAAATACCTGCTGAAAACTTTTCTATTCCGTCAGGCAATTAAGAATGCATCTTTCCATTATAGGTGATTTCCGATTTTATATGTTTTTAGTGTGTGATTTCATATATAATTCTTAGAAACCGCTCTGATATTGTTTATGATTGCAGTCATACCTTGGTTTTCGAACAGCTTAGTTCTCAAACGTTTTGGCTCCCGAACGCCGCAAACCCAGAAGTGACTGTTCCGGTTTGCGAACTATTTTTGGAAGACAAACGTCCGACGGGACTTCTGCAGCTTCCAGTTGGCTGTAGGAGCTTCCTGCAGCCAATCAGAAGCCGGGCTTCGGTTTCCAACTGTTTTGGAAATCAAACTGACTTCCGGAACGGATTCCGTTCAATTTCCAAGGTACAACTGTAGTTGTATATAATTATAGATCCCATTTGTTGCATCCGTGAGAACTATTTTGGGTGCTAAGATGTTCAAACAAATTCAGAAAGTTAGAGGATTATTTTGCTTCTTTGATCTGCTACTAAGTGGTGTCCCAGCCAGAGTTGTAAAAACGAAATGTGAAAAATGATATATTCTTCACTTTCCTCATTTTAGTTACCATATCATACATAGCATGCGAGTTAATCTTTCAGGATAAGGAAGTGAAAAATAAAAGGTCAAATAATAGTCTGGGAAATAGATATGTGTAGCATATTTGTAACAACCAATGTTTCAAACAGGACTGGATGGAATAATAACAGTTGCTCTGGAAGGAGTTACCAACTTTGCAGATCTTCTGGATATTGAATTTGGAAAGGGATTTGGATATAACAAGCAATTAAGTATGGGTACACAAAATATTGCCAGCAGGCTGTTTTCCTTTGTGGTAAGTTTATAAGACATTTAAAGGCTTAAGGGTCCATTCCTTTATGCTCCTCATACCAGAAAATAAACAGGGATGTGGGTGGTGCTGTGGTCTAAACCACTGAGCTTCTTGGGCTTGCCGATCAGAAGGTGGGCAGTTCAAATCCACGCTGCAGGGTGAGCTCCTGTTGCTCTGTCCCTGCTCCTGCCAATCTGGCAGTTCGAAAGCACACCAGTGCAAGTAGATAAATAGGTACCACAATGACAGGAAGGTAAACAGCGTTTCAGTGCGCTCTGGTTTCCATCATGGTGTTCCATTGTGCCGGAAGCAGTTTAGTCCTGCTGGCCACATGACCCGGAAAGCTGTCTGCGGACAAATGCCGGCTCCCTTGGCAAGATGAGTACCACAACTCCATAGTCGCTTTGGCTGGACTTAACCGTCCAGGGGTCCTTTACCTTTTACCTTTGACCAGAAAATAAGTGATTGGTATGGGGTGCAGTGATTTCAATTCTCATCACGTTTAAAGCTACAGGAATACTCTAAGAATATATATTTCATCTGTGACAATTTCCTCTTTTCAAGACACAAATTGCTGAGAGAACATGCTGCTGCAAATTCTGTACGTGTATGCCAGAGGAAGGGCCCCGTGGATCAAAAGGGAAAATTGGATCACAGGTATGGATGTTTGTGCATAATTTAATTTACTACAACCATCTGTGTATGTTGACCCCTTTCCACATGCAGTATCTTTCATGTGGAAGCCTTTACCAGTTTCCTAATTTGAACATTCAAGGAGTTCATATGCCACTGATAAAATAACTTACATTTTAAATCTAATATTTAGCTTGTAGAAACTTGCCGAACGCTAATCAAGGAAAACAGAAATGCTTGGATTTTATTTTTTATTAATTCTGCAAGTTAACATTTGATAATTCAAACTACAGTCATACCTTGGATCTCGAACGCCTTGGCTCCCGAACAAATGGGCTCCTGAATGATTGAAATCCGGAAGTGAATGTTCCAGTTTTCGAATGTTCTTTTGGAAGCTGAATGTCCAATGGGGCTTTCACGGCTTCTGATTGGCTGCAGGAGCTTCCTGCAGCCAATCAGAAGCCACACTTTGGTTTCCGAGCGTTTCAGAAGTCAAACGGACTTCTGGAATGGATTCCATTCAACTTCCAAGGTACAACTGTATAGGAAATGAAGGCAGCCTTCCATGCAGTGGTAATGTTTTAGTGAATAATAATAATAATAATAATAATAATAATAATAATAATAATAGTAATAGTAATAATAATTTATTATTTATACCCCACCCATCTGACTGGGTCTCCCCAACCACTCTGGGCGGCTTCCAACCAAATATCAGAAACAATACAACGCTTTGTGCATCCCAGATAAACACTTGTAATGTACGAGGTCGCTTTAATTTTAGAAAAAGTAAAAGAGTCTCCAACTTGCATGCAAATATTCTACACTCTGGAATACTGAAGTTGCATCTATCAGACTGCACCTTTTACTAAATATTGAGCCACTCATAAAGAAAGCACTTCATCTGAATGCTTCCCAAATTTCAGTATTGACCTTCTTTATTAAAATTTTATTTTCAGGGATCTAGTGGTTTGCCCGGCCATCGGGGATATACAGGAGAGGATGGAGAGCCAGTAAGTTATATCAACGTTGAAATAATTTTTCAGTCCATAGTAGGGTCCTTGTTTCACTGACGTCGTCTTTCTCTTTTAGGGTTCCAGAGGATTCCCTGGGCCAGAGGGACCCCAAGGCTACAGGGGAGACCCAGGCAGTCAAGGAATGAAGGTAGGAATACACTTAAGCAATTAAAGTAATAATCAAAAGACGGATTTTGTAATGTTTTTATTTGTCATTTAATGAACACCTGTTTTGTTTTGTTTTTAATATTTCAGGGGCTACAAGGCCGAACTGGAAGAAAGGTGCAGTAAGAAAATGTCGTCTGTGCTGTCTTATGTCTGCAAAAACATAGTGATTGCGAATGTGAAAAAATTATAAACCTATTCCAGGAATAATAATGATAATGATGACGACAACGACAGTGGACGAGCTACATATTACATGAAATGAGTGTGAAAAAGCACCATTTATTAATTAAATGAGGAGCAGCCTCAAGAGACACAGATTTTGAGTTAGGGTGTGACAACATAAAGTCCCCCACAAACTGCATTTTCTTCTCAAAATCCCTGCATATGCTTTCCTCCACGTAGGGTTCCAGATGCACACTTACTATCATAGATATAAATATGAAAGCTACAGGGGAACGGGAGAGGGGAATTTGAATACAAAAATGGCTAGTGTGGAAAGGACTGAGCCCCTTCTCCTCCATTACCATTATTCCTCTTCAATATATGACCTTGCCAAGATGCATGGTGGAGTTCCATGTGGAGTTCCATATGGCGGCCAAGAGGGCCAAAATGGAGCCCGGCACACTTTCGCTGCGCCTGCAAGGTGTCTGTGCCGATCAAAAACGTCCTCCTGCCTCTTTGGCCGTTTAGCAGAGTGAACACAGCGGTCAGAAGCAATTGCAGTGTGTGGGTAATAAATCAGAACACACGCAAGCTGTCTTCTTATCTCCAACAGTCTTTAATCGTGTAGCATAACATCGTAAATTCCGCTTCAAACACCTGGCGACAACGCACACATCTTTCCTCCTCCTCCGAACAGAACAGACAGAGAACTAACACACAGTAGGATTCCCGTGTGTGAACTTAGCCACACCTCATGATGTGAGACGTCATTCAGAACGTCACTCAGAACTGTTAACCCTGTAAGTTCTGAAACCCTTCACATTCCACCCATGCCACTTGAGGTGTGATTTGTCTCAGATTGTTTTGAATGAAAGAGGAACTGGAACCCACTCACTTGTTAGATATCGGATATCAGAAAAGATTTTGCCTTCTCATAGGCAAAGGTGGGTTCCCAATCAGTGAGGCAAAGCCCTGCATTAGTGTTGGGAAGTCTTCAGCCTGGGGACTTCAACTGGTCCACCAGGCCCCCTCTGGCCAGCCCACCAGGCCTTTCCCAACATGTCACAGCCACAGTTGGCCATTGGCCATCACACCCCAATCATCAGCCCCTGCTCTGCGCTGTTTCCCCTTCTGTTAGCTCTGCAACCCGAGAGTAAGTAGCAAATTATGGGCTATGAATCTAGGATTTACATCTATAGTAATGGCATAGGAAGATCCGATTCAAAACCTTCTGGTCTTTGTTTTGTATAAGGTTGCCAGAAGTGAGTTATTTCCCTTCCCTAACTGGAAGGTTTTTTTATGACTAGTGCTTAACAAAACAGAATTCTTATTGTTATGGGCAAAGCAAACTAATGTAAACAACTGGCTCAGTTGCATATTTTATATTTCTTAGTTCTGGGCTGGGGTTAGGTCTTTAGAAAAGGTGAGAAAGGATGTGAAACTAGAGACAGATAACATTGCAGATTTTGGAGTGGATCATAGAGAGACACTGGGTCAAGGAGGGGGGCCCTAAAAATTGTTAGAATTCCTGCTCCATGATTGCAGTCATGGGATTGTTGCCTATCACATGACGGTGTATGTTTTGACTCCACAGAGTGGGGAGTGACGGAGACAGGATGTTTGTGTTACTGAGTTCCGTTAAGTGGGACTATTGTCCTTTGTTCTTTCTCTTTGCTGTCTGATGCTAGAGAGAGAGGGAGTCATGTTGCAGGGCTCTGTATGTGTGTTTATATGTAAATAAAGTAGAGTAGCCAAAATGCTGAGTTGCTGAGGTCCGTTACGCAAGCTGCGAAGACTCTTCAGATCCCTAAGTGTGCCGATGTCTGTTGGCATTGGTCACTGTGATGTTCAGGCAGAAGAAAGCTTTTGAAGCTCCCGAATGAAAGACCAGGAGGGAGAGAACATGCCAATCGGGCACGTGTCTCTGCCAGGATCCTACTCAAGTGTAGGACAAGCTTCTGACACTATTAATAAAAATCCTTATTAGGCTTTGGTCAGGTGCTGGAGTTGACAAAGATTCTACTTTTCTTGGACTGTTTATGCAGGCTGATTATTCTGAGTAGCAGTGCAACTCATTGCCTGGTTTTGTTCTCTTAGGGAGAGAAAGGGGATGATGGACTTGATGGAATTCTGGGAGAAGAGGTAAGTTATTTTCCACCTCCTTGTGTCGCAGTCATTTTTTAACTCTGGAAATAATTTAATTTTCAAAATCTTCTTCAAGGGATCACATGGACTCCCAGGACACAAAGGAGAAAAGGGGGATGCAGGCCTGCAGGTATCTTTTCAAATTCTATCATTGCTTCCAAGTTTGACATTGAGCAGAGTTGGTAATCCAGTGTACTGTATAAGTGAGGAACTTTTACATAATTCTCAAAGGAAAGGAATAGGTTTAGTACGCACAGACTAGTAAGAAGTTTAGCATAGTTGGGCTTCCTAAGATATTGAAAAAATGTCTATGTCTCATGCATGGGAATATTGCAATTTCATCCATAAAATGCTGGCGCTAAATTTTGACAGGGACACGTAGACATTGTGAGCTTTGTGTTTTGCTTGGTGGGCTTCCCAGTTTCCGCATATGATAATCTGGGGAAAATATATATGTCTTTCCTTTTCGGGGGAAAGTTTCTGAACTGCCTGTATTGAGTGGCATCTCCCATCTGGAAAGCTGCTGTACTTGTTGTGACCTTGTAAATATTACAAGGGACGTGGGTGGCGCTGTGGGTTAAACCACAAAGCCTAGGACTTGCCGATCAGAAGGTCGGCGGTTCGAATCCCCGTGACGGGGTGAGCTCCCGTTGCTCAGTCCCTGCTCCTGCCAACCTAGCAATTCGAAAGCACCTCAAAGTGCAAGTAGGTAAATAGGTACCACTCTGGCGGGAAGGTAAACGGCATTTCTGTGCGCTGCTCTGGTTCTCCAGAAGCGGCTTAGTCATGCTGGCCACATGACTCAGAAGCTATACGCCGGCTCCCCCGGCCAATAAAGTGAGATGAGCGCCGCAACCCCAGAGTCGGTCACGACTGGACCTAATGGTCAGGGGTCCCTTTACCCTTTACTAAATATTACAAAATCTATCAGGTGCCCCAAGCTACCTATCTCTCGCCAAACCGAGCTATTCCACACCAGTTTGATGGCACCTGAAGGCACCAAAACCACAAATGACATTTACAACAAAACAACAACAAAGAAAAATGCATTCCACATGGTTTAAAATGGCTTAATTGAGAACTGGATATAATTGTATTCGTTAGCATGTCCCAGCCACCACTGAAAATCATGGCATCCCATAGATAAGAACCAGTCAGCCAAATGTCACCTGAAATAAATGGCTTTAATAGTCCCAACAAAAGGCTGAAATAGAAGAATCTCTGACCTCCACCAGGAGACCATTCCACAGTCTTGAGGGACACTTCAGGGAATGCCCAGCTCCTTACCTTTGATATCTATTTCATGCAATGAATGCATATAGAGCAGGATGTTACTAGTGGAACAAAGAGATATGGAGGCTTGTGCATGAAGGACTTTAACAGTAAACATCAGCCTCCTGAATTGGGTCCAGAAGCTAGCAGGTACCCAGTGCAGCTGTTGAAAAAGAAATTGGTTATGCCCTCACTTCCCAATATTCATTAGCAGTAGCATTTTGTACCACCTGCAGATTCCGGGTCATATTTCAGTGCAGCCGTATATCAAGCACATTAGAAAAGTCAATTGGGAAGATTACAAAGGGCAGCCTCACCGTACAGGAAAGGGTAGCAAGGTCCAACTCTCTCGGTTTTGAAACAGCCACAAATCCAAACAGACAATCTGGGAAGTTTTCACAGAATTATTTTCCATCTCCAGGGCAGCCCAGGACCAAGTGGACTTCCTGGTGATGAAGGTCAGAAAGGCTTCCAGGGAGATCCTGTAAGTATTCTCCGCACTCCATGAACATACTACTACACCATACATATGGTTGGCAGTTTCTGATTGTATTTATAATGCACTAAAATACATATCAACAGTCGCCCAGTCTTGCGTTTTTCCTCTGCCTAGAAACCAAGGGTCCAAGCAGTTTTCTGCTTGTCCAATGTTTTTCAGGCATGGGTCCAACTCAAGTGGTTTTGCCCTTGATCCTCCGCTTTCTTCTGGAAAATCCGCTCTTTAGCGATAAATCGGAACAAATGTCAATCCAGGGGGGGGGGACCTGATTGACATTTGCTCCAATTCAGTAGTAATATGAAAGGGCGCTACAATATTCTTGTTATATATAAAGAAAATGCATGCTTCTCAACTAATTAAAAACCTTAAGGGTGGCTATATCTCAGATCTTGATTACACAATGAATGACAACTTTTGTGTTGCTCTGTGTATTATTCAACACTTTGGTTTTATCTTCATGAAAGTAAACCTCAGCTTATTTTATTTATTTATTTATTTATTTATTTATTTATTTAGGGAAATCCTGGAGTGGATGATGATGTAGAAGGAGCAAAAGGTTACAAAGGTTCAGAAGGGAGCAGGGTAACTATTGATAATTATAGCTTTGCTTATATCTTTTTTGTTTTTGAACACTGGAAAGTTCAGTCCTTATTATAAGGTATTGATGAGTAAATAAAGATGGCTACAAGCAAAATGGATAAATTGATTTGATGAATAATTTGATTCATTAATCACAGCTTTAGATAAGAACTTTCAATTCATTTAATTGGAAGAATTTAATTGGTAGCATCACTGTTTCTCTTCTGCTACAGTTCACCTTCCACCAAAAACTATTGTATTTGTCTCACTACCCACCATGGCAATATTGCATAACTTACATAACTTAGGTCATTTACATAATTAATTGAGTAAATTACGAAAATTGTGTTGTGATTATATTATTCTACCCCGTCAATTCAGATGCAAAGGAAGTGAAATGGGGGCAGGAAACAATCAGTTACTTCTCATTTGTGTACTGAATGCAATAGAAACCACAAATGGATTGATTTCTGTACTGGACATGGGACAAATAAGCAAAAATCAGCAATTACTGCTCCGTTTCTGTTTTCATCGGAATTCTCTGACAATCCTAGTGGTAAAGAGCCAGTGTGGTGTAGTGGTTAAGAGCGGTAGTCTCATAATCTGGGGAACTGGGTTCGTGTCTCTGCTCCTCCACATGCAGCTGCTGGGTGACCTTGGGCCAGTCACACTTCTTTGAAGTCTCTCAGCCCCACTCACCTCACAGAGTGTTTGTTGTGGGGGAGGAAGGGAGAGGAGAATGTTAGCCGCTTTGAGACTCCTGAAGGGGAGTGAAAGGTGGGATATCAAATCCAAACTCTTCTTCTTCTTCTAAATAATAATAATAAAAAAATGGTGCCCCAGCCACTCTGTGTGGTTTCCAACAGAATATACAAAAATGCAACAGAACACCACACATTAAAAGCTTCCCGGTAATCATCATATATATCAATTGTTCAACCATTGATACAAGAACCAGCACAGAGTATCACTTTACATGTATTCTGGATAGGGGGCTTGTGGGGGTGAGTTGAGAAATCCAGAAACAAAGATAGATGGATTAAATTACATGCAATCAGCTGGAGATGTTTTTATCAAGTAGCAAGCTTGTCACTTGACCCAGTTGGACCATTAAGGGTATAAGAGTTGCTATTGTTCCATCAGTGACCATTTGATAGCAGTACTGTAGTCATCCTGCAACAATTGACTCTTGGCCTCCCCTATTTATGTTTTTTATTCCTACTACTTCAGGCACGTATATGAACATTACGTTTCCCCACCAAGGTGAACTGTGTGCCTGCTCTTTCTGTGTCTGTCCCAACAGAATTGCAAAGTGTGAAAAGCTGAAAGATTAAGAGCCACAATAATTGCTGCAGAAACCGTGATGTAAAGTTAAATTCTCTATCCGCAGGGAGAAAAAGGATCGCAAGGTATTATGGGCGAGAACGGATCTCCAGGATACAGTGTAAGGACTAATGTAGCTCACCTGGGTTTTCTTAGTCAATAAAAGATTAAGCAAATTCCAAACTAGACCACATCTTCAGTATCCAAAACAATGGAGAACTTACTTTACGGTCCCTGTTTGTGAAATGTCACATAAATCCTGTCTGAGCATTTATAACAAGCCAACCTCAAATGGGGCACACAACTAGAAGCATTTTAGGAGTGAGGGTCAAGGTCTTCCAGATATTTTGGGTGAGATGGCCACAAGACTGCCTGCACTGCTGCTGTGGTTTGCCATAGCAACTGAAAAGGCTTATTAAACTTAAGAGTTTATAAAAATAAAAAATGAATGCAGAATGCCTGACTTGGGGGGGTGGCCTCCTTCTCAAAGCCCATGCAAGGTGAGGCAGAGAGGAGATGTAGGCCTAGGACGCTTGTACCTACAGGACCGCCTCCCCTTATATGTGCCACAGAGGACCTTATGGTCTTCAAATAAAAACATCTTGGAGATCCCGGGCCACAGGGAAGTTAAGCTGGCCTCAACCAGAGCCAGGGCCTTTTCGGCCGTGGCCCCGATCTGGTGGAATGCTCTGTCACAAGAGACTAGGGCCCTGCAGGACTTGACATCTTTCCGCAGGGCCTGCAAGACGGAGCTGTTCCACCAGGCCTTTGGCCAAGGCACAGTCTGACCCCCTCTCTCCTTCTGTAATCCTCCTAAAACTCTAGCCCAATGGTTGCCATTAATTTGATGCTGAATTGATTTTAGAATGTATTTCAATTAATTCATTGTGTGATTTAATGTACTCTGTGCTATTTTTCTTTGTTGTTAGCCTCTCTGAGCCTGGCTTTGGCCAGGGAGGGCAGGATATAAAATAATAATAATAATAATAATAATAATAATAATAATAATAATAATAGAGAGGCCACAGCTATTGGAATGATAAGAAATGTTACCAGAAGGGGGGGGGTGGGAAGAGAACTGTATGACGAAGAAGAGGAGGAATGGGGAGGAATGGGGGAGAAGGATGGTGGTCTTGCAAAGATGGAGGAAGGGGTGGTGGAGGGAAGAAAAGGATGTTGATGGTGCCATGCCTATGTTGGTTGGTGGCAGCAGCAGCGTGGAACAGGCCAAGGGCTCCATGAGCTGCTCCCTCGTCAAAAAGCAGGCCTGTGAATGTTTGTAGCATCAAGTTAGGACCTTTAAGGTAACAAATATTCCTTTTGTCATAGGGACCAGAGGGACGAAGCGGACTGCCAGGCCCACCGGTATGTCTTTCTTAATTTTACCAGTTTCAGTAAGTATGCTATGAGACATAACCACAGGAACTCCTGACTGCCCAGGTCAGTAAGAAAAAACTAGTTGGAGAGAGAAGAGTACCGAAGATTGGTGGGAGATGGAGCTACCTGGCATTTTCATGCCACCCCAATCCTGTCTGAAAGTGTAGAAATTAGGAATTGGGGGTGGGGGTGAGATTATATTTGGTTCACACTAGAAGGCAAACCTCCCTAATTTGCACTTGGGAACCGAAACACAGCCATCTTATGAAAATCGGGTCCTCCCTTAAAGAGGGCACGTATTGCAGTGAGACCTGGACAACCGACACCCTGTGTTGTGGGTGGGTACGATTGGTCAGCCACAACACCCGATTGGTAGGTCCCTTGTAGCTGGGTGCAATCTGGCCCATGGGACGCAGTCCAAACGGTTTGAGGGACCTATTTATGCCCATGCACATGACCCAGAGCTTCCTCTTTCGACGCGGGCATTTGGAACACCTGCCCACCTCTCCCTACTTTTAGGGTTTGTGCGCTTGACCTTGCTATGCCGTCGTGTGTCGTCTGTCGTTGGGACAGGGGCACGGCAGGAATTTTCCCCACTTGACTGATTGGCTGTTGCCATTTGGGTTTCTCCTGCTGCGTAGCCAATCATCACAACTTGTAAGGTTGCGGATAGGCTCTGGTTCAGGTGATAGGGATGGGAGAACGCTCTCGCCATCCCTATGTGAAGGGTATTCCGTTAAAGGAATCCAGGGACTCGATGGTTTGGTCAACCCCTGAGGGGGGGTTGTGCCTGTGCCTGAGTCCAGGGGGACATTTGGGTGGCGGAGTTAGCCCGTTCCTGGCTTTCTGCTTATCCAGGTGTTCACCCTTGGCTGACCTATGCTGGAACCCTGGATCAGCGCTACCTGTGTGGCAGGGAGCTAGTTGAACCAGAGCCTATGCAACCAGTCACTTTCTGTAATCAATAAAGTTGTGGCCTAAATTCTGCCAAAAACCAAAACCAAAATTTGAGTCATGTGTGAATTTATTTAGGGGGGAGATTTCTGGGTCTGAACACGCAATTAGCAATTCTCTGAATTTTGCAATGCAGTTGTGCAGCCAAGTAATGTTCACCAAAAATGCATATTTTAATGAAAAGAAATGTACAAAAATGCATTATATTAGGGGGAAGTGCTTTGCAAAAATTTGCATGTTGGACAACATTGCACACACAACAGTGTATATTAGGAGACAACCACACTAAAATGTTGCTGAATTTTCCTGTTGACATATATATATATATGCAGGTTTTGGTGTCTTCGGGTGTCTTCCCGTGTAAGAGTCGGGGTGTCTGTGCGACGTTTCGACGAGGTCTCACTCGTCATCTTCAGGCTGGTGCTTTCGGCTTCTTGTTACTGGAACAGAGCAGAGTCTGGTGTTTGAGTTCCTATAAATACTGTTGAGGGGTGTGGTGTATAGCCTCCAACGTTCTGGGCAAAGAGGAAGTTCCTAGATTAGTGTGCCTTTTCTTCTTTTGTTCCTTAATTACTTGAGGGATATCTTGGGTGATTTCATGAGTGGTATTCAGAATATCACTGGGTGGGTCATTAAGTGTAGATTAGTTGCTAAAGCTTTCGTGTCTTGACCTCTTGAGCTTGTGAAGAGTTTTTCTGAGAAGATGGCTGTGCTGCATTTAGTTGTGCTCTGGCTTGGCTTCGTGTATATATTCCTCTCTTTTCCAACACATGAAAGAAACAGGACATGAAATTAATTTTGCAGATTCCAAATTGCTCTTTAACATGGAACATCACCACAAGAGAATAATCATGGAAGCCATCGAGATAGAGAAACACCCTCACAACATGAACAAGCGTGACGACACGTCCCGCCTGCCAGACATCTGGAAATTAGCCCTCCCCACAAAAACCGACACCAGAACCAGAGGCACACAGAACGCCGTCACCAATCAACCACACCAGACCCAAACCCAGACCCTCTCCACAGACATATTACAGACTCCATCCAGTAGCCAAACTATAGTGGCACCTCCGGATGCTGCACCCCCCTGCAATCCCTACACAGATCTGGCTGGCACAAGGCACAAAACCATAGCTCGCCCCTATACACGAAGCCAAGCCAGAGCACAACTAAATGCAGCACAGCCATCTTCTCAGAAAAACTCTTCACAAGCTCAAGAGGTCAAGACACGAAAGCTTTAGCAACTAATCTACACTTAATGACCCACCCAGTGATATTCTGAATACCACTCATGAAATCACCCAAGATATCCCTCAAGTAATTAAGGAACAAAAGAAGAAAAGGCACACTAATCTAGGAACTTCCTCTTTGCCCAGAACGTTGGAGGCTATACACCACACCCCTCAACAGTATTTATAGGAACTCAAACACCAGACTCTGCTCTGTTCCAGTAACAAGAAGCCGAAAGCACCAGCCTGAAGATGACGAGTGAGACCTCGTCGAAACGTCGCACAGACACCCCGACTCTTACACGGGAAGACACCCGAAGACACCAAAACCTGCATTCCTGTACCCGTGAAAATCTACGAAAGCAAATATATATATATATATATATATATATATATATATATATATATATGCAGGTTTTGGTGTCTTCGGGTGTCTTCCCGTGTAAGAGTCGGGGTGTCTGTGCGACGTTTCGACGAGGTCTCACTCGTCATCTTCAGGCTGGTGCTTTCGGCTTCTTGTTACTGGAACAGAGCTCTGTTCCAATAACAAGAAGCCGAAAGCACCAGCCTGAAGATGACGAGTGAGACCTCGTCGAAACGTCGCACAGACACCCCGACTCTTACACGGGAAGACACCCGAAGACACCAAAACCTGCATTCCTATACCCGTGAAAATCTACGAAAGCATATATATATATATATATATATATATATATATATATGCAGATTGATATGGAAATGTGGGGCACAAGACTTGAAAAGTAAGAAACCGAGAGAAATTGAAATTGACAGTTACGTCCAACCCTATATGGGCTCAGAGTTGGCTGGAGGGGAAAGAGTCTAATGAAGGAAGTGTGAGTGTCTGCCTTCAGGACGGAGTCAAAGAGAAGAAATTCAAAGGACGCTTGTCCAAACAAAACAAGAGAAGCTTTTTAATCTCTCTTCTGCATTTTTCACTGGTTGTAAGAAGCCTAATCTTCTCCCTCCTGGTTAGCAGGCAGCATGATGAGGTGTTGGGGAGAATAACGGACAAAGTGGACATTTACTAGATATGTAGCATGCAGCTGCAAGTCAAGACTTTTTCTTCTCACTTAATCACAGGCTTGTGATTAAGTGATCAAGGATGATCCTTGTACAAAAGGCAGCACACAGGGCTCCAACCACATTTGGAATGGAAATCTTCCCTGCACACTCCCCCCTCCCCCAAGCAATGTATCTACATATCTAGCAAACATCTAGTCTGACTCTTGGAAGCCTGTGTGAATTTCCCTTATCTCCATCTTGTGGGGATGTTCAGGGTGGCAGGAGAGGATATATTGCTTACTAATATCCTTCCTAACTTGTGCTAGCAAGTTCCTTTACCTAGCAGAGTTTACATTCCCCTTTACACAGCAGAAAACTAGTTGCAAACTCGTGAGTTTCTCAAGACAATATGCAATTCAGTCTGGCTTGTTCAGATTGAAATGTGTTCTAATATTTTCCTGGTAAGACCCCCTTGCTGGAACGTGGGTGGCGCTGTGGGTTAAACCACAGAGTCTAGGACTTGCTGATCAGAAGGTCGGTGGTTCGAATACCCACGGCGGGGTGAGCTCCTGTTGCTCAGTCCCTGCTCCTGCCAACCTAGCAGTTTGAAAGCACATCAGAGTGC
Source organism: Podarcis vaucheri (assembly GCF_965113315.1). NCBI lineage: Eukaryota > Metazoa > Chordata > Lepidosauria > Squamata > Lacertidae > Podarcis > Podarcis vaucheri. Next base: position 17,548,099 of record NC_138750.1, on the reverse strand, counting down.
AAGTAGATAAATAGGTACCGCTCTGGTGGGAAGGTAAACGCGTTTCCGTGCACTGCTCTGGTTCGCCAGAAGCGGCTTAGTCATGCTGGCCACATGACCCGGAAGCTGTACATTGGCTCCCTCGGCCAATAAAGCGAGATGAGCGCTGCAACCACAGAGTCGGTCACGACTGGACCTAATGGTGAAGGGTCCCTTTACCTTTACCTTAAGACCCCCTTGAATCCCTCCTAAAAGAATAAAGACACCACAGTCTTATTCATAAGTAACAAAAAGAATGTTTACTCACGATCAGGCAGTGTGATCTCTGAAGGCAGGCTTTAGGCTTGAAGTTTCAAACATATACAAACAGGTTTACCCCATAAGGGAGATTTACCTAGTGACTGCAGACTAGCAGTCCAGCAGTTCACAGGACGAAAGGAAGATGGAAAAGAGAGAGAGAGAGGCAGAATGCCTTGATCTTTTACCAGGTCTGGAAAGGTCACGCCCACCCACTAGTCACATGCAAGGAAGAATGCTCCAGGCCAGGGTGAACAGGAAGTTTTGGCTGGCTGGACCAAACATTCCCTTGCTTGTCTACTCTAGGAAAACAAGGAATGCTGTACTTGACTGCTCCTAATGGATTACATCCCACACATCTAGCCCTTCCTTCTGCATGTTTTTCATGAGCACCAATAGGTGGAAAGCATGCACTGGATAGAAACATGGAAGGCACAGACCCTCCACTTTTTGCTAATATCAAGGCCTGTGAACATGCCAATGTGCGCACACAAGATGGCGGGAAGCACAGCTCTGTGGGGCCCTGTTAAAATCCCCCGCATGAGATTTGCGTCCAACATTATTGAATCTAAATGGCGTTACTGTGTAGCATGAAAAATTGTCGTGGTTTTTTTAAGTTATAGAAACTAAGATGGGGAGGAAGTAAGATCGTTATCATACTCACTGGGGAAAACCAAAGGCAACAAGAATGTTCTTCTTTCAGGGGAGAAAAGGGAACCCTGGCCCCACAGGTTTGGAAGGAAAACGAGGCTTCGAAGGTCAACAAGTAGGTATTTCTTTTAAAAAAATATTTTTTATTGAATGATTTTATGTTACAAAAAACAATACAACCATACTACCACTAAATATAATTAAGATATAAAAATTACATACATCAATATTTAGTTTGTCATTTGTTATTTACCGTCTTCTTTCCTCCCAAACATTCCATACAAAAACACACGTATGTGCAGACACCCACACACCCACAACCACACATAAAATGATAATAATGAAAGTAAATATTTTCCCCCTTTTATCTTACAAAATCTTTTCTTCACCTTTGACTTCCTGTCAAGTCCCTTTGCATATATGTTATCTTACAATCAAATGTACACAAAACAATAAACCTTTCTATGTAAATTTTCCAATGCATTCTGAAAACATAATAAATCCTTAATTGTTGTTCACCTCCTTTGAGTTCATTTATCACTCGAATGCTAGCACGGAGTCAAAACTATTATTGTATTTTTGAACATATCTTCTATAACCACCCCATTTTTCTGCAAATTTTTGCTTTGAGATTCCTCTGAGTTTGCTTGTTGAGACGTCTCCACCAATTTCTGTAATTCGATTTGCCAAAAATAACAGATTAACAGGTGGGTATTAGCACTATTCAATGTATGTGTGTGTTGAGGGAAAGGGTGTAAATAAATGGAAAATCACATAGTTTGAATGCAGATGATCTCAGGTTCAGTTGTTCCCATTAAATAGATCAGGTAACAGGTAATATGAAAGACTTATGTGAGATCTCATAAATTGCTGTGGGTGACGTTTGTGATATATCAGTTTACACTCTGCCTTCTCTGTCTGTGTGTAAAAAAAATTGTGCCTGCAATTGTCAGGGATTCTGCTTTTTTAAAAAAAAATTATTCAAAGTTATAACAAAACATATTTTCCAAAAACATATCCTTATTCCCTCCCCATTTTTCCTCCCCCCCTCCATCCACAAAACCCACCCCACCCCCCGACTTCCCTCAGTTCCAGTCTTTGGTTTCTCCAATAATGCTATTTTCTGCATGTTACAGAGTTGTATAGATCCTCCAACTGTTTAGCTAATTATTATCAGTAAAAATAAAAATAAAAAAATGTGGATGTTTATTCAAAACCTGCCAAGGAGTCCAGTTCGCTTTGTTGCGTCTTCAAATACTTTGTGAAAGGTTCCCATTCATCCTTAAAGTCACAGTTATCCTTGTCCCGTAGCTTATGAGTCAATATTGCCAGTTCTGCATAATCCATCAATTTTTCTTGCCATAATTCTTTAGTTGGGATTTCTTCAGTCTTCCATCCTTGTGCTATCAGAACTCTCGCAGCCGTTGTCGCATACATGAAGATGTTTCTCAACTTTTTTGGCAGGTCTTTCCCTACTGGGATTCTGCTTGTCTCATAAATCAACAATATATTAAACACACAAACAGAATAACATTGCACAAAGTTCACAGAATAATTGCCCAGCTAAATACACAGGTGTGTAGAACATGATATAGAGAAACCTTGAGAATTTGGCATGAGAGCTTTTTAAAGGACTAATGGTACCAGTGTATACTGTTCTTAAGATATTCGCTCTTTAATTACCCTGCCTTTCCTCACCAAGATTCTGAGAGTTGCAAGCACTTAATCAAATATTTAAAATGTCTAAACACGTTCAAAAACTTCTTTAAAAAGAGTGTCCCCATGCCAAATCACTTTAAAACTTGGGCCAGAGAAAACTTAAGGAACAGCATCTATGTGTGTACAGGGATAAGTGTATTTAGAAAGACTTAACTTTGAAATAAATTTGATTGTGTGCCCATCTGCCTGGACTGTGTCAAAAACAACATATAATAGATTCTGGAACTAGCATGGTTTTATATATATATATATATATATATATGCAGGTTTTGGTGTCTTCGGGTGTCTTCCCGTGTAAGAGTCGGGGTGTCTGTGCGACGTTTCGACGAGGTCTCACTCGTCATCTTCATTTGCTTTCGTAGATTTTCACGGGTACAGGAATGCAGGTTTTGGTGTCTTCGGGTGTCTTCCCGTGTAAGAGTCGGGGTGTCTGTGCGACGTTTCGACGAGGTCTCACTCGTCATCTTCTGCATTCCTGTACCCGTGAAAATCTACGAAAGCAAATATATATATATATATATATATATATATATATATATATATAGTCAGGGGTTCAGGAGCAGAGACGCAGGACAGGGAGGAAACAGAGAGCGAGGGGGAGGAATCCGAAGGGAGGATGAGTGATGATGACGACCCGAGATCTCCGAGCCTTTCCAGTGAGTCAGAAGATTCTCAGAAGGGAGCACCAGTGGTCAGAGCAAGGGGGGGACCCAGGGGGACACCCCAGGAAGAAGGGACCAGAGAGGATTCAGAGAGCAGCAGCTGGAAGTCGGGACCAACGTTCCCAGCTGAGAGCAGTGGGGAGAAAGGGGAACAGGCATCGGGTTCCGGAGGCTTTCAGCAGGAGGGAGGGCATGAGTCAGGAGTGGTCACGCCCTCATCAGGGAGCGAGGAAACGGTCAAGAGGAAGGTAGAAAGTTGGGCGCGCGCGCCAAGTTCAAATGCAGCGGAAGCTGGCGCAGTAAGCAGCCCGGAAAGGGAGCCAGGTCCCAAAGCCCGCCGCAAGGAGGCAGAAGGGTCAGGGGGGTCCTCGTCAGCGTCAGAAGAGTCTAGGAAGGAGGGGACCTCGGGGGGCAGAGGGACCCAGCGGAGGAAGGAAAGGCGCAAGAGGTGGAGCAAGGCTAGGGTATTAAGTTGGTGTGCAGGAGGCGGGGAGTCAGACGGGACTTCGTCGGTCTAGCGTAGAAGACGTAGAGCTGTACGCAGCAGTTCGGAAATGAAACCTGTAACTCAATAAAGACTCTTATAAAGTGAACGCTGGCTAGCGTGGTCCTATGTGAGCTGGGATCTGGTAGCAGCTCTGACAGTAAGTCCCGTCTCACCACGGACACCTGAAACCTCGCAGCGGGAGCAGAAGCAGCGAGGGGGAAAGATTGGTGTCTGTTCGCAAGCTCACAAGAGTTGGCAGAGATGACGGAAGAACAGCGAATTACAGCTCTGCAACAGGCAGTGACACACTTGAACTCAGAGATACTAGCATCCAAGAAGAGGGAGGAGGATGCAGCGGCCGCCTACAGAGATCTCCAAGCCAGGTTTGAAGCGTTCGTTAAGCAAGGGCAACCGGGACCCAAACCGGAGGGAGTTGGGTTGGCACGGAGAACAGGCGGTCTTGTATCTCATTTCGATGGGACTTTACAACAGTACCCCAATTTCAGAGCAGACGTACTGTGCGCACTGCAACTGCTGGCAAAGGACTTTAGAGATGAGGAAGAGAAGGTGGGGTTTATCCTATCCCATTTGCATGGAGACGCTAAAGCGTGGCTGCGCAATTTGTGGAGAGATAAGGATCCCGCGCTTCAGAGTGCAGATGCCTTTATCAAAGCGATGGATGCGTGCTTTTTATCCAGCATAGACGTGGATATTGCTCGAAGAGAAATACATGGACTGAAACAGGGGAGGGCCAGTGTAAGGCAGTATCACGCCCGCTTTTTTGCACTGGTCAGTGCCCTAGAATGGGACAGGGATTCACCTCCAGTCCGAGACCTGTTCTGGGAAGGTCTGAGCAGCGCAGTTAAAGACGAAATTGCGAGGGGGGAGAGGCCCCGGAGCACGCAGGAGGTGATCCAGAGGGCGCTGGCTGTTGGGGTGCGGCTAGAAGAACGTCTGTGGAGCAGGGACGAGGGGCGTGGCGGGCGCGAAGCAGCGAGAAGTTTCTCCTTCGTTCCCAGGGAAGCAGCGCGTGCGCAATCCACGCCTCCGCCAGGAGGGGGAGCGGAACCTATGGAGGTGGGAGGTGCCAGGGCTCAGTCAGCAACCAGAGCCCTAGCACCGGGAGCAGTTAAAACTAAGCCTCCTAGAGGGAACCGGAAGTGCTACATCTGCGACAGCCCTCAGCACATGGCGAAAGAGTGTCCCCAGAGGAACCACAAGCACACTGCAGCCTCTGCAACGGTGACTGCAGCTACGCAGCACAGAGAACCTCAGCAGGGAAACGACGAAGTCTGGCTGGAGACAGAGGTACTGGGGCCCAGCCAGACGTATCAGTGAAGCAGTCCCCAGAGATCTTGCAACCCACGGACCCCCTCCCGCCCAAACCAGTGGTGCAGCTCACCGCATCGCTCCAGCTGCCCAATGGACTCACAATAGACGTGCCAATTACTGTGGACTCAGGTAGCAATGCAGACTTTATAGGGCAAGATTTTGTGGATCGGCACGCTATACAGCTACTGCCTGCCACGCTGCCCCTGCAAGTCGTCACAGTGGATGGCAGGGAGTTGCTAGGGGGGCAGGTGGTGCAGCAAACGCCGCCAATGGTGATGCGACTTGGTAACCACAGGGAAGTCATCAGTTTTAATGTCACCCGACTGTCGGACACACCCATTGTCTTGGGCATGAGTTGGCTGGACAGGCACAGCCCGACGCTGGCTTGGTACCAGCGACAGCTGATCTTCGGTTCTTCTTATTGTGCAGAACACTGCATCCTGCCCAGGCAGGAGGGAGAGGAGGAGGAATCACAGCTGCAGTTGGGAACGCTGCAAGCGGTCCCCCACAAGTACGCAGACTTTCTGGAGGTCTTCTGCGAGAAGGAGGCGGACAAGCTACCCCCCCACAGGCCATATGACTGCAAGATTGACCTCCTACCTGGGGCGACGCTGCCAAAAGGGAAGCTGTATTCCATGTCTGAGGACGAACTACAGGAACTCAAGCAGTTCATAGATCACAATTTGCAGCGCGGTTTCATCCGAGAGTCCACGGCAGTAGGGGGCAGTCCTGTTTTCTTCGTGAAGAAGAAAGACACGCCCCAAAAAAGACTCGTAGTTGACTTTCGCATCTTAAACAAGATGACCAAGCCCTCTGATTTCCCCATGCCCCGAATCGACGACCTCCTAGCGACAGTGCGAAAGGGACGCGTGTTCACCAAGTTGGACCTGCGAGGGGCGTACAACCTCATCCGCATGCGGGAAGGCGATGAATGGAAAACGGCCATGTTTACGCCACTGGGCACCTACGAATACAGAGTTATGCCATTTGGATTACAAAATGATTCCCACTGTTTTCAAGCTTTCATGCATCACGTGTTAGCGGGGCTCCTCTACAAGAAGTGCGTCTGCTTCCTGGATGACATCCTGATATTTTCTGAATCGCAGCAAGCACACGACCAAGACGTTCGGGAGGTGCTGAGTAGGCTGCAGCAGCATAGACTGTACGCCAAGCTGGAGAAGTGCCAGTTCGACACGACGGAGGTGGATTTCCTGGGATACAAGTTGTCGGACAAGGGGCTAGCCATGGACAGCGCCAAGGTTCGCGCGGTGTTGGATTGGAAGAGCCCGCGCAACCGGAAGGAGGTCCAGCGGTTTGTCGGCTTTGCCAACTTCTATCGCAAGTTTATCAAGGGGTTTGCGATGCAGACGGCGGCCATTACAGACACGCTCAGCTCCAAGAAAAAGAAGTTCATCTGGACGGAGCAGGCGGAGCAGTCCTTTCAAGCACTCAAGCGTCTCTTTGCGTCGGAAGAGCAACTGCTGCATATCGACCCCAGCAGACCGATGCGGGTAGAGACGGACGCATCAGACAGAGCCGTGGGAGCAGTCCTGCTGCAGCGAGACCCGCGGGGGGTTTGGAGGCCGGGAGCGTTCTACTCCAGGAAGCTCAGCAAGTCGGAACAGAACTACACCATCTGGGACAGGGAGTTGCTTGCCATTCATGCAGCGTTCAAGGCGTGGAGGCATTTCCTGATCGGCGCCAAGCACACAGTGCAAGTCTGCACGGACCACAAGAATCTGGAGCACTGGCGCACGGCGAGGTTCCTGAACCAGAGGCAGATACGTTGGGCAGAGTTCTTTGCGGACTTCGACTTCCGAATAGAGTACGTCCCAGGCGACACCAACGTCATGGCGGATGCACTGTCCCGAAAACCACAATACCTCGAGGAGGCGACGCCAGTGGCGGCCATGTACATCTTCGCACCAACGGCGTGGGCGTGCGCCTCAGCAACAGTGGACCTGGATGCGGTGCGGCGTGCGTTGCAGGACGACTCATTCGCGCAAGCGAAGATGGCTGAGGTGCACAGTGGCACGGCGAAGAGCGACGACTTCCAGGTACGGGACGGCTTGCTCATGCGTAAAGGGGCCATCTACTTGCCGGGAGACGAACTTCGCGCCAAGGTACTGCAGCAGTTGCACGACGCGCCCACGGCCGGACACTTTGGCACGGAGAAAACGGTGGAATTAGTCGCAAGAGACTTCTGGTGGCCCAGGATGCGAGGGGAAGTCGCGGACTACGTCGCGAGGTGCGACACCTGCCAGAGGGCCAAGCCGGTGCACAAACCGCCGGCAGGACTGCTGGAACCGCTGCAAACACCGTTTGAACCATGGGAGAGGGTGGCCCTGGACTTTGTCATGGATCTGCCCAGCTCAAGAGGCAAGACAGCGGTACTAGTGGTGGTGGACTTGTTCACCAAGATGGCACATTTCATTCCGTGTGCGAAGGTAGCCACGGCGGAACAAACCGCCAAACTGTTCATAGATCACGTGTTCAGAGTGCACGGTCTGCCACGATCTATACTGTCCGACCGGGGGCGCCAGTTCATCTCGAACTTCTGGCAGCGGCTGATGGGTTTCCTGAACGTCAAGATCAACCTGGCGTCAGCGAGACACCCGCAGACCAACGGGCAAGCGGAGCGAGTCAATGCCATCATGCAGCAGTACCTGAGATGCTATGCCAATCAACAGCCTGCGACGTGGGTGGATTACCTGCCGCTCGCCGAGTTCGCCTACAACAACACGAAGCACGTGTCCACAGGGGTGACGCCGTTCTTCGCCAACAACGGGAGGCATCCCAGAACCTTCCCGGGACTGGAGAGAGTGGAGGAAGGGGAACCTCGGACGGCGGACGCCTTCGCGTCAGAGTTGCAGGAGGTCCACGATCAGCTCCGACGGCAGCTGGAGCTAGCTAAGCACGCATACAAGGTGCAAGCTGACAGACACAGGCGGGTTGGCGAAGAGATCCAAGTGGGAGACTGGGTCTGGTTGGCAGCACACGCAGTGCCGGCCAGATCGTTAGCTAAGAAGAAGCTGGGGCACAAGCAACTCGGGCCCTACCAAGTCGAAGCACAGGTCAACCCGGTGGCTTTCCGACTGACACTCCCGGAGGGCTCCAGAATGCATCCGGTGTTCCACAGATCGGTGCTCACTCCCTACAGGGCACCTCACAGATTCCAGGAGCCAGGAACGGCACCGAGTCCGCTCCAAGAGAGGACCGAGCAGGGGGGGTTGCCACAGGAGGATCCCATCAACGAGGTCACGGAGATTTTGGACTCCAGATGGGGGGAAGAGGGAGTAGAATACCTCCTAGCCAGAGAGGGCACCCGGGCCAGTGCCAATAGCTGGGTGCACGACTACGCTTTAGAGGAACCTCTGCTCAAGGAAGAATTTCATGCCCTTTTCCCACACAGACCCATGCCAGCCGGTTTCTTCGACGACTGGCTTTTCACCCCCACGCTTTCATCAAGCACGTTCCACGGGTTCGACTCAGATGGGGAACCCGCACTGGGCACACGTTCCCCGGAAGGGTCACCCGCGGGATCGGCATCGGACACCGCGTATTGGTGGGACGATCAACCGGAGGAGCAGTGGTGCAAGAAGTGGCTGAGGATGCCAGGTCGAGAGACCGACGCAGAGACTGACATGGACGTATTCGGGGAGGATCTTGGGTTAGAGCACAGCGGCACAGAAATGGAAGCGGAGCTGATCAGCGCCGACGAACACGAGGAGGAAGAACAGGAGGTTTTCAGTTGGCGCCCAGCCACGGGAAGCGAACTGTATCCGGCATTTACACCCGTGACGATGGAGCACCTGAAAGAGGGGAGGGGGGAAGGGGGGCTTCGAGGGGGGGATGGATGTCAGGGGTTCAGGAGCAGAGACGCGGGACAGGGAGGAAACAGAGAGCGAGGGGGAGGAATCCGAAGGGAGGATGAGTGATGATGACGACCCGAGATCCCCGAGCCTGTCCAGTGAGTCAGAAGATTCTCAGAAGGGAGCACCAGTGGTCAGAGCAAGGGGGGGACCCAGGGGGACACCCCAGGAAGAAGGGACCAGAGAGGGTTCCGAGAGCAGCAGCTGGAAGTCGGGACCAACATTCCCAGCTGAGAGCAGTGGGGAGAAAGGGGAACAGGCATCGGGTTCCGGAGGCTTTCAGCAGGAGGGAGGGCATGAGTCAGGAGTGGTCACGCCCTCATCAGGGAGCGAGGAAACGGTCAAGAGGAAGGTAGAAAGTTGGGCGCGCGCGCCAAGTTCAAATGCAGCGGAAGCTGGCGCAGTAAGCAGCCCGGAAAGGGAGCCAGGTCCCAAAGCCCGCCGCAAGGAGGCGGAAGGGTCAGGGGGGTCCTCGTCAGCGTCAGCGTCAGAAGAGTCTAGGAAGGAGGGGACCTCGGGGGGCAGAGGGACCCAGCGGAGGAAGGAAAGGCGCAAGAGGTGGAGCAAGGCTAGGGTATTAAGTTGGTGTGCAGGAGGCGGGGAGTCAGACGGGACTTCGTCGGTCTAGCGTAGAAGACGTAGAGTTGCACACTGCAGTTCGGAAATGAAACCTGTAACTCAATAAAGACTCTTATAAAGTGAACGCTGGCTAGCGTGGTCCTATGTGAGCTGGGATCTGGTAGCAGCTCTGACATATATATATATGCTTATTGCAAAAAAGCCTTCCCAGCCTGGCTTCCCACATGTTTCCCAGTTTTCAAATTCATATAAGTTTCTTTCTTTCTTTTCCAAAATTTTAAATTGATTTTCACGTTTATCACAGAGAAAAAAGAAAAACATTACAAAACACAGAACAGAGATAAAAGACAGAGAAAAAGAATTATTACTTTAAATCCCTAATTTCATTACATTGATAACTGACTTCCTCAAGTCCCCTCTAACTGAATTTCATTATATCACCTGTTTAACAGTTCTCCAAATTCTAATTTCTAATAATATTAACTCCTTTCATTTACTAACCTCTTCTCCTTTATTAATGTTCTAATCCTTAATATTCACAAGCACATATCCTTATTCTACCCCTAAGCCTATTAATATCTTCCAAGAATTTTCTATTTATCTTATATTACAATATTTAGCTAAATATTCTTTAAATTTCTTCCAATCCTCTTGTATCTCCTCTTCCTTCTGGTTGTGGATTCTTCCAGTCAGGTCGGCCAGCAAACAAAAAGTCCAACATCTTCATCTGCCATTCTTCTATTGTTGGTATCTCTTGCGATTTCCAGTTTTTTGCTAATAAAAGTCTTGCCGCTGTAGTGACATGCAAAAACAGTCTAACATCTTTTGGGGGCAATTCCAATCCTATTATTCCAAGTAGAAAGGCTTCTGGTTTCTTAATGAATGTATTTTCCAACATTTTTTCCAACTCATTATAAATTTTTCCCCAGAAGTCTTTCACCTTAGGACACGTCCACCACATATGATAAAAACAAATTCATATATGTAGCATAAAGTTAATAAGCTTTCAGGTATACATTTGGGTGAATTTACCAGACTTCTTAGATGTAATTTGTTTTCCAGGGGACAAGTGGAATTCCTGGTGAGAAAGGAGAGAAAGGACATTCAGGAAACAAAGGTATTCCGGTAGGTAAAATGGCCTCATGCATATTTCAATGAGATTCATCTTTCTTAATACAGTACTTTTCAAGCATTCTGAAGCGAGACCCGTCTGTGATTTCGAAAACTCAGCCGTTTGGGATGCACTTATAAACAAACTCTTCCTTTAGAGGATGACCTTTTTTCTCTACAAACAAAAAGAATATTACATCAGTAGTTAACACTGAATAAATTTTGTGTTGCATTTTTCACTATTCATGTTGATATCTCTTTATATAATAAAAATGTAAGCACAGCCCCGGTTGAGGGATTTGCATGGAGTCAGGGTGGGGGCAGGGAAGCAAAATTGAAGATAGGTTGCACAACAGCAATGGCCAAGGCATGGAAGTGAGAAGGGAGTGATTCTGCCATTGTTTAAAATTGCTACTTCTTTCCCCTTGTAAATCTATATAGGAAGTATGTACATGAGTAGACTTAACTGTGCCGTACATGGAGAGAGGTGTCTCTTAAAAGACAGTGGTGTATGGTTGGCCTGATGGAACAAAGAATTCCCTGAGAATGGGGAGGCCTTTGTGTGCAATTTACTCAGGAACATATCAGGCTGGCTTGAGACATTTTGTTCCTTGTAGCAAAGGACAAGATGGAACCTCCCGTTCCATGGATTTAATCTGACTAGACTTGCAATTGACTCTGATTTCAGCACTGGCAATGAAATATCCTCCGCTGTGCCTGAAGCCAGCAGGCTCCCTCAGAAGGAGCAGAGCAGACTGGATTTAGGGAATAGGGGTACTGCCGCCAATCCCTGGCATCTGCCACCTGACTCACTCTGCCTAATGGTAGGGCTGGCCCTGGCCAGGATGCATTAGTGGGTTGTAATGGACATGGGTGGTGCTGAGGTCTAAACCACTGAGCCTAGGGATTGCCGATCAGAAGGTCGGCGATTTGAATCCCCACGACAGGGTGAGCTCCCGTTGCTTGGTCCCAGCTCCTGCCAACCTAGCAGTTCGAAAGCACATCAAAGTGCAAGTAGATAAATAGGTACCACTCCGGCGGGAAGGTAAACGGCGTTTCCGTGCGCTGCTCTGGTTCGCCAGAAGCAGCTTAGTCATGCTGGCCACATGACCCAGAAGCTGTCTGCGGACAAACGACAGCTCCCTCGGCCAATAAAGCGAGATGAGCACCGCAACCCCAGAGTCGTTCATGACTGGACCTAATGGTCAGGGGTCCCTTTACCTTTAATACACAGTACGGGAGGCACTGTCTTCATAGCCAATGGCAGTGGGTGCTACAGAGATAAAGTACAGCAATGAGTATTATTGAAAGGTTCCACACATTTCAGAAGATAAGAGTTTCTTTCTTTCTTTCTTTCTTTCTTTCTTTCTTTCTTTCTTTCTCTCTCTCTCTCTCTCTCTCTCTCTCTCTCTCTCTTTCTTTCTTTCTCTCTCCCTTTTTCTTTCCTTCTTTCTCTTTCTTTCTTTCTTGTTCTTTTTCTCTTTCTTTCTTTTTCCTTTTCTCTTTCTTTCTTCCTGGTCAAACTTAAAAAGCTTGATATAATGTTTGTTTTCTTTTCAGGGAAACTTGGGAATCCCAGGCCGTAAAGGAAATCAAGGGAAACCTGGACTAAGAGGAAATGAAGTATGTTTTCAAATGTCTGCTATTAATTTTTCTACACAAAGTGTGAAGTCTGCCCATACAGTCTATACATCAGGTGTGACTAATGTGCAGCCCTCCAAATGCTGTTGGATCATAACTCCCATCATCTCTAAACACTGGTTGTATTGACTGGGCCTGATGGGAGTTGGAGTCCAACAACAGCCCAAAGGCCACATGTTAGCCACCCTGCTATAAATGATAAGGAGAAAATTTCCCAATGCAAATTCTCCAAAATCTTTTTTTCTCTCTGTGGGGGAAAAAAACCCTTAGAATTTAAATTAGGTTTGTTAACTACTGCTTCTTTTTTGACAGGAGCTTTTTGCCATTATGTGTTGCATGACAAAAGACAAGCAGGGATTGTTTTTTTCCTGTCATCAGGAAAAATTGTGCCTTTCGATGTTTTCCTTCTGTGCTACTGTAAAAGGCACAGAGCTTCTGCTCCTAAAACGGCAATATTTAATTTGCCTTTATTCAAATAAATAGTCAAAACAGACTTTACATAGACGGTGGCTGAGCCAGTCCCTGTTCAAGGCAAAGTTTGTGCAAACGTGTATTTCATAGTGCACATTTTTTTTTATTAGGTGACTTATGAACTGAACAAACAAACAACAAAAGAAACAAGTATTTGCTAACAGTGAAAGAATGTCTGTGAATCTGAGTCTCTAATTGATAAATCCCAAATTACCTTGACTAAGGAAAGGTTAATCCCACTCTGGCTGAAGTACAGTTTATCTGTTTTGGGGGGATTGTGGCCAAACACAAATTGTGTTGCCAGTAACTAGGGCTGCCATACGTCCTGATTTTCCAGGACATGTCCTGGAATTCTCCCCTGAATTGGCGTCATGGATTATTATTTTTTTTTAAATCAGGCAAATGTCCTGGAAAACTGTCAACAGAGATTAAATCGTGTCGAACATTCCTAAAAAAAAAAGCTTTGGTTCCCCTAGAAAAAAGAGAAAAGTGCAACAACTCTGTCCTGATTTTCACTTTTGGAGCTACCAGTAACTATTTCTCAGGGAATGTTTGCTACATATCTCATTCTCTGTTCTGATTTTGATTCAGCAACTTTCCATTTTGGTTCACTCCTTTGGTTCTCATATATGATGTTGTACTCAATTTGCCCAACAGGGAGAACCTGGGGATACTGGAACGAAAGGACCAGCAGGCCCCCGTGGGCCACAAGGAATGAGGGTTTGTAATTTATGTTCCTCTTACTCAAAGGGCCTGACTGAAAACCAAAAGTGACTTAATAATAATAATAACAGTAATAATAAATTTTATTTATGCCCTGCCCTCCCCGGCCACAGCCGGGCTCAGGGCGGCTAACATCAATAAAATTTCAGTAAAAACGTAATAAGAAAAAAGAAAAAGAAAAAAAAACAATTTAAAATGCAGGTTAAAATGCAGTTTAAAATGCAGCCTCATTTTAAAAGTCAAAACCATAAGGGGAGGGAAACATAAGGGTCAGACTGAGTCCAACCCAAAGGCCGGGTGTAACAGCTCTGTCTTGCAGGCCCTGCGGAAAGATGTCAAGTCCTGTAGGGCCCTAGTCTTTTGTAACAGAGCATTCCACCAAGTCGGGGCCAGTACTGAAAAGGCCCTGGCCCTGGTTGAGACCAATCTAACCAACTTGCGACTTGGGACCTCCAAAGTGTGGTCATTTGTGGAACTTAAGGTGGAACGGGGCATACCAGGAGAGGCGGTCCCGTAGGTACATGGGTCCTAGGCCGCATAGGGCTCGAAGGGTGATGTGAATTGCCACCACGTATATGAAGGTAGCCAGCATGGTGCCTTTGTTGACCTCTAACTGCCATTAGTATCAGCCAACATGGCCAAAAGGCAAGGGCGAAGGAAGTTGTAATCCAGAAACATCTGTCCCTGGTGTGTACAATGCGGTGTCATAAATCAAAACACCTTACCACATTAAGTCAAATTTGTGACTTCCACAACAGCCCTGCCCCAAGTTCACGATAGAACAAATATGTTTCATACACACTTTTTTAATATATTACCTAAGGAATTGACCACCCACTTTTAAACATATCTCTTGCTTGTCTGCCCTAGGGGGATGAGGGAATTCCTGGATATGGTGCAGAAGGAAAGAAAGGATCAAAGGTAATTACATTTTTAAAAACAAAACCTGTAGAAATTTTTAACTTGTTTTTATGCAGTTTGGAATTGCTCCCAGTTAATTACTGCGGATTCCCTTACATGAGTGCAAATGCCCTTATCATCAATAGACTGTATAGAGTGCATAGCTTTGGGAAAGGAATACTGCCTGGTGTTAAATTGCTGCATTAAATTCCTGTTTTGATATGACTGGGGAATCCTACTCCAAAAGGGTGCACTTCTGAGTCCCACAGTTTTCACAAAGAGCATATAAGGATCAGATATTTAGTTGCTGGCTGAAATCTAAAGGGGTTCTTTACATGCAAGAAAAGGAAACACATAAGCAATTTTAATAGGTGTTGTTTTTTTCTTGTGCAGTTTTCATTATTAAGAGAGAGGTGCTGTTTTTCAAACCAAACTGTGCTTTTCTTCTTCGTGAGTGGGTGGATGGTTTTAAAACTATGTATATATATAAAGTTGGGAACTAATTTTTACTTTGTGAATGTTGAATGTTAAACTGTGATCTACAAAAGTTGTGCATGAATGAACTATGCTTGCTTGGAATAGACTAGAATCTCTTTGTCACTACAAAAACCATACCCCATTTTTTTATTAGCTTTTTGCTCATATCTCGAAGTGATAGCCTTTTCCTGTTACGTTTCGTGATTGTTTCCTTCTCTACCTTAAGTTTACACCTATCCTCAGTTTTGTTAACACTTTCTTGATTAAAAAATAGCAAAAGAAACATCCGTCTAGGAATTTTTAGAATGTTAATTATAAAATATATATTTAAATTATAGGGAGAAGAAGGCTTCCCAGGAGACATTGGAGAGCAGGTACCCATGGACACATATTCTGAGGGCCAAATCCTGACAAGGGATTCAATCCTAATGCAGTCATTATTAGCATTTCTGGTAATAAATTGAACTGACTGTATGCACTCTTCTTCCCAGTTCAGTGGCCATAGTGAGGTCTATCATGGGAAGTGGAATAAGCAGGATATCTTACATTTTTATTTTTTCTTTCTTTGCTAGGACAGACATTTTTACCTTCTTTGTTTTCTATCCAATTCAACAGGGTGAACGTGGAGACCCAGGCCTTCCTGGGGAACCAGGACCAAAAGGCGTTAGGGGAAGAATGGTATGGTGAACAGCAATTTGAAGGTGTCTTTTTAAATAGTATTATTGGTTAGTTTGGTTCTTACATGCCCTTCCTGTAGTACTTATATTTCAGCTTCTGGGAAGATGGGATTAACAGACCCTCCAAGTGTCCCTATTTTCCAGGGACGTCCCTGATTTAGAGAAGCCGTCCTGGTTTCTGATTTGATACTGGAAAGTCCAACTTTCCCTTAAAGGTAAAGGTAAAGGGACCCCTGACCATTAGGTCCAGTCATGACCGACTCTGGGGTTGCGGCGCTCATCTCGCTTTATTGGCCGAGGGAGCCGGTGTACAGCTTCCGGGTCATGTGGCCAGCATGACTAAGCCGCTTCTGGCGAGCCAGAGCAGCACACGGAAATGCCGTTTACCTTCCCGCTGGAGCGGTACCTATTTATCTACTTGCACTGGTGTGCTTTCAAACTGCTAGGTTGGCAGGAGCAGGGACCGAGCAATGGGAGCTCATCCAGTCGAGGGGATTTGAACCGCCGACCTTCTGATCGGCAAGTCCTAGGCTCAGTGGTTTAACCCACAGCGCCACCCGCGTCCCTCTTTGTGCCATGTGTAGAAACATCTAAAATCCCCCCACTATTCAGTCCTAGCAACGAGCTGGCTATGACCAAGGAAAGCATCCAGATTTAGCATTTGTTTCCAAAAGAGATGGCAACGTGTGCCACAATGGCTCTCTCTGTGTATATATTAGTACTTGTTCAGCTGCTTTTCTGACAAGCTTTCCCTCCTTAATATAATACTAATTGGGTGTCGTTTCTGATGACGGGAGGTTCCTTGTCTTCTGTTATTTCTGGTGAATATGCAAACGTACCGTCTTTTCGATGTTGTACTTGAAACAGATTGTCTATGTAACATTTCTAGGGTACTCCAGGATTAAAAGGTGAACCGGGTGGCCGAGGAGCCTGGGGTCCTCCAGGACGTCCGGTATGTTTTGTTCTATAAACATATGCTGCTTTATATGCATCAGAAACAAGTCTAATTCTCTGAGTTGCTAGATTTCTAATGCGCTTATCTTCTCAGGCCTGTGAAGTGATCTGAGTTTTAGTAAAGTCATGCTCCCATCTGCAGCCAACTGGGGCTCCTTAATGCCACGATTCCCATGATGCTGGTGAAACGCTTAGCAACCTTGATTTCATCAGTCCTATAGAAGCACCTGTGCGCTTTCAGAATCGGCGACATTCTTGTCTAATAGTTCTGAAGCGTCAGACCACTTTCAAAAGGCCTTGTTGGGGAATTTTTATTCTGTCCCATGACATCTACGGTGTGGAATGCCATGGGACTCAACTGCCGCTCACTTCCTGCTACTTAACATTAATACAAAAGCAATAGCAGAAGCTGGGGAGAGAGTATTTTTATACCAGCCAAATGGTTTAAAACATTTTATATCAGTCAATCAAGTAAATGCATAAGCTGTTGCTTTAAACCAGGGTTAGAAGGCATTAAAACAAACCATGGCTAATGTTCACCTTAGGTAGGCATAAAGTTGTGTTGTGGTGAATGCTGTAGAAGGAAAGGAGAGATTTGCATCCGTTAGAAAAGGTGGAAAAATGCAAGATGGGGTATGGCTGAGCAGTTAACCATGGTTAAGAGATCAGAAAACGTTGCACTTGCCCTTGGCTTATAACATTGATGGCATGGGCACCAACAAGACTCTTCTATCAGAAAAATACCACCAGCTGACCTTCGGTTCAACGTATAGTTCTCTGATCCCAACCTTATTCTTCTAGGGTCCAAAAGGCGAGAAGGGCCTGTCCTCTTTTTCGGTACGTATACCTGGAATGCAGTATTTATGACGTGTGGGTGTTTTCCCCTTCCAGCCTTGAAATGTAGGCCAGTGTGGTGTGAGAGCCAGTGTGGTGTAGTGGTTAAGAGCGGTAGTCTCGTAATCTGGGGAACCGGGTTCGCATCTCCGCTCCTCCACATGCAGCTGCTGGGTGACCTTCGGCCAGTCACACTTCTCTGAAGTCTCTCAGCCCCACTCACCTCACAGAGTGCTTGTGAAGCCTTATTGCACCAGGGAATCGTTTACCCGCTTGCCCAGAACCGAGAAGAGAACAAAAAATTCCAGGAAAGCTTTCTTCTTTGGAGAAAAGAGTTTAATCTGTGCACAGAGACAACCAGCAGAATAACTTCTGAAATCTGGCTGCAACTTTACTATGTCCAGCAAGCATTCTTATACTTGAGAGCATTCACCCACCTCCCAAACTTCCCCCAAACTTCCTCAATTCAGCTGGCAAGTTTTCAACTTATTCCCATTTAGGGCATATCTATATTGCAGGCTAAGCACTGCTGGCTAAGCACTTCCTCCTCTTACCCCTGTGTGCCTTTCTGCTGGCTAAGCACTCCCTCCCCTCTCCTTCGTACACGTGTCTTTTTGCTAGCTAAGCAGCCCCTTGTACGTGTCTACTCTTATCTTGCATTACTGAAGCAGGGAGCGCAAGGCAGGAAATGGCCCCTCAGCCTGTCTGGTAGCTGGCTTGACCACAATTGCAGAAGTAAGTTTAGTGCAGAAACTCACTATGTGCAGTTAAAATTAAGATTAACCCTTCACTTGTTGTGGGGGAGGAAGGGAAAGGAGAATGTTAGCTGCTTTGAGACTCCTTAAAGGGAGTGAAAGGCGGGATATCAAATCCAAACTCTTCCTCTTCTATGCAACCATAAGGGATTGCAGGATCCACTTTTGTTGCTCACCTGTCACGCCCCACACCGCAGGGATATGATTTCAAAGTGAAGAAACGTGCATAAATATTAAAGACTATTCCAAAAGCAAGTTAATGTGAGCAATAATTAAGAACACAAGAAGAGGCTGCAAGATCAGGGCAATGGCTCATTTAGTCCAGCTGGTCAGCCATCGTGGTTAAGTAGCTACGATAGCCTTATCCTCCGTGAATTTGTCTAATCCTCTTTTCAATCTATTCAAGTTGATGCCCCTCACTTTCTGTAATAGGAGTGAATCCAATAGGTTAGCTGTGTGAAGAAAGGCTTTCGTTTTCTGTCCTGAATCTTTAATAATAATAATATGATAATAGTAATAATAATAGTAGTAATAATAATAATAATAATAATAATAGTAGTAGTAGTAAAATAAAATAAAATAAAATAAAATAAAATAAAATAAAATAAAATAAAAATTTATACCCCGCCCATCTGGCTGAGTTTCCCCAGCCACTCTGGGCGGCTCCCAATCGAGTGTTAGAAACAATACAGCATTAAATATTAAAACTTCCCTTTGGGAAATTCAGCTTCCTTGAATTTCCCAAAACTCTTGCCAGGGCTGGATTTAGGTTTGATGAAGCCCTAAGCTACTAAAGGTAATGTGGCCCTTTATATGTCCAGCCGTCCTTTTCGCTGTTTTCTGTGTTGAATATATGCTATATGGTAATTTACAGACCTAATAGGTATCTAAAGCCATTTGCCCATAACAAGATATGTATTTTATCAAATTTGTTTGTTTTTTATCTTATATTTTGGAAATATACATCCAGGTTTATTTCCTTTCATTTTGGGGGGGCCCTCAAGGGAGTGGGGCCCTAAGCTATAGCTTGTTTAGCTTATACATAAATACGGCACTGGCTCTAAGCGTTGTGAGAAAGGCAGAAAAACCTTTCTTCTGTCGACTTTCTCAATGCCATGCCTAAACAATTTATACAATTTGCGACCAGAAAGAACACTCCACCGGACACACCCACATAATGTGCCTTAAATAGGCATTATCAGCATCGTGGCACCACATGTATGAGATACGATAGCGTGAGTGATGATAGCTACCTTGGGCTTACACAATAAGCATCCTTACTGAGTGGGATTTAAACATGGGTCTTCCGAGACCTGATTCAACACCCTAATAATTACATATCGGCTCTCAACTTGCACTTCCTGCTTAGACATCAGATATTTCTTCTGCTAACAACGTATCTCTTTTCATTTTCATTCCCGTGCCACCCCAGCCTTGTGAACTCACTGAGTATCTGCGTGAACACAGCCGTAAGTACTGCCCGATTTTGAATTTTGATACGGAAAGGAGGAAGAACATCGTGGACAGAGCCCGGTTAATATACTGACCACTTGCCTGCAATTACAACAAATAGTGGGGCTGAAAACCCTAGTTGGTTGGTTCAGTTAACAGTTTACAAAGGGCTGTCCTAAAGTTAGCATTGTTGTTGTTGTTTAGTTGTTTAGTCGTGTCCGACTCTTCGTGACCCCATGGACCAGAGGATGCCAGGCACTCGCTTCTTCCACTGCCTCCCACAGTTTGGTCAAACTTGGTAGCTTCGAGAACACCGTCCAGCCATCTCGTCCTCTGTCGTCCTCTTCTCCTTGTGCCTCCATCTTTCCCAACATCAGGGTCTTTTCCAGGGAGCCTTCTCTTTTCATGAGGTGGCCAAAGTATTGAAGCCTCAGCTTCAGGATCTGTCCTTCCAGTGAGCACTCAGGGCTGGTTTCCTTAAGGCTAGCACTGGCATGATGCAATCTCATGTTGAGCTATGATATCCCAGGCAGTCATGGCGCATGCAAGTCATTCCTGCTCAAGAGAGCCTATACCACACGACTTCCTGTCCAGCCAAAACCATCCAGTTCAGGGTGGGCTGATTGGTAGTAGTGTGGCAGGGTTAGATCTGGGAAGGTGGGATCCTGGGAGATTCTCTTGGGCCTTTGGCATTACATAAAACTGCATAGTATGTATATCAATTGCCAGCCCCAATAAACAGTTTTGTAGTGTAAATTGGAGACTCTGCCCACCAAAGATCCCCTTTTTATACCATGGAGTCTTTGCATGGGACACAATTTGATGTTTGAAAGTTGGCAGGGGGCGGACTCTGATCATCACATAAAAGCAAATGCACATTCGTTTAATAATTGGATCTAATTGTTGTTTTGGATTATAATTTCTCCTGTATATTTCTATTCTGCAATCTTTACCTATTGCTGAAAATTAGGGATAAATTTATTTTATGATTTAAATTAACCTTATTATCCAAATGCATAGCACTCCTGATGGAGGCAGTTTAGGGGAAATGTGCCATTAATAACTGTGCTTTTCTCTCTTTTAACGTTTTCAAGGGAATCTAATTTGGAACCATATCTTTTTCTCTCCTCTTTCTGTTTAGCTTGTTGGATGGGTGAGTATCACACCAGTTGTTGTTGTTGCTGCTGCTGCTCCACTTCCAAACCAGTGCTTTTAAAGCATTGCTCCACATGGCAGTATTTGCAGTGGCGCAATTCACCTGTTATCATTTCTAGGTAGTAATAATAACAAATAACAATAATTTATTATTTATACCCTGCCCATCTGGCTGGGTTTCCCCAGCCACTCTGGGCGGCTCTCGACAGAATATTAACAACGCAATAAAACATCAAACACTAAAAATGTCCCTAAACAAGGCTGGCTTCAGATGTCTTCTAAAAGTCAGATAGTTGCTTATTTCCTTGACATCTGATGGGAGGACATTCCACAGGGCAGGTGCCACCACCAAGAAGGCCATCTGCCTGGTTCCCTGTAACCTCACTTCTCGCGGTAAGGGAACCACCAGAAGGCCCTGACAGCTGGTCCTCCGAGGCTGAATGATGCGGGTGGAGACACTCCTGTTTAGAGCTTTAAAGGTCAGCACCAACACTTTTAACTGTGCTTGGAAACGTACGTAGTGTGTGATCCAGGCTGAATTAAGCCCATTTTAATCCCTAAAGATTTTCATAGAACAGCCAAACACTTGCTTACATCTCTCTCATTAAAACAAATGGCATTTCTCAAAAGTATTGATATTTGATTGGATGGTGCCCTACGTCAATGCAAACATTTAGGGCATCGTTCAGCCAAAATGCATACGTTGTTTGCTTTTTTAACAAGCTACTCAGTACCTTATTTTGCATTCTAGGAACATTGGAGTGCCCGGTATATCCGACAGACTTAGTATTTGCCTTGGATGTATCTCAAGACACTACACCCCAGATATTTGAGCAGATGAGAGAGATGGTCATAGCAGTTGTGAACAATACCCAAATAAGGGAAAGCAACTGCCCAGTGGGAGCCAGAGTCGCCGTTGTGTCCTACAACTCCGATACCCATTATCTAATCCGCTTCTCGGACTTCCACAATAAGCAACGTTTGCTGGAGGAGATAGCTAAGCTTTCTTACCAGAGATCAACCATCAGGCGGGACACTGGCACATCCATGAGGTTCGTGGCCAGGAATGTTTTCAAGAGAACTCTCCCAGGTGCTAACATGAGAAAAGTTGCTGTCTTCTTCAGCAATGGCCCATCGGACAATGGAGATTCTCTCAGCACAGCAGTCCTGGAGTTCAGCGCCTTTGACATCCACCCAGCGGTCATTGCTTTTAAAACTATCCCTAGCATCCATCGTGCTTTTGCGGTAAGAAACTATTGCCTCTTTCTTCCTTGCGTTCGGAACTGTCTCTTTTATATAGATATATATTTTTATTAGTTTTAACATTTAATTATAAAACATACCACAAAACTTCACCACTTATACAATCTTTTTTTGGACTTCCATCAGCGCCTCTGATGATCCACCATTTTAACCGCTTTTAATGCATTTCTTAAGTTCACATTGCCTTTAATTATCTTAACTGACCATCCTCCCCTTAGTCCATTTTTGCAATAGTTCCAATAAGTCTCCTCACAAAACTTCTTGCAAACCTACAAACGTAGCCTGATCATCACAAATACTTTTCATATAATCTGTAAATTTACTCTAGTCTTCCGTGAATTTCTGGTCCCGCTGATGACGAATCCTTCCTGTTAGTTTATCTAGTTCTGCGTAGTCCATTAATTTCATCCTCCATTCTTCTTTCGTCGGTAATTCTTCTTACTTCCGTTTTTGTGCCAATAATGTTCTTGCTGCTGTTGTTGCATTAAAAACAATTTACATTCCTTTCTATTTATGTCACTTCCTACAATGCCCAGTAAAAATGCTTCTGGTTTCCAGAAGCATTCAGAACTGCCTCTCAAGGGCTTCACTGCTCATTGGACCTTTTAAACATCGAGGAAGTTTTACACGTTGGACCGTTGCAATGAGTGCTGCGCTGAAAGTCGCCCTTTATTTTTGTAAAACTCCCCACCTGGCATCTCCATACAAGCGTCTGTTTGTTTTCTCGCTCTTTTACTGGTGCAAGAAAATCTCTGTGGAATTTCTTGGGAGGATGCTGGTGTTTAAAAGGGCTGTACTGGCACATTTCTCAGCTACCTGTACCATCCAATAAGCCCATGAGAGGATAACATCATGACGTTACTGTCATTGAATTCTACTCAATATCGATCCAGAGTAGATTCCAGTGTATCGTTAGCAGAGTAAAAACTTAAAACACATTGCAGGATTCCCCCAAAATAGACCAGAGGCAATTGTATTTCATCCAGTAGAGGTTTACTGCTACTGAAGGCAAATGGTCACAAATCCATTATTGGCACTGTCCATAAGAAAACCAGTTGCAGTACACTTAAGTTAATAATAATAATAATAATAATAATAATAATAATAATAATAATATACCGTATTTTTCGCTCTATAACACGCACCCGGCCATAACACGCACATAGTTTTTAGAGGAGGAAAATCTGCAGGCATGCCACTCGTAGGCATTCCCTCCATAACACGCACAGACATTTCCCCTTACTTTTTAGGAGGAAAAAAGTGAGTGTTATGGTGCAAAAAATACGGTAATTTATTTATACCCCACCCATCTGGCTGGGCTTCCCCAGCCACTCTGGGTGGCTTCCAACAAAATATTAAAATACCGTAATACATCAAACATTAAAATCTTCCCTAAACAGGGCTGCCTTCAGACTTACAATAACTTATAATAAGGCTAAAACTTAACACTAAACATACTATGTACAGAACACCACACCAGAAGGAAGAGAGATAGAAAGAGAAATTGAAACCCAAGCTCCTTCTGGCCTTAATATTATAGTCAGCATGACCTTGACAGAAGAGACAAGAGAACCAGTTTAAGCCAGCTGTTCTCAGCTTCCCAGAAGGGCTAACCCACATATCATGACCTTCTGCTTGTTTCTTTCACGCAGAGAAGCTTCCAGGACCCTCTTGAATTAATTAGAATAGGAAAGATCTCTACACATCAGATCAATACTTTCTGCACTAAGAAATGCAAACTGACAGTTTCATCCTCTTGGGAGCTTTCTGGGAAGCATGGGCGACAAAGGGGGACTGATGTGGACAGGATCACAACTCTCACCATCTGCCTGATAAGTTATACATCTATTTAAATCTTATATTCTTTCAGATAGGTGACACAAGACTGTTTCAAGTTATTCAACCTGGGAGAGATTATACTCTGGCCTTACAAAGACTTCAGTCGTGTGTACTTTGCTATGGTGAGATTACATGAAAACAGACTTCCACCCAGAGTTTCTCTTCTCCCCGCACATATTATATTATTAAAACGACTGTGTTTCCATTTCCAGACAAATGCAAACCAGATAGCTCTTGCTTCCGCGCTGAAACCCCCCGTGCTCGGGGCTATGTGGACGCCGCTTTCATTTTGGAAAATTCAAGGAAAATAAGCCCGGTGGAATTTCAGAAACTGAAAGATTTTCTAAGTGCAGCGCTCGACAGCTTTGACATCTCTGCTGAACCAGAGACCTCTTTGACAGGGGACAGGGTGGCTGTACTGAGCCATGCTCCTCCAGAATTCAGGCCCCGCACCCAGAGGAGTCCAGTAGAGATCGAGTTTGACTTTTTGACTTACGGCAATAAACTACGAATGAAGAGACACATCCAGGAGTCTATCCAGCAGCTAAATGGAGCGGCTGCTCTCGGCCATGCCATACAGTGGACCGTTAGCAACATCTTTTCTGAAGCACCCAACCAGAGAAAATACAAGGCTATCTTTGTTGTTTCTGTTGGAGAAACAAGTCGATGGGACAAGGAAGTGCTGAGGGATGCAGCTCTGAGAGCCAAGTGCCTGGGCTACGCACTCTTTGTGCTTTCATTAGGAGATGAATATGACGACGTGGAAATTGAAGAACTAGCAAGCCTGCCCCTGGAACATCATGTGGTGCAGCTTGGACGAATTCACAAGGCTGAACTTGGATATGCAGTGAAGTTTCTGAAGCCATTTCTACGCCTCCTTAAGAGTAAGTCATTCTACTGTTGCTGACTTTGCTTTATATATAGAGAGAGCTTTGTATTTACAAGGGAATCCCCTAAATGCTTCCAGATGACAAGGAACCAGTTCAGTCCAGCATTTATTCTTAGTGTTTACCGAGGCATCTGGAAGAATAATACATTCTTAGAAATAAAAATTGTGTAATTAAATATTGGGCGAATGAGTGATCTGATGTTGAATTATAGTTGGCTTTTCAGACCTTTGGGCTAAAGTAAGCTTTCATAGTGACAACACCTATTATTTAAGGTTGTTACAGCCTGAATGGATTGTCTGAATATGATTCCCAGGCCAAACAATGCTGAACGGGGGACTTTCAAAGTTTGCCAACAGCATTTCTGCCACTCCCAGTGGAATCAGAGCTGTGCTGTTCACGAAACCCTTCAGTGAATGACCCCATTTATATTTTTTAAAAAATAAGAGCTAAATTTAAAGCCCCTAATGTCTGAACTTGTTTCCTCCCACCCTGCACCAGAATGACGGTGAAAAAGAGAAATATAAAGTATCAAGGACATATCCAGGTCACAGGCTAGCTTGAGTTTGGCAGGCCTCGAGATTGTGCTTGCCAAATTTTGGTAAGCCTGTGATCAAAACACATTATAGATTACACAGCCTGTTGCCTGCCCCCAGCTTTGTGAGCATTTTACAACGCCAAAGGAAAAGCAATTGTGCAAGTCCCCAACAGATGGTTCGTTTCATTTTGGTTCCAGATGCTGTGTAATCATTTGGAATATTATTACGGTTAGACATAGCAGTTAGTGGTACAGAACAGGCTTTGCATATAGAATCATAGAATCATTGAATCATAGAGTTGGAATAGACCACAAGGGCCATCGAGTCCAACCCCCTGCCAAGCAGGAAACACCATCAGAGCACTCCTGACATATGGTTGTCAAGCCTCTGCTTAAAGACCTCCAAAGTAGGAGACTCCACCACACTCCTTGGCAGCAAATTCCACTGTCGAACAGCTCTTACTGTCAGGAAGTTCTTCCTAATGTTTAGGTGGAATCTTCTTTCTTGTTGTTTGGATCCATTGCTCCGTGTCCGCTTCTCTGGAGCAGCAGAAAACAACCTTTCTCCCTCCTCTATGTGACATCCTTTTATATATTTGAACATGGCTATCATATCACCCCTTAACCTCCTCTTCTCCAGGCTAAACATGCCCAGCTCCCTTAACCGTTCCTCATAAGGCATCGTTTCCAGGCCTTTAACCATTTTGGTTGCCCTCCTCTGGACACGTTCCAGTTTGTCAGTGTCCTTCTTGAATTGTGGTGCCCAGAATTGAGAAAATTCAGTCTCTTTCATCTCCATTGAAAGGATCTCCATTAAGAATCTCAGGTAGCAATGGCCGGGGGAAATGGGTACTGTACTTGGAGAATCACTGCCTTTTGGAGCCAATAGTGCTCACTGAGATAAGCCAGTACAAAAAGATGCTTATATCTGAGCAGGGGCTGAGCAGGTGTCCCTGCAACAATGAAGTCTGCTTCACACAACTCAGCTGTCCCGAATTAAGCAGGACATCATGGATTTGCAGAAGCTGCCACAGCTTCTGTTTGAAGTCTGTGATGTCTCGCTTCTGCCCTCTCATCTCTTCTTCCTCCTCTGGGACAGCCTCCGCCATAGGCTCCACTGCTGTTCTGGCCAACCACCACCGCCATATTCCCAGAAGCGGGTGCAGCGCATCCAGAAGAACACTTCTGGAAGCAGATGTACCACTTCTGGTGCCTGTGGCGAGGCTGAGTAGGCCGCAAAAATAGGCGGCAAGTAGGCCAAGGCCTAGTTGTGGTGGTGGCAGAGGAGGAGAAGGAGTCAGTAAAGAGAAGGCTGCGGTGGGAGGGGGCAGCTGGGGCGCAAAGATTGGGAAGGGTTGGTGGGAGAAAGAGGGCATGAATTGGGCGGGGTGTGTGCAAAACGAGTACACAGACCGGGTGTGGTGTGGCAGAAAGCGGGCACAGATGTCCCCAAAAGTTGGGCGGTTTGCTGCTTCCTTTGGCAGGGTGTTATGTACTGAAGTTTTCACCCTGGGCCAGCAGGGGGATACTGTAGATAGTTTTCACTCAGGTCCACATATGCAAATAAGGGATTGAAAGTGACGCTCAGTGATTGGATAGTTACAGAAAGTGGTTACTGTTGCGTTGTAGTGGAGCTCTATATAAGCAGGCTGGCTGAACCCTTCAATTCTGTTCTGTTCTGGCCTGTGAATAAACAAGAGCTGTTTGTGTCATCTGATATGTTCACCCACAACTTAACACAGAGGATGGAAGACTTCACCCAACCTTGTTTGCTAAGTGTTTGTGTGAAAAGGACTGCAGTTCATTTCTCGCATCATAGCTCTGCTTATCATTTCCCACCTATTGTGCCATATGTCTTGACAGGTGAAATGAACAAGTATCCGCAAGCACAGCTCAAGAGAAAATGTACAAGCATTAGTGCACAAAGGCCTCTTTACGGTCCACCCAAACGCATGTGAGTTTGTTTCCAGACATTACTTTTCCACTTTGATATGGATCCACTCGTATATCCATGACCTACACTCTTATGGGAGCTGTGCTGGCCTTCAACTAAGTCTAAATGAGTAGCAAGTCTGACTCACATAAGATCACGTTTGCTTTGTGTGTATTGTTACACCAGGAAACAACGGCTGATCGTGGCTGTTGGTTTTGCTACAGGCTCCACTGAAATGGCCGCTCTCCACATTGCCATCTCTTGCCAATCGTGCAGGAGAAACAGAGAAGCATCAATATAGTAGCACTGGTAGCTGTTCTGCAAGGCTTGGAGATGAGCTTCAGCTCTCATGCAACAGCTCTGATCCTGTACCCGTCAGCACCTTACCCTGTATACCCCATTGAAAAAGAAGGAGGATATAACAATTGGCCGCTAGTAACGACCGCTCCCCGCATTAAACGGGGGGCGCACTTTGCATGGACGTGCGCAGCCCCTGGACCCGGTGCGGCTCCATCAGCATAGGCTTGGCTTCGGCTTCCCCCAGGTGGGGTACCTGGAGTTCTCCGCCTACCTCAGCCAGTTGTCCAATCCCGCCTGGGGGAAGTGTTGCCAAGGAGACCAGGCCAGGTAGGGAAGGGACTACCTGCCCACACAACAGAGGGAGGATCTTACCTGGGAATCATCAGTTGGCTCCAGAGCTTCTCCCACCCTACCCACCCTCAGTTAAGTCTTATTTTGCAGGTTAACCTTTTCTTCACAGGTATGCGGGCGCTGCTATGTCAAGGTCGCTGTTGAAGGGCCGGAAAGGAATTCCCCTGCATTGGCAGGTTTTGCCTTTCCCGTAGCAAAACGTCACAACTTTTGGCGGTATCAGGCCTTGGGCGGAATCCTTTAGTCTATCTTCCTGAATGGGAGAGGCGTGTAGCGGTGACCCACACCCCCTTCCTCTTTGCAGCGGTGATATCAGGATTCCCCGTTAAAGGGGTTTCTGAGGGGAGGCTTTGGCCGTACGCCGAGAGGTCGTCATTGCTCTCCCCTGCGACGGCGGCGTAACGGGGCGGCTATCTCTGCTTGAACATATGTTCTCCAGAGCCGGCCTATCCCCCCCAAACACTGGATAACCCTGATGTTCCCTAGATCCCCGCCTGGGGACTGGGGAGGGATAACGCCCAATGCCTGAGCCAAGGTCTACCCACATCTGAAATATAAGAAA
The DNA here is from genome assembly GCF_965113315.1 of Podarcis vaucheri. Classification (NCBI taxonomy): domain Eukaryota; kingdom Metazoa; phylum Chordata; class Lepidosauria; order Squamata; family Lacertidae; genus Podarcis; species Podarcis vaucheri. The sequence goes on along the minus strand of NC_138750.1, from coordinate 17,519,699 downwards.
ATTGTGGCCAATTTAATCCCATAACAAGTTGTCTTGAGTCGTTATTCCACATGGGTTTGGGAGATTCTGCCTGTCCAAGCAAAACGTTGGATGGAGACGAGGAAAGAGTAGCTTTACTTCAAAGCAATTCTGTGCTAATCCTCTGCATTACATTAGAACCTTTGCACACACATTGATCCCAGACTCTGTTTTCTTGTTGCATACCTAGTTTTGCTGTTGACAACACTATGTCAAATGGAGCTATGCTTCTAGATGCCGAATCTGCTTTTCGGGAGCCCACACCATATGATTTCGTGACCCCTGGAAATCCCTTCAGCAGTGGACAGCAGATCATTGTAAGTAGACTTCCTTTGTCCCATAAAGATGCTTTAAAAAACAAAACAAATAGAATTATTCTTGCCGTTCCATGTAGCACTGACTGATGACTTGCCCTTTTTGTCAGTCCCCATTCCATGTGCAGAGAGCTTTTAAAAAAACATAATTTTTATTTGATTTTTACAAATTCATTCACAGAAGTAGTATGATTACAAATAATAAAGCTTACACAAGATTCTTCCGAATCTCAAGACTTCCCTCCTTCCCTCCTTCGGTTCTTTAAATAACTTTTTTGTTTTAACTGCATATTATAAGTCCATCTAATTTACACTCCTCCATTGTATCCAAAATCTATGTATCATTGCAAGATTTATGTAAAGCCTGCCAAAGAGTTCAGGTGTTTACAGTGGTCTTTAAAATACAGTGGTGCCCCACAAGACGAATGCCTCGCAAGACGGAAAACCCGCTAGACGAAAGGGTTTTCCGCTTTTGAGCTGCTTCGCAAGACGATTTTCCCTATGGGCTTGCTTTGCAAGACGAAAACGTATTGTGAGTGTTCCGATTTTTTTCCGCTTCCCCCCCTTTTTCTAAGCCGCTAAGCCGCTAATAGCCTTTTAGCCGCTAATCCGCTAAGCCTTTAATAGCCACTAAGCCTTTAATAGGCGCTAAACCGCTAATAGCGCTAATCCGCTAAGCCGCTAATAGGGTTGCTTCGCAAGACGAAAAAACCGCTAGACGAAGAGACTCGCGGAACAGATTAATTTCGTCTTGCGAGGCACCACTGTACAATATATTTTTGTCCCATTCCTTGTTGCAGTTCTGATCCTCCTGATTTTCCTGGTCAATCTTGCCATCTCTGCATAGTCCAATAGTTTCATCTCCCAGTCTTCCCTAGTAGTTACCGTATTTTTTGCACCATAACACTCACTTTTTTCCTCCTAGAAAGTAAGGGGAAATGTCTGTGCGTGTTATGGAGAAATGCCTATGGGTGGCATGCCTACGGATTTTCCTCCTCTATAAACTACGTGCGTGTTATAGAGCGAAAAATACGGTATATTGTCATCTTTCCAACCCTGGGTAAGAAGTATCCTTGCAGCTGTTGTAGCGTACATAAACAGTCTTTTCAGTTCTTTTAGTATCTCTGCACCTACAATTCCTAACGAAAAGGCTTCTAGGTTTTTTTTTGCAAAAGTTATTTTATTTATTTTTAAAATTCATTGCGTATCATGTTCCAGAATTCCTTTATCACTTTGCAGTTCCACCACATATGATAGAAGGTGCCTTCCTTTTCCTTACATTTCCAACAAACATTTCCATGGGTAGAGAGCTTTACCTGCTGAGCATCAACTGCATCATGCATCAGCAGGTAACATTATTCTCCTTCCCTTTTCAGGTACCTGGAAATTAGCAACGTGTTGGAAACTACCGGTATGCCTCTGCAGCAACTTGTGAAGTACTGCACTCCCATTTCTATTGCCGTCGTCGTTGCTAATGACTTTGCTCATTGATTCATTTGTTCAGGAACTGGAAACAAATCTCTATTAAAAACAAAGACAAATTGAAGACAATTTTGAGAGGGTGCAAAGTGATGGTTCTGACAAGACAGGCTGAAGAATGAAGTATGTTTTCTTGTACATTAGAAGGTTTTCATCTGTGAATCCACCCCCTGCTTGTTTTGAATTTCCTTTAGAAAAGTGAAAATTATGGAGCGTAGAAGCCACAATTCCTTTGTTGTTTCCAGAGGTTTTCTGGCTTTTAGCCTAATCAACGCACAAACTGATGTGCTGTATTTTGTAGTTGGGAACTTGCTAACCTATCCAGCACTGTTGAGTTTGCTATATGGAATATGTCCATACTTGCAAGTGTCTCTTAGCGATGACATCATCAGTGATAGTTCCCTCGTTCCCACTTGCTCAGACCTGAACCATTTTTAATAACTCTTCTTAAAAGTTTGTTTTGTTTCCTAATTGTGTTTGTTAGTGTCCTTGGATAGCTGTGCTCTCTGAAGACAGTCCAGCCAAAAAAAAAATTGAATGCCAATCTGATGTTGTAATGCAATAGCAGTGGAAGGTTGCATTTTTGGACGGCCGATTCTTTAATTTTGTGCTAATTTTGTACATGGGATAATATGATGTTGTGTGAGGATTTACTCATTTCACTGTGACCCTTGTTTCTAATCTGCACTTTGGACTTGAGGTAACGGGAAACGCATGCCGTGCAAGTGTCAAATGGGCTGAGTCAGCACACTGAAACCTTGTCCCCCATCAGGGATGCCTCTTTCACTCTATCCCAGATAGCTCAGAGGTTGTGGATTATAAAGGGGCTACAAATCGATGCAAGAATGTGTGCAAATAAAGTTGATCTCGGAATCAAAACGGGTGAAATTATGCTTCGTGTACCTGAGCCACTTCTGTGTCTTCAGTCCTATAAGAAGGGACAGCTTGATAGTTAGAACTACCGGCAACAGAAAGTACTTCCAGATGGGCTTTGTGGTGGGCTGAGTGTTCCTCATGGTGCTATGTGATAACACGTATCTATTATCTTGTTTTAAAAGAAATAAAACACAACCCAAATACAAAGAGAGATGCTCTTCTTGCAATTCATTGGGATCAACACAAGAACTCCCTGTGCCAATACAAGCTGCACTGTCTGAAGGACCAAAGCTTCCCCCACACCAAAATAAGAGAACACCATAAATGGAATCTTTTTTCTCACCACTGCCAATGCCATATTTTGTGACAGTAGACTTGGGCGGTTGGGGAAGGGGGCAAAGGCGACCTTTTGGAAATTGGGCTGAAAAGGGGCAGGGGATGGTTTCAAACAAGTGGATTTATTGTCTTTTTTTAAAAAAACCCCAACACTAATTCTGGAATTTAAACAAGATCATGTGGCTATAAACATGCCACAGGGTCTCCTCCTCATCATTCTACATGATTTTATTAGATGCGAAATTTAAACTCATACATCTGTTAACATGTCAAACTGGGATGTACTTGCTTAAGGGCTCCACCTTGGGATTATTCTTAAATTAAGGATGAGTAAAAATCCCTTAAATAAACCAAATAAATCACTGTATCATTCTGAAGCGTGAAGTGTAAAAAAAAAAAGTTGCGCGGAAGGAGGACGTTTAATTCCAAAGATATTCACACAAAAGATTTTTTTGCTTCAAATGGCCCAACCGTTCCAGCTCACCCAACTTTTATTGGACACCCTCCACCCCTCAATCCCACATCCTCCACTTGATAAACATCCTTATATATGTAATTGTGCCTTAGCAGGTCACTTTTTATGTGGGTTGGATTTCCCACATGTTTGTAGACAGAAACCACACGGATCCAGCAATTGTGAGGAGTACATGGGATTTAAAATATGCTAGGGTTGGTATATTGTGAATGAATGTTTCACAGAGGATGCTGCTTGTGCAGTCTGCCACACAGCTTTGGCACACAGGAATGATCCAAACTCTTTTTATTTTTTCATTATTAGGTATACAGGGATTTGAATATACATGAACAATAGTGCAACCATTTCATCGTTCTTTCTCATTCGCTCAAGTAAATAAAAAAACAGTCAGTTTACATAAATATTGTTGATGTAACAGATTTCTTCATGTGATAATAAACCATCTTTTAGACTTCCAAAGAATAACATGGTCAGAAGTTAAGCGTGATGCTTTCATTTTAAACTGCATTTGCTTGGTTGTTCCAGAAAAACGCTGCATGAGTCACTCTACTTTAATACAATGCCAGGTTCTGAAAGGACCACTGGTCACCGTCATGAGCTTTACAATCCATCATTTTATGTTCTCGAAGCAATTCTTCAAAAGATACTCAATCCTGTCCTGTTTCTCTTCATTACCTGTATTTACAGTTCCTATAGGTCAGTGCAACTTTTACTTCCACACTTTGACAATGCCATCTCGTGATGCAGTAACTATAAATCCTTGAGTGGTCTGAAAAGTAGCAATGTCTGTGATAATGTCATGATGCCCAACTGGTAAAGACTCGGGACCCCTTCGAGGGGTTTCATCCGTGGGACCCACCTTCTGCTTGTTTTGAATTTCCTGTTGAAAAGGGAAAGTGGTGAAACGTTGATGACTAAATCCTTTCGGTTTCAGGTGCTTTCCTGTTTTGCGTTGTATTTAACTGTTTTTTATTGAAAGGTAAAGGTAAAGGGACCCCTGACCAATAGGTCCAGTCGCAGACGACTCTGGGGTTGCGGTGCTCATCTAGCTTTATTGGCCAAGGGAGCTGGTGTACAGCTTCCGGGTCATGTGGCCAGCATGACTAAGCCGCTTCTGGTGAACCAGAGCAGTGCATGGAAACGCCCTTTACCTTCCCGCCAGAGAGGTACCTATTTATCTACTTGCACTTTGACGTGCTTTCGAACTGCTAGGTTGGCAGGAGCAGGGACCGAGCAACGGGAGCTCACCCCGTCGCGGGGATTCGAACCGCCAACCTTCTGATCGGCAAGTCCTAGGCTCTGTGGTTTAACCCACAGCGCCACCCGCGTCCCTGAAAGGTGCTTTCCTGTTTTAAGCCCAACAAGTGCATACTGGATACACTCTTTATTTTGTTACATGCAAATCTGACAGTGAATCCAGAGGTGTTGAGTTTGCTGTGCGGAATATGAATGTGCTCACAGATAGCTACTGCCTGCAGTGACAGTGGAACAATTCCCACTTTCTCAGGTCTGGGAATGAGACTTGCGAGCAACTATACCTGAACAACTTCTGTGCCTTCAATGATCTTCCTATAATAAGACACAGATGGGCTGCTTGAACTTTCAGCAACAATGTAGGACCTCTCAGGGTATGCTAAATCCCAGAACCTGCAAAGAACAAAGGCGACAATATAAAAGCTAAAATCTTTGACCAGAATCCTTCCAGCCTTTAAAACAACATTGCAGCTATCATAAGGAAAGCGGTATAGGGTCACATCACAGGCCCGTCTACCCTGACATCAGGTGACTAGAAAATTTTATTCCATAAGGCACTTGTGGTATATTTCTATTTCAAAGCCTTACAGTTTGGTGTTAAGCAGGTTTACACAAAAGTGAGAAGTTTATGTCCCATCTAACACACACGAAATCTGGTAGGTTTCCTCCTCCCACCAACCAGTTTGAATCAATATGTTAGTCAAAGAAATTCTGCACCTCACAAGTTTGGTTGTTTTTTTTTTTTATTTATATGGGATTTTTATGCAGAAAAGGAAACTCTAGCTTCTGTGGTGGTGAGATATCATCATTTCTTAGATTTTACCTTATCTTCATGTCTGAACCTGCTGTCAGTAATATAGGATTTCCATCTGCTGGGCTGCAGTATATTCCATGAACACTATGAGGTGAAGGCTAAAGGATAGGAAAATAGGGTTTTTTTTCAACAACTGGTGTTAAAGTATGCTAACTTTTAAAAATTGAGTTATCTTAATTAACAATCATGTCATTAAGGAACTAATCCTGAACACCTTCACATAGCTGTAGCTTCTAATGAAAGACACTGAACTTCAAATTACAACTATAAACAATTGCTTTTTTGTTTTCTTTTTAATAAATCAAATTAATAATTTTAAATTTTGTATCCACACATTTACATTTGATTATTTACTTAATAACAACAACAATTTACAAGTTATGAAATAAATTGAAATCTCAGGATAGAAAACAATACAAGGAGAATAAAAACAGCTGTTGAGCATTTAGCAAAAGAAAAATATTCAAACAGTAGTAGATAATAACACTAAGGCTGCAACCCTGCGCTTATTCACATGTAAGTCCCACTGGTCCCCATAGGTCTTACACCTGGGTAAACGTGCATAGGTTTGAATGGTTGCAATCTTATGCACACTTTCTCAAGAGTAAGCCCCAATGAAGACAGTGGTACTTACTTCCAAGTAAGCTAGGGTTGCTGCCAAATGTCAGGATTTCCCCACTGATTTGGCTGATTTCCCCTTGGACACTGCTTGTGACTGCAGTATTCCAGATACGTCCGGGAAATTCGGAACGTATGGCAAGTAAGCAAATAGGGGCTAAAACAGAGACAGGTCAGAGTGATAGCCAGGCTTTTATGTTTCAAAATGGGGCTCAGCAACTGCCTCTTCATCCAAGAATCCTATGTGTAATTCAGTGCCTGCAAGCATATAATTCAGCCTGAAATCTAAATGATTTAGTCTGTAATCTACATCTTCAGACAGAGTCTGAATGCAAACCTTAAGGTTATTTTTTTTTAAATCCCCTCTGCATCATCTCCCCAATTTCTGCTTCATGTATTATTTCGCCTAATGAAGAGTTCTGAGAAACTGAAAGCTTACATCGTTTGTTTGGTACCACTATCTTAATACACTTAATACACTTGCCCCAAGCTACACAGGGCTTTGTAAGTTAACATCAGTGCTTTGAATTGCACCCGGAAGTACACAGGAAGCACTTTCAGAATTGGTGAAATGTGTTTTGCCTAACCCAGTATAGATAATGCATCTCTTTTCAACTGAAAACATAAAACTTTGGCATGATGGGCATTTAATATCCACCAAAGGACTAAAAACTACATAGGCCTGTTTTATTCTGCTCAAAACTTTACAATCAGAAAGCCAAACCTGATGTTCTGAAAGAGGTGGGGCATTGCTGGCCCATAAGGTGAAGCGTCTGTCGCCTGTTTCCATATCCCACATGGAGACTTCATTATTGCCTTGAACAGCTACGGAAAAGCCATGAACAACGGTTATAAACCAAAAGTGCAGAAATGGGGGCAGACTTACATCTTAGGGTTTATTTCTTGCATTATAGTCTAGCAATATAAAAAGGGATGAGGAAAACGAGTTACTTGGCTGCTGACAGCACTCATTAAAATAAATGCTTGTGAAGACTGTCCCTTAGCAACCGCTGGAGAATGCCCTCACTTATTCCAACTAAACCTAAGAACTTACAGTACAGTGGAACAGAATCCCATAAGAACCTTCCTTGGAGGTTTTTAAGCAGAGGTTGGATGGCCATCTGCCATTTTGCTAGTGCTCTGATAGAGAAAGAGAGTGAGCTCTACCTGCAATCACCCATGACTGGGAGAGGGGATGCATAAGCAGGCGTCTGATCCGTGCTCTGGAAGGATGGGAATGGCTAGAGATGGGTAACTGAAATCTCATGTCCCAGCATGCCATGGTACCACTGCTTGTACCTTGTAAAGAAAAAGAGACTATCAGCCACAATCCTAGCCCTACTGATCAAGGAGTAAGCCCCATTAAATTCAATATTTACAATATTTAGCAATGTCCACTGGCCCTGATTATACAAATACTGTGCCGGTATGCCTAAGGTTCAAAGACATATTTGCTTTCTGCTAATCACTTACACTTTTTATCTTTCGCAAAGAGATTTAGTGCACTTGCCCCTTGTAACAGCCCTGCATAGCAACTCACTGGGAAACCAAGGAGAGGACATGATCTGCCCAGATTAAATCCATAACAGAAAATGGAGTTGAAGTCAAATCCACCCATCTCTCCGGCAACCTAACTAAACTGCCCCTCTTGAAAGCAAACATGTTGCAGTCATTCCCCACAAGACCTGCACGAAGAGCAATTTAATTTATACGGTGATTCTAAATACATATAATTATTAAATGGGGGAAACACAAAATGCATCTTACCAATACAAAGCCAGCATTGATGTATGTCTACAGCAAATGAGGTTATAAGTCCCAACCGTAACTCATGCTTCAATGTCCAGGCATTATTAGAAGATCGCAGGTCCCATCCCACTAAGGAACCATTCACAGTGGCGTAAGCCAACACTGACTGGGCTCCTGAATTGAAGTGATGCATGTCGACGACACAGCCATCGTCCCTCTGATCTAAAAACCTGAGTAAAGGAAAGGACAAGATGGGTATAATTCATTGAAATGTCACAGGACTTCAAATTGTCCACACTTTTGCTTCTTTTGCCTATAGCCTTCCACTCTGCTCTCGTTTTGGTGACGCATATTTGGCTGGAACTAATTCTGGATCTGAATGGAGATTCTGTACCTAGTTATAGCAGATACTTGTTTTATCATTCATGCCCCAAGTATTCATTCAGCCCTCTCACAAATCTTGGAAAAGAATGACCTCCCTGGCAAGAAAAATGAGAGGGCAGTGTAACAGGAGCAAAATGTTCTCTGCATGTCTCTATCTTCCTCAGTGCCCACAATAAACTCAATATCTGAATGAAGGAACTCAGGTGTAGCAGAGGTGTAGCCAGTGCCAGATTTACGTATAAGCTAAACAAGCTATAGCTTAGGGCTCCACTCACTTGTGGACTACAAAAAATAAAAGGGAGAAAAACTGGATGTACATTTCCAAAATATAAGATAAGTTCAACAATTATTTTGATAAAATACATATTTCGTTATGTGCAAATGGCTTTAGATACCTATTAGGTCCATAAATTACAGCATACAGTAGTACCTTGGGTTAAGTACTTAATTCGTTCCGGAGGTCTGTTCTTAACCTGAAACTGTTCTTAACCTGAAGCACCACTTTAGCTAACGGGGCCTCCTGCTGCCAGAGTATGATTTCTGTTCTCATCCTGAAGCAAAGTTCTTAACCTGAAGCACTATTTCTGGGTTAGCGGAGTCTGTAACCTGAAGCGTATGTAACCTGAGGTACCACTGTATATTCAACACACACAAAAGCGACAATTTGTTGCTGACAAAGGACAGCTGAACATATAAAGGGCCCCATTACCTTCAGTAGCTTAGGGCCTCATCAAACCTAAACCCGGCCCTGGGTGTAGTACCTACACACATTCAGGAGAATGAGGTGGCAAGAGTAGATTATACCATTTCAGGCTTCTAATATGAGCCTGCTAGTGAGCCCAGCAGATACCCAATGGGATGCGTCAAAGGATTGATAAAAACCTGCTTTGTATTGGATGGATTTTAGGAGACTTGGGTAGTTTTGAAGCTTCAATCCCAAGAAGTTGAATAGCTCCGTTATCTGAAGCTACAGCCAGGTAATGAGAACCCTGGCAAAATGTAAGCGTCATCACACGCCCTCCAATCCGGGAATATGTCAAGATTGACCTGCCGTAGGAAGCAGAAAGGACATAGTTCAAAGACTGCTAGATTCTAAAAATCTACACAAATTGAACAGTAAGGTCCAATGAAATATCAAATAGACAACTAAATTTAAAACATCTCTCCTATCATGGCTTGTTCTACAGAATCCTGGGAATTTGCAGTTTTGTTAGGAAAATGAATATTTTCTGTTAAGAGATCCCCTTTTCCATCAACTTGGGAGAGAAATTACAAGTTGGATCACCTGATATAATATCAGCTGAGTTATGATTGGATAGGAATATATTTATTATTTGAATTGGGGGAGGGAGACACGAACAGTGACACAGCAAGTACGTTTTACATAGTAAGCAATCAATGAGTTGTATTTTCCCTTCAGTGGTTTGTCTTAACCCAACTGGTCCCTGCAAGTGTTCAGTAGTCCTTCATTTGGTTAGGAGAATAAGTGACTACTATTTTCTGGAATTTTTGTTTCTTTTTCCTTTTTAATCTGGAAGGGGTGGGTATGTGAAATAACAGCTACAGACTCCCTATATCTGAACATCCCACTCTGCAGCTCCTTAATTTATGTTGCTTCTGGAGAGGAGCAGCACTCCAAAGCCTGGGAGTAAAGATTCACCTACTTCCTGGGCAAAGATTGTGATCCATCCCACTTAACTCTTCAGCACATCTTTAACAATAGACATTTAGCATGTCTGCAGAAAGCATTATCCTATGATATTTTTTTTTAATGGTTGCTTTGGCTGAGGTATGAACAATTCACTTTTAAAAAACAGATTTTGTTTTGCCCCCACTCAGTCTATCCCCCAGACCATTTAATTCCTGACATTGTGAAACCTTAGGGAACAGAGCTATTGGTGTTTAAACACAGTGCTATAAGCCACGCTGAGCCCATGTGATATTTATTTTACTTCAGCTCTTCATTCACTGTTTAAACACTGAAGAGTCGAAACGGATAGAGATAGAGCAAGATAAGTAATAAATATATATGAATAAAGGGATGGTGTAAGTCGAAGGAAATATAATTTTAAAATGCTGGATTCTGTTATTTTAGTAACACATCTGAACAGCAACATCCAAGAGGATTTCAAACACCATTGCCAATGAATTAAAAAAATAATAATAGTGAGCATGTGTTCTTAAGCTACCCAGATGGTAGCAAAATATTTGTGTTGGTGCAAAAGTTTTAATCTTATTTATTATTTATGAGTATCCTGCCATCCTGTGGTGTTATGCATTACCTAGTAGTAGTCGTCTTGCCCTCCATTTTCTGACTGTTCCATATTTTCACTGTTCCGTCATTTGAACATGTGGCAAAAATTGAATGTTCATCAGAAACTCTAATGCGGTTCACAGCAGACTTATGCTCATGAAGGTGAGCAACCAGAAGCCCTTTAGGATGCCATCCTAAGGAAAGCGACAGATTTTTTTCCCATTAATATCAGCGGTGAAGCAAACACATGCAGGAGTTCCGTTTGCAAAATGTCTCACACATGGGACTTTAGACTGTGACAACTGTATATATCAGCAATTACTAGATCAGGATAAACATGTAATATATTTGAAAGTGAACAGGAAATGCAAGATTTACTTTTCAAATTGTTTTATAATACTTTGTTTTTTCGACAAAGTTAGCATCGTTACTTTTGAATGAACAGGCACTTGTTTAAATATTTCAGAAATGTGCAAAGAATTAGAATGCATTTGGCCAAGAAATTTAACTAGACTCTCAAGCCAGTAAACATCTTGCATGTTGTTTGCTTCTAGGAATGTCAGATGCTACATGGAGACTAATGAGTTATAGGATTAGGATTACGTGTCATATATCACTTACAAAGTACATGAAGGATAAATGTTGCCATGTTTCTGGCTCTCTTTTCTCACAGATGGAAATCTAAAATATAGCTTAGCAGTTTTACAATGTGGATGCACTTCAATTCCAAATTCATCACTGAGGAGACAACTATTCAAAGGCCTTATTTTATGTACTGGGCAGCATACAGAATTATTCATTTAGCACGTTCTTGTTTGGCTGTCAGGTGGCAATGAAAACCAACTGCTTCCACAAGCTTCTGATGATTGCAATGTCTGCTGTTTTATGACAATATTTAAGTTTTGTAAACGGGTGTGACACCCCATTATGATGGAAAGGTATGGTGTGAATATTTTAATCAAAATAATACAAAACTATTTGTGTGAAAAGTAATTCAAAAGTGTCCACACAAGTAGATATTTTGTACCTGCAAAGGACCAGGACACATACTTGTATATATACTATTATGTTACGTAGCATGTTCTCTTTTAAACAAGATTGCAAGTTTCCTGCTTGGCTCTGCCTACTACAGTTGACAGAGCTACCTTAATTTGTGTTTGTTTGTTTCTTCACATGCCACCTAACAAAGCTAAGTTCCAAACTACATTCAGACAGCATTGGTTCAGCAGCTCTGTAGCAACGACATGCAAGTGATATTTGACAGACTATAGTAGTAGTAATAACAACAACAACAAACAACAACAACAACAATAATAATAATAATAATAATTACTCAGGGCGGCTTCCAACAAAATATTAAAATACAGTAGTGCGTCAAACATTAAAAGCTTCCCTAAACAGGGCTGCCTTCAGGTGTCTTCTAAAAGTCTGGTAGTTGTTTTTCTCTTTGACATCTGGTGGGAGGGTGTTCCACAGGGAGGGTGCCACTACCGAGAAGGCCCTCTGTTTGGTTCCTTGTAACTTGGCTTCTCGCAGTGAGGGAACCCTCAGAAGGCTCTCGGCACTGGACCTCAGTGTCTGGGCTGAACGATGGGGGTGGAGACGCTCCTTCAGGTATACTGGACCGAGGCCATTTAGGGCTTTGAAGGTCAGCACCAACACTCTGAATTGTGCCCGGAAACATACTGGGAGCCAATGTAGGTCTTTCAAGACTGGTGTTATATGGGTTTGGCGGCCTCTCCCAGTCACCAGTCTAGCTGCCACATTCTGGATGACTTGTAGTTTCCGGGTCACCTTCAAAGTTAGCCTCAGATAGAGCGCATTGCAGTAGTCCAAGCGAGACATAACTAGAGCATGCACCACTCTGGCAAGACGGTCTGCGGGCAGATAGGGTCTCAGCCTGCGTACCAGATGGAGCTGGTAAACAGCTGCCCTGGACACAGAATTGGCCTGTGCCTCCATGGACAGCTGCGAGTCCAAAATGACTCCCAGGCTGTGCACCTGGTCCTTCAGGGGCACAGTTACCCCATTCAGGACCAGGGAGTCCTCCACACCTGCCCGCCTCCTGTCCCCCCAAAACAGTACTTCTGTCTTGTCAGGATTCAGCCTCAATCTGTTAGCCGCCATCCATCCTCCAACCGCCTCCAGACACTCACACAGGACCTTCACTGGTTCTGATTTGAAAGAGAGGTAGAGCTGGGTATCATCCGCATACTGATGAACACCCAACCCAAACCCCCTGATGATCTCTCCCAGCGGCCGCATGTAGATGTTGAAAAGCATGGGGGAGAGGACAGAACCCTGAGGCACCCCACAAGTGAGAGCCCAGGGGTCTGAACACTCATCCCCCACCACCACTTTCTGAACACGGCCCAGGAGGAAGGAGCGGAACCACTGTATGACAGTGCCCCCAGCTCCCAGCCCCTCAAACTACAAGCCACTAAAACCCCATTCAGGCATTACACACTTAAGTAGAGCAGAACAGCAGGAACAAGTGCACTACCTCCACTCCCACCAAGCTGGAGGCTGACCTGTCCGCAAGCAGGGAGCCTCCTCCACTTGTGAAGTCTCCCCCTGTAATACAGAGCCCTGGTTTCCTGCTAACATGTTCTATTTCTTTGCAAGCAGACCAGCCAAATTGGACTTCAGAGGACACAATAAATAGAAATACAACCCCATGCCATTAGACCTTGGTGTCTGCAGGGCTAAAAGGGGACAGTTTGGTGCTACCCTCATAGCAGCTCTGGCCGTATGTCAAGAGTATAGCAAGTATTACCTGGAGGCGGTGGCTTGCTCTCCCATTCTGCATTCTCCATCATCTGCTTGGCAATTCTTTCCGCGTTGCACTGTTCACGTTTCTGCTGTATCAGCTGCTGAAGTTCCGTTTTACAAGTAGTAATGCGCAGCTGGTATGTGGAAGGCGAAGCTATATTGCTTAACACTTGTATGGTTGGTTTTCTGGCTTGGACAACAGTTCCATCTGCTGCCTGAAAGGAATAAGCCCAGTTGTGTAGTCACGTTTAGAAAACGCGATCCGTGTTTTATGTTTCAAAGGAAAGGGCGACATCCTCTCTTCTATAATTCAAAACCAGCTTCTGCATCAGAAATCAACTTTACAGGCAGCGGCCGTTTTGCACGGGGTTTCCATTCCCGATCCCCACACGCGTTGGCAGAGTGTGCGCCAGCCCACCCCGACCCATATTTGGGCCACTTCCAGGTGTGTGTGATCACGCATCAACCAGATGCACGTGAAACAGCCGCTGCCTGTACTCCAAACTACCATTTTACTAATTTATTGCTTGTTTAATTTTATTTATTTATATCCTGGATTTTTCCCAGTCAGATCCCAAGCAAGCCCAGGTAAACAAGACAGATTTTGCCTGACTCTTTAAAGACAGAAAAGTTGGTGCAAAGTGAGGCACAGGTGGACCACAACCATAGAAAACGACCTCCCCAGTAGGCAAAGCTCAGGTGCTGAGGGCGCCCTGAAAAAGGTCTCTACGGATGATCTCAAATATAACTTCCAGAAGGATAGCTGTGTTAGTCTGCTGTAGCAAAAGCAGCAGAGAGTCTTGTGGTACCTTAAATGCCAACACTTTTATAATGAGAAAAGCTTTTGTGAACCACAGTGGTGCCCCGCAAGACGAATGCCTCGCAAGACGGAAAACTCGCCAGACGAAAGAGTTTTCCGTTTTGGAGGTGCTTCGCAAAACGAATCTCCTATGGGCTTGCTTCGCAAGACGAAAATGTCTTGCGAGTTCCTGCGGGGTTTTTTTTCCTCCCCCCCTTTTTCTAAGCCGCTAATCAGCTGATCCGATAAGCCGCTAAAAGCCGCTAATAGCGCTAATCCGCTAATCCGTCAATGGGCTTGCTTCGCAAGACGAAAAAACCGCTAGACGAAGAGAATCACAGAACGGATTCTTTTCGTCTTGCGAGGCACCACTGTACTTTATCAGACGCATGAAATGTGTGTATGTATATGTGTATGTGTGTACACACACACACACACTTAAACATAAAAAAACAGATGCCCATGATAACCTAATGCAAAAATATTTTGACTGTTTGAGCAGACTCTGAGCTGCTCTATGGAGCTGTAAACTTCACCAAGCAGGAGTGACACCACTGATCCCACTCACAGGTTCATTTAGCCCAAGACACAGGTCAGTCAAGAGTTCTGTATCTTACTAGTGGGTCGTTGGCTTGACAATTCGCTTCAACATCTGATTCACCCCACAACATCCAAATCAAAAGCTGATTTGAGTTCAGAAGTTGTAGTTTCAGGACTATTAATCTTGTTTAAAAATATTATTTATTCATTATTAATTAAATTTATAAACCGCCTTTCAGCTGGATATCACAGGGCAGTTTATAGTATAAAAAAATAGATCCAGAGTCTATTTCAAAGAAATGACTGAGCATTGAGAGTAAAAATAAATTACTCTATGTTAAAAACTATTGGCAGCAATCCCCAGAAGTACCTGTGGTGAGGATGACAAAGGAGCACAAATGCCAGCGGAGGACTCTGACCGAAGAGATTTCCCACTCTGAATGGCTTCTTGATCTGTGGCTTGGCTGTGGCCTTTGCTAATTGGCTGAGGCATGTTAGAAGGTTCCAGAGAGCCAAACATACTCTTCCATTCCTCATTTACATTTGAATCTTGTTTTACATGTTTTCTAGCTGAGGTCAGCAAGACCCAAAAGAAGGATCACAGTAAGATTTTGTTTATAACAAAACAACCAAAATGTACAGTATAAGCAGAGTTTTGAGTTACTTAACCTGATTTATTGTGGCATAATGTTAAACTGAGTGCTGGATCATATAAATCAGCTGCTACATGACTTGGGCAAAGGTTTCAATCCATCACCAGATGAAATAAACTTGGAATGCTTAGCCTAATTTCTGCAGATGACCCATGTCATCTGTATTTATACAGATCGGTGAATGAACCTTGTGGTTTTTTGCAAAGTTATGCTGGCCTTAGCATTAAGGAAGTAATTGTTCTAGAATGCCAAGTTTGTGGTGGTGGTGGTAGGGAAAGAATCATGTATCTCCAAGATGGTTTTTCAGGCCGTTATGTAAACACATCTAAAAGTTAGAACAGACACAGCCAATTATATCTGAAAAGGCAAGTTGGACAAATAGGGCAAAATACACAGAAACTTCATTTCAATATATTGTGCCTACCTAGCTTGAAAATGGGTTTCCTTATGACACATTCAATTCACATGATTTTTACTTTTTTACAACCAACTACAGCTTCATGTACTGCTGCCAAAGTTAAACTATAAAGGTAAAGGTACCCCTGACCGTTAGGTCCAGTCGCGAACGACTCTGCGTGCTCATCTTGCTCCCTCATCTTGCCAAGGGAGCCGGCATTTGTCCGCAGACAGTTTCCGGGTTATATGGCCAGCATGACTAAGCTGCTTCTGGCGAACCAGAGCAGTGCATGGAAACGCCATTTACCTTTCCCACTGGAGTGGTACCTATTTATCTACTTGCACTTTGAGGTGCTTTCGAACTGCTAGGTTTGCAGGAGCTGGGACCAAACAACGGGAGCTCACCCCGTTGCAGGGATTCGAACCGCCGACCTTCTGATCGGCAAGCCCTAGGCTCAGTGGTTTTAGACCACAGCGCCACCCCCGTCCCCCCAAGTTAAACTATACAAAGCTATAAAAACCTGTCCATTTTCCTATTTTACATATATTTGAGTAGTTTGGCAGGAAACTAGACTGACAATTGGAGAAACATGACTGGAGGCTGTGAGAGAATATCTTGTAGTCAAACTTGGTACAGAACCTCCATCCTCATATATTATACTAATTCACACAGGCCTATAGATCACTCAGTAAGCCAGCACAATCACTTGTTATATGTGAATTGCTTCCATTAAGAAAACCTTGAGTTTCACATGAAAGCTTGATGGCCCATTCAAATCTGCAATGTTTCATCCACTAAACGATAAAGACGTATGTGAACTCAAGATGTTAAATTTCGCCTTCAGTCCGAAGAGTTCAATGTAAGCAGATATTCTAGATGTGGATGGAATGTGTTGATAGTGGACTCTTCCACGTCTACTATAAGCATTTTAAATCCTCCAATATAAAATTATAAACAAAGCAACAATGCAAATTACAAGACCATACTAACCGCGTTTATCATCAGACTCCTGCTTAGTTTTAACAAGATCAACTTGTCTCCCGGTTATACCCAGAGCTGCCAAGTCTATCACTCCTTTCTGGGCGCTGTCATGAAGGTGGCTCTGGTCCACTATGTTGGCCTTCGCTTTGTTGGACTTCAGCATGAAGTCTCTTAAGGCTAACAGCTTGTCTTCTTCTTCCTCAGTCATTCCCTATCCCAAAAGAAAACAAAAAAATAGACAGTTCATCAAGACAGAGCAAAGATTTTCAGTTTTTAACATGTGGCAATTGGGCTCAAGAGGGTTCAGGATATAAAAGTTAGATTTACAGTGTAACTAAAGAAATGTGTGGCTTTGGCTGCCACAATATAACAGGGCACCTTTTTTAAATAGGGACATTGGAAACTGTCTTATACAGAGCCAGCCCATTGGTCCATCTAGCTAAGTAGTCTTTTACTAGCTGGCGCTTGCTCTGCAGGTGTCTCTTTAGACAAGAGGCACTCCAAGGCCTACGTAAACATCCCCAGGAACTGAATGTGGGGCATGCAAAACAGATACTGTGGCACTGAGCTATGGCCCTTCCCCAAATAATGGTCAGAATGTTGGAAGGTCTGTTGTGGGCTGCCCAGATACGAAAACATTTGGGAAATCAAGCCAATATGACTTCTATGCAAGTTCTTATGCTGATAGAGCTCTTACTCAATAGGAATCAATAATAAAACAGAATAATCTGGGACGAAGACCAACCACATAGTTTTGGTGACAGTTACAGATAGGTAGCCGTGTTGGTCTGCGATAGTCACCAAAACTATAAAAAAATTCCTTCCAGTAGCACCTTAAAGACCAACTAAGTTAGTTCTTGGTATGAGCTTTCGTGTGCATGCACACTTCTTCAGATACACTGAAAGAGAAGTTGCCAGATCCTTCTATATAGTGAGAAGGTGGGGAGGGGTATTACTCAGAAGGGTGGTGGGAATGGGAGATTGGCAGATAGCTGAGAGGAGCCTGTTGACGACTCTTAACGACTGTAATAGGTCTTACAGGAAAAGGCAAGGGGTGAGAAGGTGAGAAATGGCTTAGTCATGTATAATGAGATAAGAATCCAATGTCTCTGTTCAGACCAGGTCTCTCCATGGTTTTAAGTTTGGTAATGAAGTGTGCATGCACACAAAAGCTCATACCAAGAACTAACTTAGTTGGTCTTTAAGGTGCTACTGGAAGGAATTTTTTTATAGTTTTGGTGACTATCTGATAAGCTTCCTGCAGCCATGGGTTCCTAAACAGAACTTCCATTTATGCACAAGCCTCACTGAAATGTAAAAGGACACCATTGCTGTTTCGTAACTCAGATTCATTTCAATGGGGCTTGTTCAGGAAAAATTGTCAGCGCCGCTGGCAAAGTACTACTTTGATGTAGTACAGATGCTGAAACAATACATGTCCTTGCTTTATTGTGGATTCTCAGCACTACCATTATAGCAGTAAGAATATACTTGAGAAAGTAGCTTCTTCAACAGCTGCACAATTGCTGGATCTTCAGGGGGAGGGCAGTCGGGAAGAGCGCCATTCCTTTTCTTCTGACGAAGTTGCAGAGTTCTAAAAAGGCTTCCTATGTCCTTGGAACGCAGAGCGTAATCAAATATAGAACGGCTTACAGGCTCTTTGAGGACGCTCAGTAGGACTATTTCTTTATCTATCTGTAATTCAGGACAGGGAACAAGGAAGTAATCAGATGACCATAGAAATGCAACTGAGGATTTTTTCTTCTTGAGGGAATGAGTGGGAGGTCAGGTCTAGACACTGACCCCAGTGGTAGGTTTTGAAAGAAAGGGGACTGGCTGGTAAGTTTAAAAACTTTGCAAATAGGTTGACAGGAGCAGGGGCCAAGCAACGGGAGCTCACCCCATCGCGGGGATTCGAACCGCCGACCTTCTGATCGGCAAGTCCTAGGCTCTTTGGTTTATTTTATTTTTTTATAATTTTTTTAATTGGTTTTTCACAATTTATATAAACACAAACAATACACAACATACAAAGACATAAACAAACATGTATAATTTCGAATCCGTTTTTCTTAAACCTTACTTCGCCGACTTCCCCGTACCTCCCCTTTCTGCATCCTAATTCCCAAATTTATTTCAGCAAATCCTCCCCCTTACTTTTATCTAATTTTCCCTTGTTCTTTTCTTTTACTTAATCTTCCACAGCTGTAATCCCGTTTTCTATAACTTCAACATTTTAGCCCTCTCAACATTTTAGCCCTCAGTCCTAGGCTCTTTGGTTTAACCCACAGCGCCACCCGCGTCCCTTGAAAATGCATTAGGGATCACCATATTCCAGGTTTTCTCACCTCCACCAGCAGTAGCCAATGAAATCAGGCTCGGACAGCAAAATTCCCATGATGCTTTTGCATCATGTGGTAAGCCATTGCAGCGGAGGTAGGGAGGGTTCACCACTGAGATGCTGGCATTCGCAACACCTTCTTGATCATCCTAATATCTAACGAAGCTTTCAGAGCCAGGGCATGAAGATATTAAGCTAAATTGTTTTCAAGCCCTTCATATGCTGCAATTCCAAATGAAGGAAAGGTGCTTATCTAGTTGATTCCTTACCTGTATTATTGGCTGAGTGATAAAAGGATGCAGGTAAGGCATGAGTTTGCAATAAACATCAGCAATATTCAAATGTTGTGCTACAACAGTTATAAATCCTACTGCTCCATAGCGTATCCAAAGATTAGGGTGGCACAGGAATGGTGCTGCAGAAGGAAATGAACAAAAAGAGAGGAAGCGATTTTAATTGATGTAAGTCATGCAATTAAAATTCTAAAAACAGGAACAAGTTCACACTCACACACATACTTCAGACTAAATTCCAAAGGGGATCCAACATAAAATAACATAAAATCAAATCACATTAGGATCTTGCCTCATGGCAGACACCTACCCTGGACTTTTGTTCCATTCTGACCTGCAACTGTATTATTACAGTTAAAATAAACCAAATGCCCTTTTTGCCTTTCCTGAAAACTCCCAAGCTCACTTCTTTCAGCAAAGGCACGAGCACATTTTTAAATGACATGACACTCAATATGTTTGCCTCAGGTGGTCCCAGGAAATTCACTATCCATGAATTTTGTTGTGTAATGGCCCATTATGTGGGCTAGATTTCAATATCTTTTTCCAACTAAATGTGTCTCACAGACCACTTCCTTCAGGAAACCTTCTTCCTATAACTGGCACCTGTCAATGCCCCGATTTTTTCAGTCTCTCTCCCATGGGGCTGCTCCATGCTTTTCTTCTCCAAGCCCAAGAGCAGACCTCTTCAGCCTTGCAGTAACTAACCATCTTGCTAGTCTGTGACATTCCATTTGGCACTTCAGGCCAAAAAGCCATTTTTAGTTGCCTTGCCAACCAGCATTTGGGCACTGTAAATAAACATTATTCTGTTCAAATCCAAGTTGAGACTCGGTTGTTTTTGTTAATTTCCTCAGGTTATTTAAGTGTGGATAAGTCCTTCATGTGGCATTTAATGGACTCAGGATCTCTATGGTTTGTGTAACATGTGAACTAGAAGATGTGTAGAACTGGCAACAAAGACTTCTCAGCTTTCTAAGGCCAGAATCCTAAACACAGTCACTTTGAAATAAGCCCTAACATTCCTGAGTAAAAAAGCATAAGGTAAGGCCAAGAACATAATACACACTGAATGACAACTGCTTAAATGTCATTCTGATTAGAAGTTCACAACTAAGTGATGCCATATGCTGGATAATGAAGTTGGCAATATAAACGGCATGCTAGACAAAAGATTGTTAAAAGTAGAAAATTGCTGCTAGGGGAGCAGGCTTACCGATATCACAGGCAAACTCATAGATATGTGGTTTCTGCAAAAGTCCTAATTGGCACATACAGGTAAGGGCATTGAGGGCCTTATATATGACAAATTCTTCTGCATCACTGAGCCCTTGCTGGAGCAGAGGCTTTAGAATTGAAGAGCTTTGCCAGCCAACATAAGCAGCAACACCTGTAATCATGGCAGAATAAAAACAAATTACAATTCCTAAAAGCTAACGCAAGTAGAAATATCACATGCAAGCAGGGTTAACTCATGCAATCCTGAAGAAGGGAAAAACCCAAATAAGTAGGGTTCAATTTGAGCTACTGTCAGAGCTGCCACCCAGTCCCAGCTCACATAGGACCAAGTCCGCCAGCGTTCACTTTATAAGAGTCTTTATTAAGTTACAGGTTTCATTTCCGAACTGCAACGTGCAGCTCTACACCTTCTGCCCTAGGTCGGCGAAGACCCGTCTGAGTCCCCGCCTCTTGCACACCAGCTTAATACCCTAGCCTTGCTCCACCTCCTTCGCCTCTCCCTACGTCTCTGGGTCCTTCTGCCCCCCTGGGCCTCCTCCCTTCTACTCTCCTCTGACGCTGACCCCCCTGATCCTTCTGCCTCCTTGCGGCGGGCTTTGGGACCTGGCTCACTCTCCGGGCTGCTTACTGCTCCAGCTTCCGCTGCATTTGAACTTGGCGCGCGCGCCCAACTCTCTACTTTCCTCTTAACCGTTGCCTCGCTCTCTGAGGAGGGCGTGACCACCCCTGACTCGTGCCCTCCCTCCTGCTGACAGCCTCCGGAACCCGATGCCTGGCTACCTTCCTCCCTGCTGCTCTCAGTCTTGAGCGTGGGTCCCGACTTCCAGCTGCTGCCGCCCTCAGTTATGAGCGTGGGTCCCGACTTCCAGCTGCTACTCTCTGAATCCCCTCTGTTCCCTTCCTCCTGGGGTGTCCCCCCGGATCCCCCCCTTGCTCTGCTCACTGGGGCTCCCTTTTGGGAGTCCTCTGACTCACTGCTTAGGCTTGGAGATCTCGGGTCGTCATCATCACTCATTTTCCCTTCGGATTCCTCCCCCTCGCTCTCTGCTTCCTCCCTTCTCTGCGTCTCTGCTCCTGAACCCCTGACAGCTACCCATGAGCTTCAGTGCTTTTCATCATCAGGTCTCATCTTAAATCTATTTTCCACAATTAAATACAGTGGTATCTTGGTTCTCGAACTCAATCCGTTCTGGAAGTCCATTCGACGTACAAAACATTTGCAAACCAAGGCGCGACTTCTGATTGGCCCCAGAAACAATGCCAACAGCCGAAACGGACATTCGGCTTCCGAAAAACGTTCACAAACCGGAACACTTACTTCCAGGTTTTCGGCATTCGGGAGCCGATTGGTTCGTCAACTAAGCCGTTCGGGAACCAATGTACCGCTGTAATGGATTCCAATGCCACAAGATAATATTATGGCCACTAGCATAGATGACTTTAAGATTGCCATATAGTCATGCCAGATAGATGTATGAGTTGTAAGAGTGAAGAATGGGACTTAACGTATTTCTGATTAAAACATGTGAGAGATAAACATCAAGAGATGGCATGTGACTATATTATCTCCCTTGTGAGCTGCTAGGGAGCATCCAACTGGGTACAGAGAACTGCACTAGAAATACTGTTGGTCATATCCACCAGGGTAATTCATATGTATTTATTATTGTTACTCAAACATAAGATGATTCAGCTACTATTGCCACACCTTAGGCCAGGCATGGCCAAACTCGGCCCTCCAGATGTTTTGTGACTACAACTCCCATCATCCCTAGCTAACAGGACCAGTGGTCAGGGATGATGGGAATTGTAGTCCCGAAACATCTGGAGGGCCAAGTTTGGCCATGCCTGCCTTAGGCTTCGTCCTTAGTCAACCTTCCTCAACCTGTGCCCTGCAGATGTTTTGGGTGTTTCATCAGCCCTGACTACTGGCCTTGCTGGCTGGGGCTGGTGGGAGTTGTAGTCCAAAACGTCTGCAGGGAACCAGGTTGGGGAGCACTGCCACTCAAACACAGACAATTAGTCATATAAGCAACTGAAACCTTCTTAATCCCCCAATTAAAAACTAACAGACCCTCATTTCATACACTGAAAATCTGCTTATAAAAAGCAAAAGGTAGCTGTGCTAGTCCCCAAGAAAAACTATGAATTCCACAGTTGGAAAATACCTTTATGAGGATCAACCAATAAGTTTACAAAAATGTGGCAAATTTTCAAATTTTCTGAAAGTTTTCATCAGACAAGGTAGTATACAAAACCAGAGGTGTGGGGGAAGATGGATAGCTGTAAAGACAATTCCTACCCAAGGGGTCTAAACTAAGGTCACCACTGTGCCCAAAACATAGTATAAAACATGTCTGCCTCCTTCACCGTACATGTTGCTTCGACACGTGGGGTGACCTTGCCTGCAGTAATAGGCTGATGCACCTAGTCTTCCATAGATTAACTAGGTTTATTTACTTAAAATACCACCCTGTCTCTTCCTAAAACTTCTCCTAAATGTTGGCTTTGAGGTTAAAGTGTCTTCTGTGACAGGCTTGAGGGACTGTGTTCCTTCCTTGTGCTAATTCATTCTATCAATCTGCACATAAAAGGAATCCTGCACGCACTACCCCTTGATTTGTATAACGTCTCATCTGAAGAACAGTTCTGGAAAACTTGAAAGCTTACCACATTTCTGTGACTTTGGGGTTGGTCCTAATAAAGCTATTAGCCCAAATGTGACCCCAGGATAAAAAGCTGGTATTTGTTGTCAAGCACATACCCACTATGCTGTCAAAAAACGCTCCTCGTAAATGCCAGTCATTCTTATCGTTGAGAAAGGTGATCATATGGGAGAGGAGAACGTCGTTGGCTTTTTGACGACCAAAAAAGACACAAAGACGAGTTATTCCATTTTCCATCAGTGTCTGCTTCACAATGTTTTCAGGGTCGCTCAGCAAAGTGACAACTTTCTGTTGGACCATTTCATGCAAGGCCTGAAGCTCTACAAAGAAGACCATAGAAAAAGGTTAAGGAAAAACCAGATGTGACTGTGTTATCATCCTTGTGATGTATTATTTGCACTCAGAAATCCTGCCTTTTGTTGGTCATTATTTTTGTATTATTTAATATATATGTTTAAAATACACACACACACTCATATATATAACGGCATTAGGCCATGGGTGGTCAAAGGCCATGGGTTGGGCCCACAGCATACACATCAGGGCGCAGTCACAGCCCCACATGAACTGCAACACTCGCATTGAGTTTCTATGCTTCCTTGTTCTAAACTGGTTGAGGTTATGGTATCCAATTTGCTGCACTGACAATGTCACTGCTTCTAAAGGAATCATGTATGCCAGGCATGTCCAAATTTCAAGAGACTGAGATCTACTCCCACTATAAAAAACTGGCAGTGATCTACCAGAGTTGTTGAACTTTTTTTAGGGAGCCAAAGTTTTTTTTGGGGGGGATCACTCCGTGATCTACTTCGATCTACCATGGACCCCCCGCAATCTGCCAGTGGCTCGCGATCTACCTGTTGGATGTATGTGGTTATGTGTGTAAATAGATCAGCAAATATGCAGAAAAAGCTCTATGTTAACAACACCCAAGAAATTCAATTTTCTGCCCATTCCTATAACTTCAAAGGTTACTCTAGGCCTGCTGCGGCTTGAGGAGCACAAGGATAAAAGACTGCCCTTCAGATGGCAGGGGAAGGGATAGTGGATAGAACAGAGAAAGAGAGAATGAGAAGCAGGACCAGCACGCAATTGTGGGTAGAAAAACATTTTGATCAGGAGGCGAACCTCTTGTGGGTAGCTTTGTGTAGCCTTGGAGTGAGAGGTTTAGAGTAGATGCGCAACATTGAAACTGAAGGGACAACTAAAAGTCTCCCTGACTATTTGCTCAATTAAATACCTTAGATTTTACAAACTAGGAAGCAACTCCTCTTTAGAGGTACTTGCTGCACAGAACCTAAAGTTCACTCTGCAAACGTTCCTCATACACTTCAGTGTTGAGGATATACCTGTGCACTTACACCCATTGGAGTGATCTCCTTAACACTATAGGGAATATGGAAGGCTCTAGTTTAGGGATGAGGAACTTCTTTCAGCCAGAAGGATACATTACCTCATCAGCAACCTTCCAGGGACACATGCCGGTGGTGGATGAGGCCAGAGGCAAAGGTTGATGGAAAAACTGAGATGACTCTTAACTTTGTACAGTAGGCTATATTCCAGACACACAAGTGCTGGAGATTTCTACCTCCCACAAACACATCTAGCTATCCAAGCAAACAAGCGGGATTATCACAGATAAAGGTCACTCTGCCACTCTGATTGATAAGGGCTTGATCAGGGCACAAAGCAGGGCAATGGGAGTGGTGTGGCCTGGGGAGAGTCCAAAGGCCAGTGAGAAAGGCCTGGATTGCTAAATCCGCCCCCTGTGCCTCATGTTCCCCACTTCTGCTTTACGTACCAAACTCTATTTATTCAAAATATTTTATCTTCTTTGAGCAGCTATTTTTAGGCTGCCTTGTAGGACAATGTTTTCTCTGTGCTCTGTCAAGTTCCACAGAGCTTTAAAATGCCAAGAAGGGTGATGGCTATCCTTAAGTCATAATTTCTTGCTAGGATGATCACCAGTCTGATTTCCTGAAGGACTGGATAAAGGTATCGCAGCTTGACTGTGGCACTGGTCTTTTGGTGCCTCTTTCTCATTAGGAATTGGGAGATTATCTTAAATCCCTAGTGTAGCTCTCAAGAAGCAGAAGTTCTCAGCATCCTTCTGGAATCGGAACCATAAAGATGAAAAAATTAACAGTCTCTTGAGTCTATGCATGTTCATTTGGACACAACAACCACTACATCCAACTGGGCTTACTCCCCAATAAGTATTCATATAAGCATGCTCTAAGTAAAGGAAAGTGAAAGATACATTACCAGTATCATAATTTTCACTTGGATGTGTTGCATCATCCATTTCTTCACTATTTGGTTCATTCTCCATGTTCAAGTTTTTCAACTGGACAAGTTCTAGGAATCTCAGAGCAGTTTCTGCCAACAGTGCTATGTTTTCTGCAAATATCAGAGCAGGATGTAAGAGACAGATAATCCAAGTTTTTTTTAAAAAAAAGATTAACAACAACAGCAACAGTGGCAATAGTTTTAAGCACAGGTGATATGTGATTAAAATGTGAAGTGTCTCAGAATAACAGCATCTTATACTGGCTTACCCCAGACATAGAAAACCAAGCTTGAACTCTGAGAAATTGCTTCCTTTACCAGTTTTTTGGAGGCAGGGCATGGGCAAGAGCCACCAATGATGCCCATTTCATGTCTGTGCCATATGGACCTCGGCACGACCATCACATTCTGTGTGTGAGCTCCAAGAGACCCCTCACTGTCTACTGGCAAAAACAGAATGCAGGACTAGACAAACTTGTTCCAGATCCAAATAAACCAATGATCATTCTGGCATTCTTGTGTCAGAAGCACAAGTAGCAGGGCACACTCCTGGTTGATTTGTTATTTTTAGAGCAGTGAGACAGGCAGATGGTAGGACCCAAACATGTTTTTGCCATTGACATTCTGGCCTATTTATTTAATTTAGACACAACAGGTCATTCTGATAATTTCTCTTTTTTATCCCCCAAATTCTCATACAAGGAAAAATAAATTCAGCACTAAATAAAAATCTACATTTGCAGACACTTCCCTCTTCATTCCACTTGTGATTTTAAAAAAGAAATGCAATGACATCAAAGAAAACCTTCCCCAAAGCCCCCCATCTCCCCTCTTACCAGCATAAGCCAGTCGGACAATAGTGGCTTCATCTTGGGCCAAATGTGCAATACCTGGCAAGATGTACTCTGGGTAGATATTGATATCATTACGTGGTACTTCTTTGACCAGAGCAAGAACTTTAGTGAGTGTCCTAACGGCTTCTGCCCTTACTCTGGGCACAGAGTCATTGCTGAAATGCAAGAGATAAGGCGTGATACGATCCAGCAGAATTTCCACACTTAACCTGGGTGCCAACTGGAGAATCAGTTCCAAAGCAGCCAGCTTTGAATCACAGTATTTGAGGGTCTGAAGGCAGGACGTTATCACCGACACCAAAATGACCAGCCCATTTTCCTTTGTCTCTCCTTCAGCTTTTTCGGTTTGGTCATGCCCACAGAGATTATGGATAATGTTGTCCAGATCTTTACGTATAACGAGAATGCGCTCATCTGCAGATACAAAGGTTTCCTTGGCAAACTGTGCCATGTAAGGCTGGAGGAAAGTATAAAATATTTCAGGAAATGCGTTGTTTCGTTGTTGTTTCAAGTAGTCTTCAGCTGCTAAACGTTTTTCTGGTTCACAGTGGATCATCTGGGTAACCTTCAGATAAAAGAGAGCAAAAAGAGCAAGGTGAAGGCAATGCTTTATTATTAAAGTAGGTATGGAAAATGCAATAAGCCACTGTAAATAGAATGGAATTAGTTACCAGTTCTCTAATACTCCGGTCTTCAATTTTATTCAGGACTTGTTCAGGGGAAAAGAGGCCATTTCTATACGCCAAAAGCTGTGACAAGTCAAACAGAGGTACACCTTCTGTAAAGAGCTCAGCTATTACGCAACCTGGAAAATACAGAACAGCTTCCTGAGAATTATTTGGTAGACATCTCTTGTTTCGCCTGCTCATAACCAAAGACTATAAAAGATGGAGATGATGTCACTTTCCAATTGGCCACACATTCCTTTTCAAGTTTGAGCATTTAAGAAGACATCACTTCTCTCCACCTCTATAGTTCATTCAACTTCCAGCCCTCAGTGCTCTAGTTACCAATATAGAACCATAATCCTGCACTCCAAAAACTGACATCAGGAGGCTGATGAAGACTTCAGCTTGCAGCACAGGAACTTGCTTTTTCTAACTCTATTGCTATAATAAATACTACTACTACTAATAATAATAGTAAATTAGTAGTACAGTGGTACCTCGGGTTAAGAACTTAATTCGTTCTGGAGGTCTGTTCTTAACCTGAAACTGTTCTTAACCTGAAGCACCACTTTAGCTAATGGGGCCTCCCGCTGCCGCCAGAGCACGATTTCTGTTCTCATCCTGAAGCAAAATTCTTAACCCGAGGTACTATTTCTGGGTTAGTGGAGTCTGTAACCTGAAGCGTATGTAACCTGAAGCGTATGTAACCCGAAGTACCACTGTAGTAGTACCTTGCCCATCTTACTGCGTTGCCCCAGCCACTCTGGGCGGCTTCCAGCATATATAAAAACATAGTAAAACATTAAATCTTAAAAAGCTTCCCTATACAGGGCTTCCCTCAGATGTTTCCTAAATGTTATATAATTACTCATCTCCTTAACATCTGATGGGAGGGCATTCTATTTCTTTTAAAAGAACTAGAAACCCCATCAAATTGGGGTGGGGGTGGGAAAAGCATATCCACCACATCCTTTTCCCCCCCTCTGGTGTTCAAATGATCTTGGAAACCATCACTGAGAACCAGTAAGAATACGTGCAGGCCTGAAGATGTTTTACACACCAACACATCCACAAGAGATGATCAGTGGCCCAAAACAATATGACTAGGGCTGCAATGTACACAGAACCCCATGTGGAGTTCAAAATTGTAGATTAACCTTTACAGCCTGGAGAAAAGGAGCATTCAGCACCTGTTGGCATCCATATTTCCTGCTATTGAATGAGTGAGACTATATACTACCAGTTGACTGCATTCAGAACACAATATGAACCCACATCATACACTGACAGCTAGGCAGAAAAGCTCCCACCAAATACTGTTTATTGAAAAAGGAAAGAAAGTATGAAAATAAGCTGTTCTTCTCTAGATGTGCCTGGAGTTAGTTTCTATGTCCTTCAATTGACTGTAGGATTTCTCAACCAAGGTAACTACCATTGCTTCCTGAAGCAGAAACAATCAAGGGCTGCCCAACATGATGAAGCCCCCAAACCTGCATGTAGATTCACATCACTTAGGAAGAATGACAGAAGTGCAAATTAACTGTCAGCACCAGGGAAAGATGTCTGGCCTCTAAATAGTAAGAAGACATTGATGCCAACAAAAAAATATTGTGGCTCATGAAATTATAAGGTTTCTTGTGAGCATGTTTTACAATTTCACTTATGTATCTGGGGCTAACTCATGTGACCAATCCTCCCACTACAACCCACAGGCTTAATGCAGAGACCCCAGTGGAACAAATGTAGCCACATGGATTTGACACCAGGAAGTGCTTTCAGATTGCTTCCAGACAGGTGTTTATGGGGGAATGGTGTTCATTACGCATTTGATACAATGCTATTGACATCAAACTACCGCTCCATATTTCCTCCCCCCACCTTTAATCAGGATTTTCCAGAAAAGGGAAAATCCAGCAAGTTACAATGCCCTATTTGCAATGTCTCAATAGCCTTTTTGTAATATTAAGCCCACATCTGGAAGCACCCTCAGAGGCATAGAAATTAGCCCAGTATGAATCACCATTAAAATACAGAGATGCTACTGTTATTCAGTGTACTTCGCAACTTCAGAAATTAAGAGTACCGTATTTTTCGCCCTTCATTTCCCCTTCATTTTTGGAGGGGGAAAAGTGCGTCCTATGGGGCGAATGCAGGCTTTCGCTGAAGCCTGGAGAGTGAGAGGGGTTGCTCTCCAGGCTTCAGGAAGCTCTGCGCAACCCTCGGGAGACCGGCTCCAAGGGTTGCGCAGAGCTGCCTGCAGTCCCGGACTCAGCGCAGCTCTGTACGGCCATCGGGAGCCGGGGGAAATAATTTTTTTTTCTTTATTTCCCCCCAAAAAAACTAGGTGCATCCTATGGGCCGGTGTGTCCTATGGGGCGCAAAATACGGTATGTCTCCTGGGACAGTACCATTTCAGAACACAGATGAGAGAATGGCATGCTTGTTTGTTTGTTTTTAAAAATACAAGGAAGCAAACAAACAACAACACCATTCTAAATGGGAAAAACTAGCGTACTGGGGAGAAGGCTAAGCTAGGACCCTTCATACTTACTTGCTAGTTTTCTATGTGCAATGATTTTATTATGATTTTTACACGGAGCTTTCAACGATGCATTTTCCCATTACATTCTGAAGTGGTATGATTACAGGAGAGATTTACTATATGTTATTTTTATATATATACTTTAGCTGGACAAATGTGGAGCTTAATTGTTTGCAAGCCTCCTGCTAAACATTATACTTTGCTAATCACAGGAAGACTTGAGGATTCACAAGGAATGCTAAGAATTGTCATGCAGACTAATGTGACTGTGATGTAAAACCTGTATGTACAGTGGTAACTTGGTTCTCAAACACCTTGGTACTCAAACAACTTGGAACCCAAACACTGCAAACCTGGAAGTAAGTGTTCCGGTTTGCAAATATTTTCCGGAAGCCGAATTTGCTCCGTTTTGAGTGTTACCCTTCCGATTTGAGTGCCACAATTCGGTTTTGAGTGTTACACTTCCGTTTTGAGTGCCACTTCCCTTTTGAGTGCCACACTTCCATTTTGAATGTTACACTGAGGTCTGTCCATTTTTGCTATTTATTTTGCATTTTTGTTTTTGCGGCTCTTTTTGTTTGTTTTTCTGACTGTGTGGAACCTAGTTCAGCTACTGATTGTTTGTGTGACTGAAGTACATTGTTTATTGCTTTCATTTTATGGATCAATGGTCTCATAAGATAGTAAAACTCTTATTAAATTGCTGTTTTAGGGGTTGCTTTTAAAAAAACTGGAATGGATTGATCCATTTTGCATTACTTTCTATGGGGAAACACGCCTTGGTTTTGGGACGGACTGCCAGAACAGATTAAGTCT
This sequence comes from Podarcis vaucheri, assembly GCF_965113315.1. NCBI lineage: Eukaryota > Metazoa > Chordata > Lepidosauria > Squamata > Lacertidae > Podarcis > Podarcis vaucheri. The sequence continues at coordinate 17,489,278 of NC_138750.1, read as the reverse complement.
GAGAACCAAAGTACCACTGTAGTTCTATACTGTATCTCATACATTATATCTGGAAAAGGCTGGTGGTTTTAGTTATCACAAGATTGCACTAAGTTCCCCACTCGCCCCCAGAAATCAGAAAGCAACACTTTCTATGAAGGCACAGCTTATGCATATCGTTTAATTGATCACTTTAAAGTACCTGCAGAAAAGATGTCCATTGCACGCTTTAGTTCCCCCCTGCTTCGTTGATTACTGTTAGCCAAGTCCACCAGAGGAGTGGAAGGATCTCTCATATTCTCCAGTTCCGTTGCAAATATGCTGCCATCAACAAAGCGCTCTGGAGCAATGTAGCAAGTCCTCCTTCTTGACGTATCAAAGAAATAATTGAAATCAGCAGGGTTATCTTCAGGAAGGTAGGTTGGTTTAAAACTAGCAAAATCTGTTAGAAGGACCCAGTTCCAGCTGGTCACCATGACATTTTCAGTTTTGATGTCTCCGTGACGGACCCCAGACCTGTGTGCTTGGTCCACTGCAGTCAAGATCTGGAAGGCTATCCACCGTTTCTCAATGTTGTTCAGGAACGGACGAGTACTAATACGGTCATAGAGATTATCTCGTACATACTGCCTGAAAAGCATGGCTGCTTTTTCAGATAATGTGGCCTTCTGGAAGGGAAGACAGTTTTGCGCAGAATTCAACCTTATTTTCAGCTCCTCCAGCTCCTGCTTGTAACTAGTTAACGGTAAAGTTGGATCTTGAATGGCAAACACCTTGACGACCACCAGACCTTCTCTGTGCTTGGCTCGGGCAACTTTAAAAAACCGAGTACTGCCCAAGCTTTTGTCATATTCAAAGTCATGGATGTCTGAGAAATAGCTGTCAACGGAGAGGATCTGAGAAGGGGCAATACCAGCCAGCTGGTTCCCCATGGCAGACCTTTAGTTCTTCGTCACAACTCTGCCTAAAAAAGACAAAAGAACGATTTGTTAATCTCAGCTGCACTGCTCTTCACAAACGACACACAAGACAGGATTTCATTTTGAAACACACAAATTACTATTAAGTGGCTCTATCTGAAATATTTTATAAATAATAATTTGTATGTTAATGTCTTGTTTTATTAATGTTATTAAACTGAGTCCACATATGTACCAATTTGATTTAAAATATCAATTAGAAAGTGTAGAATGGGACGGCAAGTCGATGTAGAGCCCAGTTGCTGGAAATCACAAGTGGGAATAGTGCTGTTGCACTCAGATCCTGCTTTTGGGCTTCTTATAGGACTCTGGTTGGCCACTGAAAGAACAGGATGCTGGACTAGGTGGGTCAAAGGACTGCAGAGTTGGAAGGGACCCTGAGGGTCATCTAGTCCAACCCCCTGCAATGCAGGAATCCTGTCTGCAGTCATCCCTGGATGGGCTCAAAACACCAACCTCAAAACGCCAGACGCACTGACCCCTCGAGTCACCTGAGGCTGTTATGTCCCCGTACGTTCCCATTTTTCACAACGTGTCTGAGATCACAGCATTTAATAACCCAAAGGCTCCCATTTCCCTTAACACAGAATATTTAACAGGGCAGCCTTTTCCAAACCAAGACACTGCTGGACTACAATTCCCATCGCACCTGACCATGGAGCCATGCTCGCTGGGGCTGATGGGAATTGTAGTCAGTCTAAAAATATTTGGAAGGATCAGGCTGTGCAAAGGCACCGCTTTCCCAAGCAGCCTTCTAGAAACATTCCCACGGCAAGCCATGGCCAATTTCTACCACAGCATTTCACACTTCTCCTGCCTTTTAACTTTACATCTCTTCCTTCCGTTTTCTTGGAAGATTTTATTATATACACACACACATTTTATTATACACACATATACAGGGTGAGTCTTTTAAAAGAGACCCCATGGAATGTGTGTACTCTGTATCCACGGGGCCTCTTTTAAAGGACTCACTGTGTGTGTGTGTGTGTGTGTGTGTGTGTGTGTGTGTGTGTATATATATATATACACACACACACACACACACACACACACACATAGAGAGAGAGAGAGAGAGAGCGCACTTTTCTCTGGGGGGACGCATACCCCTAAACATTTTGTGAATCTTCGTGCAGTACTTTTGTCCATTTATTTATTTTTCCCAATTTGAAGTATAAAATGGTGATTTTTCTCAAGTCAAAATAAGAGTAGCCCTAAACATTTTTTTTTGGGGGGGGGGAGCACTGTACACACACTCTCTCTCTCTCTCTCTCTCTCTTCTGGAGCAGTTTCCCCAAACTGTTTTTGGACTACAACTCCCATCATCCTTAGCTAGCAGGACCAGTAGACCAGGGATGATGGGAGTTGTAGTCCTAAAAAAAACAAAAACAGCCGGCGACCCAAGTTTGGGAAACCTCCCTCTGTGGCGTCTCGGATTCAAGTCGACGAAGCCAAGGCACCATCACGCTGGTCAACATTTCTATTCGCCATGCCCAGCGGTCGGCCATGAATGAGCCCGTCAGTCAGTCCGTCCGTTCTCCCTCCCTCAGAAAACACCACTCCCTGCTCCTTTAACATCTCTTTGCAGTTTCGGGGGAGAGAAAGGAAAGGCTTCACGAAGGGTCCCCCAATAAAAGGGGCCCCGCTCAAAAGCGAAGTCCCTCCTCCCAACAGGGGCGGCGTGGGGGTCCTCCTCGCGCCCTTTTACCTCAGGCGCTTTCCCGCCGCCTGAGGCGAGGCGTGAGGGGGAGAGCGCGAGCCTTCCCGCCGCGCCAACGGCGACTCACCGCCTCTCCTCAGCTGGCCCCGGGGAGTCCCGGGAGGCCAGGGCCGCGCTTGCCCCCAGCGCTCTCGGCTCCTCGGCCGCCGCCGCCGCCGTACGGGAAACCGGTAAGCATTACACAAGAGGAAGGAGGCGGCGCGGGCGCTGAGCTCACATCCTGGCGGGGAGGGAAAAGGAGGAGCCGGCGGAGCCGGAGGCCGGCGCTTGGGCGCTGCGGGCCCTCCCGCGGCTTCATCAGGAAGCGAGGCGCTTGCCGCTCCCAGACGGCCTCGCTCAGGGGCGGGGAACAAATTATTATTATTATTTATTATTTGCTGCTCCTAGGCGGCCTCTCATAGAGCACGAAGAACCGGGGGGCGGGGAACAAAATAATAATAATAATAATAATAATAATAATAATAATAATAATAGTTATTTGCTGCATGAAGAAACGGAGCGAGGAACGTAGTAGTAATAGTAATAATAACAATACTGATAATTGCTGTTATTATTCTTTGCTGCTCCCAGACGGCCTCTCAGAACACGAAGAAACGGGGGGGGGACAAAATAATAATAATAATAATAATAGTTATTTGCTGCATGAAGAAACGGAGCGAGGAACGTAATAATAATAATAGTTGCTCTTGTTATTTGCTGCATGAAGAAACGGGAGGAGGAACGATAGAAGAAGAGGAGGAGGAGTTGTTTGCTGCATGAGGAAACGGGCGAGAAACAATAATAATAATAATAATAATAATTTATGCATGAAGAAATGGGGCGAGGAATGCAATAATAATAATAATAGTTAATTTTCTGCATGAAGAAATGGGTTGAGTAACGCAAGAAGAAGAAGTTGTTATTATTTGCTGCTTCCAGGCGGCCTCTCTCAGCACGAAGAAACGGGGCAGAGAATGATAATGATAGTAAATACATTATCATGGAGTCATAGAGATGGAAGGTACCCTGAAGATCATCTAGTCCAACCCCCTGCAATAAAGAAATATGCTGGTGCCTACCGTCCAATGCAAATAGGGGCCTCCTATTCCATGATGATGATGATAATGTTATCATGGATACCATGCCCATCTGACTGGGTAATAATAATAATAATAATTTATTATTTATACCCCGCCCATCTGGCTGGGTTTCCCCAGCCACTCTGGGCGGCTTCCAAAAGAATATTAAAATACTGTGATACATCAAACATTAAAAGCTTCCCTAAACAGGGCTGCCTTAGAGGGTTGCTCTAGCTCAGGGGTCTGCAACCTTTAAGACAAAAAGAGCCAATTGGACCCGTTTCCGAAGAAAAAAAAACGGAGCTGCAAAACTCCTCATTATAAAAATAACTTGTTTGTCACTTTTTTATTATTTCTTTGTTTGACCCCTCAGAATTACTCCTCCTCATAGAAATAAACATTAAATTAACAAGTTACCTTTGTGTGTGTGTTCTTCACTCCCCTTCAAAACAGTGACCAGCATACATGCCCCCTTTCAATGCAGTGACCAGCGTACATGCTCCTTACAATGTAGCGGGCGGGAAGGTGATGTCGGGACGGTGTGTGACTAACGCACGCACCACCCCCATGCGACGTCACAGCCAGTACAGCACCCGCCACAGTGGGGAGTGTCAGGGCGCACAATGCACCTCCTCCCCTTGCTAGTATCCACCCCGGAGCCGCGGCAAAGGTGTAAAAGAGCCACATGCGGCTCCGGAGCCGCGGGTTGAAGACCCCTGCCCTAGCTACTCTGGGTGGCTTCTAGCATATACAAAAACATAATAAAACATTGAACATTAAAAAGCTTCCCTATACAGAGCTGCTTTCAGATGTCTTCTAAAGGTTGTATAGTTACTTATCTCCTTGGCTTGAGGGGGTCACATAACTCCACATCCTCCCAACATTTCTGCAATGAAAATAGGGACATCCTAAGGAAAAGCGGGACATTCCAGGATCAAGTCAGCAACCAGGACAGCTTCTGTAAATCCGGGACTGTCTCTGAAAAATAGGGATATTTGGAAGGTCTGCAGCTGCCCCTTATGGGAATCAAACCTGCGACCTTGGTGTTATCAACACGAGTCTCTAACCAACTGAGCTATCCAGCACTAGGGATATCATAATCTTTATTGTTAGTATGTTTTTATTTAATTAATAATAACCGGGCATGAGCCGCTGACGGAAGAGACAGGAGTCCGCCCCAATCCCTATTACATTTATAGGATTTGGATTGGGGTTTATAGTCTGGATGTCATCTCCCAGGCCACTTTGAGGCTTTGGTTTTCCTATCTGTCATGGGGTTGTGTAGTAGGAAATGAGACTTTGAAAGAAGTTGTGCTAGTCTCTTTGTTAAAAAAAAAATATTTGTTTATTATATTACATTTGTATACCGTCTTAGCTGTTTATGGTAGAAATATATGCCATGCACAGATAGTTGAAGATAAATATTTCCTTGTCAGGCTGGCAACAGTTGAACAACTACTATTACTTAAAGGTAAAGTGACCCCTGACCATTAGGTCCAGTCGTGACCAACTCTGGGGTTGTGGTGCTCATCTCGCTTTATTGGCCGAGGGAGCTGGCGTTTGTCCGCAGACAGCTTCCGGGTCATGTCGCCAGCATGACTAAGCCACTTCTGGCGAACCAGAGCAGTGCATGGAAACGCCGTTTACCTTCCCACCGGAGCAGTACCTATTTATCTACTTGCACTTTGATGTGCTTTTGAACTGCTAGGTTGGCAGAAGCTGGGACCAAGCAACGGGAGCTCACCCTGTCACGGGGATTAGAACCGCTGACTTTCTGATCAGCAAGTCTTAGGCTCTGTGGTTTAACCCACAGCGCCACCCGTGTCCCTAAGTATTACTTACATATATTTTAATGAACGCAAGCAGAATTGGGGCTGCCTCCTGCAAATGAAGTCATCTGCAGCTGTCTGGTTTTAAAAGGAGAGGTCTGTCCTTCCTTCCTTTAGTTATTTCACAACTGGAAGGCACTCTGGATCCCCAAAAATTTCGGCTGCCCCTTTCTGCCCCCTTTCTAGTTCTATAGTACCCTTTTTTTAGATACTGCAACCAGAGCTGTACACTGTATTCCATGTGTGGTTGCACCATAGATTGGTGATAGCAACAGCTTTGTTTTCAAGCCCTTTCCTAATAGTCCCCAACAATTCCTCTTTTTGCTGCAGTTGCTGCATGCTGGGTCAACATTCCCATTGTGCTATCTGCCTTAACCCCAACATCCATTTCAAGGATACATTCTAGCAGGCAAAAACAGGGCTTGTCCACGCTTCTGTGCTTTCTAGGCATGCACCCAAGCCATTTTGCATTTTCCCCCACAGCTTTCCCCTGGAAAACATGCTCTATGCCACTGAATCGAAACTTTAATTTTGGCCACAAGATGGCTGTATTTTCCTAAAATGCGGAAGAACCTGTGCTCTGTATAATAGGTCTCTGTTCCATCAGGTGTTAAAAAATTAAGCCGCTCAGAAATCCTTATCAAAGGATTTTGGGTGTTGCACCTAGCTAACGTCAGGACAGATGTCTGAAGGGATTATTATTATTTCCAAGTAGGGTAATACAAATTTCAAAATGAGGGCTGTAGATGGGTGTCTGTCATGGGGGACCTGACAGGCAAGCACACCAGAGTATGCTTGATATATGCAAGCTTGTAAAGGTGAATCAGTAACTTTAAGAAAAATAATAATCTAACTTCAGCATCTAGCAAAAAACGAATAATCTGGCAACTACATTTTCATTTCTCTCTTACCCCACCCCAAAGTGCATGATTCACTTGTTCTTATTAGTGGTGCTAATTTACAACACCTGGGATTAAAACGGTGGGCATTTTAAGTTGTTTCTACATTCCTATAAAAACCCAGTTAATATAGGCTGGAGGTGACATTTGTTTATTTAGTTAGTTTGTATTATCCATGGCTGGCATGCACAGCTCATATCCAGCAGGAGCCGTGCATTCAGTATTGCCTTCAGCTGTACATTCACTATAACATCCCGCTTCCTCTTGAACTTCTGGTGCCTACTGTTTATTCCAGCCAGTATTTTAACTGAATTCTGATGTCATAGTTTTAACTCAATCTTATTCTCATTGTATTGAGTTTCATGTACACTGTTTAGAGACAAATGTAATTTAGCGAAAGATAAAAATCAATATGTTACTGCCAATTGATTAGTCAAGTTGTCCTCCCATCTTTCTAGAGACCAGGTTTGTGGCAATTATTCTGATTTAAACAAAATTGCAGCATCAGTCTAACCTGTGTGTATTGGCAGAAGAATGGTCCATGAGGCAGCTGGTGTTGTGATGGGTGTTGACTCGGCTTTCTGATTTGTTTTTCCTTGTGTTTGCTGGTTGCATTGTTGTTCCATGTCCTGTGTTGTGCATCCCCCATAGCTTTTCAACACCTGGGATTAAAACAAAACCAAAATCAGTTTTTATGCAAATATAGCAGTACACACACAATTGTATTTTCATTGCTATATTTGGGTTTCATGCATATCCACTAAGATCAAACTACCTACAATACGTTTAACTGAGTATATCCACCACTGGAATGCAGGATCCAGTGTGCCTTGATGCCACCAGTACTGACGCTAGAAGCAGCCACAGTGGCTGCACAAATGATATTTCCTTTTGGATTCCAGGGACTTACCCATTATGAATTAATTTTATAATGAATGATTTTAGAGTGTTGTGTTTTACTATTGTACTGTTTTATTGTTGTTAGCCACCCTGAGCCCGGCTTCGGCTGGGGAGGGTGGGATATAAATAAAATTTATTATTATTATTATTATTATTATTATTATTATTATTATTTTCAGCAGACTTGCAAATTAAGCTAGGGCAGCAGCGGCAATATAGACCATAATAGCCCCTTTGCTATTTGGACCACCTTCCTCTGAACACCTTTTAATCATTGCCTCCTCTTTTCTTGCTACATTCTTTCCTGCATCTTTTGCTACTTCTTAATGCTCTCCTGCATTCATCACATTTCTTTGGAAAATAAAAAAATTAAAATAATTTTAAAGTTCCTGCAATTGTGCTTAACTCCCTAATCCCTCCCCCCCCCCAAAAAAAAAGACAGCTGGGAAACAGTGTGATTTGAGTTCCGGAAATAAATCATTTGCAGGCCAAATGCAAGTGGGTAGGAGGAAACCACCTGAGGAAATGCTTAATTAAAAAGACACTTTCAATAATCTTGGGAGAAGCAGGATCTTTTTTAAAGCACAACAAATAGGGAAGTATTCACTAACGGAAGACTACAATTCTCAGCACATTTTGACCAGAAGCGGATTCACATCTCAATTGTGGGGTTGTAATATGGAATGTAATACTACATGAAATACTGTGAGGTACCACAGTTATCATTTTGATTCGAGCTGACTGCAGAAGAACAATGCTTCAGCATACATACCAAAGGACCCCAATGCATATAAGACCATTCTCAAATGAATTTTGCTCCATTCTATTCTAAAAGCTAGATACAAACTAACTGGACCTGCATACACATTTTGAGATTCCTGAACTGGCTGATGTGGAGGACAATATTAAGGAAGAAGAAGAGTTTGGATTTGATATCCTGCTTTATCACTACCCAAAGAAGTCTCAAAGTGGCTATCATTCTCCTTTCCATTCCTCCCCCACAGCAAACACTCTGTGAGGTGAGTGGGGCTGAGAGACTTCAAAGAAGTGTGACTGGCCCAAGGTCACCCAGCAGCTGCATGTGGAGGAGCAGAGACATGAACCTGGTTCACCAGATTACGAGACTACCGCTCTTAACCACTACACCACACTGGCTCTCCTAAGGGCCATGCTTAATGAGTACAGTGGTACCTCTGGTTACGAACAGGGATCCGTCCCGGAGGCCCGTTCGCAACATGATCAGAATGCAAACCGCGTCTGCGTGTGCCTGGGTCACGATTTGTCAATTCTGCGCATGTGCATGATGTCATTTTGCGCGTCTGTGCATGTGCGAGCAGCGAAACCCGGAAGTAACCCTTTCTGGTACTTCCAGGTCACTGTGAGATGCAACCTGAAAACGCTCAACCTGAAGCAAACATAATATGAGGTATGACTGTAATTTGCCAGTAATGGTTTAGAAAGCAGCCGTTCTCATAGAAAAATAGGCTTGTATGTTTTGGACATATGCATGCTTTTAGAGGTGATGGTTATTCCTAGTCTGGTGAGCAGAAATAGAGGTTAATATATTTTGCTCCTGGTCTCTTTCACCTGACACCAATCTGTCTTTTAAACAGAAAATTTGCATTTCCTCCCACACAGTCAAATCTCCTCTCCTACTTTTATCTTTTGCAGTAATGAATAAAAGAGCAGCTGTCACAGCTATTGAAGCAGCCTAACAAGGAACAGCACTTTTGATTTTAAGGAGTGTCTTGAGGAAGATATTAGTCAATGTTTCTCAAACACATAAATCATAGACTATAGGGGGGAAACCACCACCACTCTTTCACTGGTTTCCCAGCAGTGAATCTGGCACGGACACCAGGAAACGGCTGGCAATCTTGGTTTCTCTCTCTCTCCTCGGATTTCAAATAGCACCTGAGTTCCCTAGAGATATGTATATATAATTGTAAAAAAAATTATCATGAGCATACAGCTGTGCTTTGCCTCTGGCTTATAAAATGGTGTTAAATATGTTTGTTCTGAATAGTTAGGGTTTTTGGATAGGTGTTCCTTGTTTGTAAGCATAAATTACTGGGTTGAGGCAGAACTTGATGTGGGAATTGGAAGGACGACTCACCTCACTGAGACAGGAAGCAACTCAACAATCCAGCATTTGATTTGGCCGTTGGTCTGCCCGTAACACAAACTATTACCCTTAGTATGCTACATCTGACTTCAGAAGTAGTCAAGTAGTGTTTATTCCTCTGGCCTAATTATAAGCAAGTGTGTTTTCACAATTGATGCTAACATCTTGGGATTCCCCCATATTACCACAATTGGTGTTACTGTAGTAAGGAGAGCAGGAGAAAACAATTTAAAAATGAAATTAAAATCTGTTATGTTTTCATTTGATCTGCAAATCTGAAATTCAACCCTGACACTGTTATTGGTGTATGTCTGATGTTTTATGATAATAAAAACTGGAAGGAATTAGCAAGTGGCCTTAACCAAATGCAACATTTATTATGCCCTATTTATTCTTGGAGTGGGGAACCTGTGACCCAACTCCCATCCAAGATAGCCAGTGGTCAGGGATGATGTTCAAGAACATCTGAAAGGCCTCACATTCCCCACCTTGATTTACAAGGTAGATTAAGGTGTCCACCTAGCTTCTGTTTGTCGCAAGAGGCTGCCCCCTTTTGTATCTGGCTTCTTAACTCAGAAAGGGACAGGCACATGGTTCTACCAAAACCTGTAATCTGTGAACCTGAAGTATGGCAGCTTCAAAGTGAGAATTATTTGTAGGAAAGTTTACTGTTACTCAGTTAAAGCAGAGGCAGAATGTCATCTGCAATTTCCATGCAGTATGAGGGACAACACATTGATTTTTTTTTTTAAAGAACAGGAAGCTTGCCAAGCCTCAGGCTATCACAGGCACATGTGTCTATTTTAGATGGACCTATGTAAGGGCAATAGTAAGGGACAACATACCGTATTTTTTGCTCTATAAGACTCACTTTTTCCCTCCTAAAAAGTAAGGGGAAATGTGTGTGCGTCTTATGGAGCGAATGCAGGCTGCGCAGCTATCCCAGAAGCCAGAACAGCAAGAGGGATTGTTGCTTTTGCTGCGCAGCAATCCCTCTTGCTGTTCTGGCTTCTGGGATTCAGAATATTTTTTTTCTTGTTTTCCTCCTCCAAAAACTAGGTGTGTCTTATGGTCTGGTGCGTCTTATAGAGCGAAAAATACGGTAATCTAGTCTTAGTTCCTTTTCCAACAGGAAATCATGGCAACCACAATGTTTCCTCTCTAAGGACTCTGGCAATATCTTCCATACAGCCATATGTTTAATATGCTTGTCTGTGTTACTGGCTATTGTGCCAGGAGGCTAATACATGCACTTGGGTCTGATGCTGTGGCAATTCATCATTCATCTTGGTGGTATGCATGTAACACAAGTTGCAAAGAGTGGGTTCTAAAACAGAAATGGGACTTTCCCCCCACAGTACAGGATCAGGGTTCTGCCTGAATATGCATGTTTTTAATAAGAGGTGTTCAGGGAAGCAGACTGTGGCATCAAGTGCCTCAAATGTTTGGAGCAACAAAGACATAAGGAGAGAATTTTCTGAGACTATGACAAGGGTTTGAATTAGATTCTGGAAGATGGGGCAGGGAGGGTTATTATAGCTCCTCTTCCCTCACACAATCCCCCCAAATCAGAATGCTGTATCCCATGTACAGCAGCTGGTGGGCCAGAATATTATTTTTCCCTTGTGGGCAATAGATGCTAGTTAGAACACTCTTTTTTCTCACTACAGTCTACTCAGTTCTTTCCTTATTTACAGTATATACCATCCACTAACAAATGTTCTCTGGTTTACATTTGGGGTTACTGTATTTCTTCTATTGAACAGATTTCTTTAAAATTCATCTTATATGATTATGCAGCCATATATGACAACCAGCAAAGTATTAAAATTTCAAATTAGCAGCAGCAGATAAAACAAATGTTTAAAGTTCCATAAAATTACCCCAATTCTTTGTTGAATGAGCAAGTTTCCAAGGCTCTCTCCTCAAGGTCAACACATTTCCCTAAGAGTATTCTGCTGGTACTGATCAGGCAGCCCTTACTGGTGGCTCGAGAGAAAGGCCACAGATACTGATCTTCAAACTCAGGAAATTCATATGGGTGTAAACTAACCTGTGGCCCTGAAAATACTGCTGGACTACATTTTCCTTCATCCTCGACCACTGGGCATGGTGGATGGGAACGATGGGATTTGGAGTCCAATAACATCTGCAGCACAATAGGCTAGTTGCCATAGATTTAGGGCTTTCAAGGTTAGTACGAACACCCTATATTAGACCCAGAAATGAAAAGACGGCTGATGTGACTGGTACAGAACAGGCATAATATGATCGAAATAAATAATTTGTACAAGTGTTTTAGCTGCTGTGTTCTTTGCCAATTGAAGTTTTTCGGGTGTCATTAAGTGCAGCCCCACATAGAACACGTTACAATAATCTAACACATGAACATAATTAACACATGTGCCACTGACGTGAGCTCTGCTTTCTCTTGACAAGGCCACAGCTGGCAAACCAGCCAAAGCTGGTAAACAGCATACCTCACCACTAATACCACCTGAGGATCCATAGATGACACTGAATCCAGGAGTCCTTCTGACCTGGTTTGCGCATAACCCTAAATCCTGGCTTACCACAAACATGTCAGGGTGCACATCCTTGGAATGGAGATCGCATCTGCTTTACTCCTCTGGTCTTTCTGCTGCTGCACTGCTGTGAACTAAGCCATAGTTTTGCTTAGTGCGTTGCCCAAATCCAGAGTCATGGGTTGTCTGGAGAAGTCAAATCATGAACCCAGGTCAGACAGCACACTAAGCCAGGGCCGTCTTACCCATAGGGGCTAGGGGTGTGGGGCACCCAGGCGCCAGGCTATCAGGGGCACCAAGCCGAGAGTCCAGGACCCAAAAGTTGAGTACGGGGAAGAGCCCACCCGTTGGTTGGAGCGCCGCAGTGGGCTGTTCTGCTGCAGGTGGCTCTGCGCCGCAAGTTCGGGGGCGACCAAGCCAGCAAGACACTGAGGCGGGAGGGCGGGGGGCTCCACTCTCCTGCACGCCTGGGACTGGGCAACCGGGGCGGGGGGGGCGCTGGGCGGATCTTTGTGACCCAGTGCCACATATGCTTAAGACATATCATGGCTTAGTGCAGAGCAATAGTATCACAAGCAGAGATGGAGCAAAACAAACACAGTCTCCTCCAGGAGCCCACACACTTGCGTAATCAAATGAACGTATGGTTTGGCTTAGCATTAAGTGTGAACTGAGCCGATCTGTGCACCATAAGTTTGTTTATCAGGGTATAGAGAAAAGAGCAACATAAACAATTTCAGATATCTAATGATTGAGGGAATTGTCACTGATTTAGAGCAAGATGGAGTTTATGGGTCACTGCAATTCCAAGCAATCAAGATAGCTTTGTGTATACTTCTCTTTAAAAGGGTCTCTTGAGGTTTGAACTGAACATGCATTAACAATTCAAAGGATTATTTGAAAATAATTTTCCATGTCTGTCAGTGTACCTCTTAATAGTCCTTAATTACTTTTCATTTGATTTGTCTCCCATCTCATTTCCAGAGACTCACGTTGACAGCAAGTTTGATTGCTTATGCATATAAGAAGGGGATGAAGAGAGACTGCCATGATTATCCAGATATGTCAAATTTTCACTCCTGGTGACAGGAGATATTTTCATTCTTAATTTTATTAACAACATTTCACTTCAAGGAAAATATTGAAGTATCCATACTTACTTTTACTTTTAGTCTAAGGCTAACTGATCCAGCAGTATAAGAGAAAATGCCGTATTTCCCCCTGCACGGTTGGGTCAATTAACCTTAGGTGTGTAGCAGACTAAACGTAAAAATAAATGCTAAATAAAATAGCTGGCATCCAATGAGCTAACTTAAGGTAGGCATAGGGGATAAATTTTGGTTTGTTTTCATTTCAAAGAGAAACTACTTAACTCTTACTTCTTGAACAAATATGCAAACTCAATTATTCTTTGAAATTCGTCCTGCTCAGACTTTTATGATGCAGTTCTCTAATCAACTAACATGTACAAAAATACATATCAGGGGAAGTGTATATAACACGTACACTAGTGAAAATAACAATGCATTCTATCAAGGAAATTGCTTGCAAACATATTAGTAAAAACTGAACAAATATGTTTAAATTAAGGGAAATTGGCACTTAAAGTGCTAATTAATCTTAATGAGGAATGTAAAACAAGCGAACAACCCAAACCCAAATTGATACAGAAATGTGGAGAACTGGATTTAAGATTGGAAAAATGAGAATGTGTGTGTGAGAGAGACCATAACTGACAGATTTGCCCCTCTCCATACTAACAGGGGAATATGTTCTACTGAACACACAGGAACACAGTGCTTATGGAACCAGTTGGAATTCTGGCTTCTTAACCTGTGTCCCTCTGGCCTTTAAAAAACTTTTTTCTTGAAAAGGAGACTCCCATCCAAAAACATAAGCTACCTTTGAAATTTATGTGTGATGGATGGAAATGGGAGCAGGTTCTGCTGTTTAAGAAGCAAAAGCTCAAAGCCTCACTGGGCATGTGGAACTCATTCCTGGACAACATTCCTCTAAAACATCATTCCCACTTAAAAGCTCAATCCACCCTGGCCACCAAAAGCTGTCCCAAATAAAAAAGATTTTACATTTCTTTTGAAAAAGACTTGTGGGGTGGCTGCTGAGAATGCTGCCCTCCCTGAATGCTCTTTCTTCAGCTTTGAACTTGACCTATAGGTAGAGTTGCCATATGTCCGGAATTTCTCGGACATAATTGCTGGTAGGGGAATTACATGAATCATACTATATAGATCATGTATTTTTACTCCCCCACCCCAGTTTTTACAGTCCCAAAGAGGCAGAAAGAAACAAGAGGTTTGCAGTGGTGCCCCGCAAGACGAATGCCTCGCAAGACGGAAAACTCGCTAGACGAAAGAGTTTTCCGTTTTGGAGGTGCTTCGCAAAACGAATTTCCAATGGGCTTGCTTCGCAAGATGACAATGTCTTGCGAGTTCCTGCGGGTTTTTCCCCTCCCCCCCTTTTCTAAGCCGCTAAACCGCTTATCAGCTGATCTGATCAGCAGATAAGCCGCTAAAAGCCGCTAATAGCGCTAATCCGCTAATCCGTCAATGGGCTTGCTTCGCAAGACGGAAAAACCGCTAGACGAAGAGAATCACAGAACGGATTCTTTTCGTCTTGTGAGGCACCACTGTATTTACTTCCTGATAATAAACATACCAAAACAGACCTTTCCCCAGCCACTCTGGGTGGCTTCCAACAAAGACAAAAAATACACTAAAATGTCACACATTAAAAACTTCCCTAAATAGGGCTGCCTTCAGATGTCTTCTGAATGTCAGGTAGTTGTTTATTTCCTTGACATCTGGTGGGAGGGCGTTCCACAGGGCGGGCACCACTACCGAGAAGGCCCTCTGCCTGGTTCCCTGTAACTTGGCTTCTCACAGTGAGGGAACCACCAGAAGGCCCTCAGCGCTGGACCTCAGCGTGTTATATTATCTTCACAGACTGGCTGCAGTTCAGTAGCGTTTCAAACAGGGACTTTCCCAACCCTAGCTAGAGATGCCAGTGACTGAACCCGAGACCTGCCTACAAAGCCTGTACTCTGTCATTTTGCTACAGTCCCACCCCTGGCTGCTGAGTGGCAGGTAGAATGGTATTTCACAGGTTGTGCTATGCACATTCCATGATAAAGTATCAGTGAAAGAGTAAACACAGACCACTTGTTGAGCACAGCCAAGTTCATGTGAATCTTTTGTATCTTGTGACCTTCCCTATCATAGCTATGTGTAATGTCTATAAACAGCTGCATTCACGGTGACAGAAGCACCCTCATTTCACAGACCAAAAGATACCATACAGTGCTGCAAGAGGCAGGGCTTGTGAAAAGCCCAATTAGACATCATCATGCGCCTAAGTTAAGTCATCCCACTTTGGCTTGGTAACAGACACTAGCATCTAAAGCAGAAATTCTCTGAGGGCTGCTATATAGTGTTTTATCTGACAACTCCCGGTATGAACCTGACCCTTTCCCTCCAGTTGTCAGCCTCCAGTTCTTCCTGCACAGGGCCGGATTTAGGTTTGATGAGGCCCTAAGCTACTGAAGGTAATGGGGCCCTTTATACGTCCAGCTGTCCTTCATCAACAACAAATTGTCATTGTTTTTTGTGTTGAATATATGCTACATGGTAATTTATGGACCTAATAGGTATCTAAAGCCATTTGCACATGCAGAATGTAGGCACACTATATATAGAAATGAGCAAACCAGTGATATTTGAGAGAGCAGGCTAGCAGGCGGGGCCCATTACTTACATCATAGGAGCCCACACAACACAAAACACTGT
Source organism: Podarcis vaucheri (assembly GCF_965113315.1). Taxonomy (NCBI): domain Eukaryota; kingdom Metazoa; phylum Chordata; class Lepidosauria; order Squamata; family Lacertidae; genus Podarcis; species Podarcis vaucheri. The sequence goes on along the minus strand of NC_138750.1, from coordinate 17,473,460 downwards.
TGCTGTATGTAGGTTTTATTTTATTTGTTTTTTATCTAATATTTTGGAAATGTACATCCAGTTTTTTCCCCTTTAATTTTTTTTGGGGGGCCCACTCTTGGGCCCTAAGCTATAGCTTGTTTCGCTTATACGGAAATCCGGCACTGTCCCTGCACAATGCTTGCTGCCTGCCAGGGCAATGCTCATCCAGCAACAACAGTAGCAGTCACCACCACTGCTGTTGTGGGTAACTTTCTGCCCTTCTCCTCGCAAGCTCCTTCGCTGGTCCTTCAGCAGAAGATGGCAGCTGGGGGCAGGTCTGAAATTCACAGTCCCAGAACAGGGGGATAAAGAAAAAGAAGAAAAAGGGAGCAGCTGAACAGCAGCAACTGTGCAGGTTGAAATGGCCAGGGATGTAAGTTGCACAGGGATCCTACACCATGGGTAGGCAAACTAAGGCCTGGGGGCCGGATCCGGCCCAATCGCCTTCTAAATCCAGCCTGCAGACGGTCCGGAAATCAACGTGTTTTTACATGAGTAGAATATTTCCTTTTATTTAAAATGCATCTCTGGGTTATTTGTGGGGCATAGGAATTCGTTTATTTTTTTTTTCCAATATATAGTCCGGCCCCCCACAAGGTCTGAGGGACAGTGGACTGGCCCCCTGCTGAAAAAGTTTGCTGACCCCTGTCCTACACCACAGCAGAGGGTCCCCACTTCAGACTCCGCTACCAACGTGTGGAAGGCGACAGGGCCGGGTGATGTGACAGAGGGGGCAGGGGCAAAAAGTACAGCCCCCTTCTCCCTCCCGGAAAGAGTGAATGTCCAATAGTTTGCAGTTGCATTGAATCACCTTATTCATAAACTGTTCCCATGAGAAAGCAAAGGCCCTTAGCATTTGTGCTGCAGTTGGGCTGCACAGCAGAGGGTAAGTTATATTGGAAGTACATTTCCCTGACATTACGGGACTTGCTTTCAAGTACCATGTTTGGAGTTGAGATGACAAACTGGCCGTGCCTGGAAAGAATTAAAAGCCATAATCGAATTGAGGGGCAGCCTTTATTTTTACACATAAATCATTAGCACTATGCTAGCAGCACACCCGCAGAGAGTTTATAAGGCTGCACTGGGAGAAAAATAACATAATGTGCCTTATTTTAAAGTCAGTTTGAAGGTTATTTAAAAGAATCAAAGGGAAAAGATACGGATTCAGCTCCCATGAGATAGTAAAAGAAAAATTGCACTGTGACAACAGAGTGAGATGTTAGCTCGCATGCACTCTGCAAGGGAGAGATATTGGGCAATGGGGGGGGCGAGTAGCAAATCATAGGTTAATGCAAACAAAAGATATTGAATGAAGGGCTTAGGGAAAAATTAAGTAGAAAGAAAAACTTACGGGCTCCTGCCTGTGGGGTGTGTGTGTGTACTCTGCAACGTGTAATTGATACATTAATAGTTCATTGGTGGGGGATTTATGCTGGACTGGCTGTTTACACATCATTCTGCTTTATTAGTTCTGTGATGCTTCCTCAACGCTACCATATTGTTGCCATCTGGAGGAGCACTCTTGCACTATAGCTCAACAGAAGTAGGACAAAGAATAAACTGGGACATTTGTGATATAAAAAGTTACAGGATTTCAGTGGGAAGTTACAGGACATGCACAGACTGGAAACAAAGCAGTATAACTGCCCCAAAACTTTTGCATGCAAAAACTTTATTAAAAGTAGGGTTGTGTATAGCTGCCCCAAAAGATGCAGCTGTTGTTCCTCTGTATGTCATAAAGCTTTGAAATGCATTGGACCCTGCATGCACACATTGATCGTTTATTTATTGCTTTTATATTGTACCTCCCCCCCCCCAAGAGCTCAGGGTGGTGTAGGTGGTTCTCTCATTCCTCATGTAATCCCCATCACATCTCTGTGAAGCAGATTTAGGCTGAGAGGCTGTGGCCGGCACACGGTCACCCAATGAGCTTCATGACTAAGTGGGGATTTGAACTAGAGTGTGTCATAGTCCAACACTCCAGACACTACACTGTTAGATAAATATCAATAAAAGCTATGGCTGTTTAAGGCCTTGTGATGTTTACCAGACCCCGCACCCTGCTGTTACGTCCAAAGTCTTCATGATGGGGGGTGCTTAATGTTAGAATTCCTGCTCTATGATTGCAGTCATGGGATTTTTGTCTATCACATGACGGTATATGTTTTGACTCCACAAAGTGGGAAGTGACAGAGACAGGATGTTTGTGTTACTGTGTTCCATGAATTGGGACTATTGTCCTTTGTTCTATTCCTCTTTGCTATCTGATGCTAGAGAGAGAGAGAGCCATGTTGCAGTGCTCCGTGTGTGTTTATATTAAATAACGTAGATTAGCCAAAATGCTGAGTTGCTGAGGTCTGTTACACAAGCTGCAAAAACTCTGCGGATCCCTAAGTGTGCCGATGTCTGTTGGCATCGGTCGCTGTGATGTTCGGGGAGAAGAAAGCTTTTGAAGCTCCCAAATGAAAGACCAGGAGGGCGAGAACATGCCAGTCGGGCCTGTGTCTCTGCCAGGGTTCTACTCAAGTGTAGGACGAGCTCCTGACACTTAATACGATGAGGGGCGGTGAGTTCCCTGCCAAAGGACTCTTGAAGTAATCATCTCGTCCACAGTCTTGCCACCTGAAAGGGTGTGGGGGTGTCATTTATTTATTTTTATTTATTCATTATTTTTATTTTTTATTTTGACAAAGTAATAATCATTAATAAATAAGAATAAAAATGTGCACCCCACCATCGAGATCATTCCATTGTAACTATTCAACCTCCCAAAATTTCAACACCTCCTGCGATGGTTTGACCCCATTCTACAAACACCCTCCCTATCTCCTCAAAATCATTTCTCCTGCGTGTTCCCCGTCTTACCTTAATGGCACCCATTAATTTATCATTAACAGCTGTATCCCACACCTCTTTATACCATTCTTCCATTTTATATTCTGCTTGCCCCTTCCACTTCCTAGCTATCATAATTCGTGCAGCTGTCAATAAATTTGTAAGCAAGTCCATCATAGCCTGTGAACCTTCCACCCCATCGTGGGGTGGGGTCATTCATTTATGCCATTTTGAGCTCCCCCCCCCCCAAGATCTCTTGGCAGCATACTTGTTGCCCCTTCCCTCCTCACAAATACCCTGAGGTCACAATGAAGAACAGCAGCTGTTAGCATGAGATCACCCTGTGGGATTTCTGGCTGAGAAGTGGATTTGAACCCAGGTCCCTCTGACTTAAGTACCCCATGGTGGTGTCTCTCGTTCAGTTATCGTTCTATGGTTATATGCTATCGGGAAGTGTGTATGGCAGTTTTACAAAGAAGCTGTGGCCGGCAAAAACATTCTGCTCCCAGAATAACTTTTGAAGGTGAACAAAGCAGTTTGAACAGATTTCTTTGACATAAAACTGGACTTCTAGGTAGGAAATTGAGTGTGTGTGTGTGTGTGTGTGTGTAGCCTTCCATAGAATCTCCAAGGCTGCCATTTCACAATAATATTTTAAAGCATCTTCCTGCTTTAACAAAAGTGTGTATAAGTGTCAAATATCACACATTTGCCAACTAAGTGAAAGTACCATACCCTAACAGCAAAGCACTTCTTCTCATTGTTATCATAGATAAGCATGCTGGCTTCTTTTTTAAAATCTTTTCTGGATTACCCTTTCTGTGACAGGGACACTGTGCCAAAATTCAACAAGTGTTGATTTACCTATAGCTGTATTCCTCTGAAGGGAGACACTGCACCTGTTCAATTCCTGTGGTTTTTAAAGACACATCGTTCCTTCATTCTTTTGTATTCCTTCCTGTTCTCTTGAAATAAAACTGCCAGCACATCATCCCTTTGTAGCCTAAGTTCTGCTACCACATAACTATTTGTGAAAGTAAAAAAATTCCTTCCAGTAGCACCTTAAAGACCAACTGTGTGTATCTGAAGAAGTGTGCATGCACACGAAAGCTCATACCAAGAACTAACTTAGTTGGTCTTTAAGGTGCTACTGGAAGGAATTTTTTTATTTTGACTATGGCAGACCAACAAGGCTACCTATCTGTATTTGTGAAAGGATTAGTATCTGAAATCACGATCAAATAATGCACGTTCCTTTGGCTAAGGCAAGCGATTCAGGATTTCAAGAAGTAAGGTTTCGAAAAGAAAGATAGACTGAGGCTAAATTTGCCCACGGAGATGGAAATAATTACGGTGTGGGGGGGGCGTGCACTCAGACTTGCTAGCATTGTGATATTAGGACTTGGCTTCAGGCACTGATGAGGCTTCCCAGATGTAGTAGTGAGTTCTTGCTGGAAAGTAGAAGAGAGGTAGGCTGCCAGCTTCCAATAGTTGCCATGGGAACCAAAGTACACCAAGCGAGAAGCCATCTAAAAGAGAACCCAGGGGGATAGAACCGGAAAGTGGCAACTGGCAATGTAAGCTGCTGGAAGGCTTCAGCCGAGCAACTGGAAACCAAGCAGGGTAAAGGGAAGGTAGAGCATCCCTGGTGTTTCAGCAGAGTTGGCTGAAGAAAGTGTGAGTGAGGAGCTGCATTGCTTTCCCACCATAGGCAGGGATGGGGCACCTGTGGCCTTCCAGATGTTGTTACCCTACAGCTCCAAGGCCATTAGCCATGCTAGCTGGGGCTGATAGGCATTGCGCGTCCAGAAGACCACAGGTTCCCCATCCATGCCTTATGGAAGTGGTGGCGAACCTGTGGCATGCATTGCCAGAGGGGGCACTCAGAGCCCTCTCTGTGGGCACATGTGCCGTTGCCCCAGCACAGAGCCGGCAGAAGGCGAGAACGGTGCATCGAGTCCTCAGCTCAACTAGGGCAGCTGAGCAGCCACCTTCCTCTTCCTCCTGCTGCGAGGTTGAGGCTTTACACAGCCTCCGGCTGGTGCCAATGGGAGGCGCCGGGCGGGGTGCATCACACGGGAGGCAGCAGGGGAGGATGGCATTGCTGGCAAGCTTCAAGAAGCCACTTTGTTCCAGGGCCAGGTAGCCAGGCAGGGCCGCCCCCCGCCCCATCCTCATCGCCCTTCACCCGGCACTGGGGCTCTGGGCCCCACCGGCCTAACCGTGCCATGATCGCCTCCCACTTTCTGCCATACTTTTTTACCAAGCTCAACCACAGCCAAGTACAGTGAGTGGGGGCGTGCCCAGGGTCACGCCAGACACACTGCATAGGGGCCAGTCAGGGCTGGGCGGGGGAGCGGGAAAAACACTGTTGGAATTTATTTTCTCTAAAAGCTGCTCTGGCTGCTGCAGAAACAAGTATTTTACCCTAACAGAGAAGATGAGTATCTCATAGAGAAGACACACCCAGTCTTGTGGTGGTGATGTCAAAACATTAACTACACTTACCTTCATAGAGGCACACAACGGTGCTGAGAATGGGGAATTGTTGGGTTAAAAAGGTAAAGGTAAAGGATCCCTGACAGTTAAGTCCAGTCGCGAATGAGTCTGGGGTTGTGACGCTCATCTCTCTTTACTGGCTGAGGGAGCTGGCTTTTGTCCGTGGACAGTTTTTCCAGGTCATGTGGCCAGCATGACTAAGCCGCTTCTGGCGAAATCAGAGCAGCGCACGGAAACACCATTTACCTTCCCACCGGAGCGGTACCTATTTATCTACTTGGACTTTGACATGCTTTTGAACTGCTAGGTGGGCAGGAGCTGGGACCGAGCAATGGGAGCTCACCCTGTCACGGGGATTCAAACCACCAACCTTCTGATCGGCAAGCCTTAGGCTCTGTGGTTTAACCCACAGCGCCACCCGTGTCCCTGATTGTTGGGTTAATGAACCGCAAAAAGATCTATATACATCTTCTCTTTCAATGCAAACACTGAGAGAGCTTGCCTAGACTTCACACAAATTCCCCAGATACAAAGCAATATGGTAACCAGATACTGTACTTCTTTCTTAAGGGCTAAATAGGAGTCAGAGTAGTGAGAGCTACTGCAGATTATGCACCAATTCAGGTTAAATGGCCTTGTTGGCACTTTGCGATAAATAAGTGGGTTTTGGGTTGCAGTTTGGGCACTCTGTCTCTAAAAGGTTCGTCATCACTGCCTTATGGGAACGGGTACCTCACCTGTTCCTCCCACAGGCCTCATCTGCTTCCCTTTTGCTTCTGCTGTACATTACACCTGGATTTCTGCAGTCAGGAAAAGGAAGTGGGTGCCAGGATCAGGGGAAGAATGGATGGGGTGAAAGCCATCAGGGAGGCAAGATGTATGCTGAGGATCTCTCATTTTGCAGCCCTAGGCAGCAGTGCTGAGTCCTCTGGTGGGAAGTAACTCCCATACAGCTGAGCAAAACCCGACATGAAATTAATTAAATGGCACACTTCTGGGGGAAATAGTATCCTTGGAGTCAGTCAGAGCAGCTGCAGGAGGAGGGTGGAGAGAGGAGGAGATTGATTCTCTCTGCCTACCACCTCCCTGATGAAAATGGTCTCTCCCAAGCTGCTATTTTCATTTCAGGAGAAGCCTCTATGGACAGGAATGGAAAGATGCTCAGGTTGAATGTCTAGATTTCCGTGAGCAGCATCATAGTTAAATAGGCTTGAAACCAGTCTAAATTTGTAATGTAGATATGCTTAAGGGTATCAGCTTTTCAACCTTCATCTTAACAAGGCCCACTTGGAAGTCAGGTTTATTGATATTGATAGTACAGGAATTTGGTTTGCAACCTTTTTATATTTTTTACTACAGTAGACTGCTTGGGCCTGGAGGCTGGTAAGGTTGCCATATGTCTACTTTTTCCAGGACATGTCCTCTTTTTCATGGGTAGACTCATCACAGTGATCCATAGTTAAAAGTAGAAGTCAGCAAATGTGTCCTCTTCTTTGCTCTTCAAAGTATGGCATCCCTAATAGGACCTACTTTTGAGTAAATATGATTTATAATCTGGTTGTATGTTGTAGGACTAAGGGTTCAGGCTACAAATCCAGGCCCATTTACTTCTGAGCAAGCTCTGCTGAACACTTGGAACAGATTTCTGAGTAAATATGTAAAAGGTGGCACTGCATGCCCTTAAAGTCTGGCTTGAAATTAGAAACACTTTTGTTGCTGTTGCTGCTTAAACTAATTTTAGCAAGACTCCACATAGTTAGTTAGTTAGATTACTTCATTAACCTAGGAGACAGACACTTTATGTAAAATATTTATATCTGTATTTAATGTTTATCTGTTATCAGAAAACTCCATGGGAAATTTTGTATTTGAATGGTGCCCAAATGGCCTCTTAAAATTATCCACCCCTGTTTCCTGGCAAATTGGGGAGGCTATTTCACAAAATTTCTTTAGCAGGAGAGGAAAAGATATTGAAGTTGTCACTGCAACCTCAGCAACAGTGTATTCAGCCTGGCCACCATTTTGCACACCTCAGTTCTAAGCATTGTTCTAGCATTGTGTGCATGAGAGGTGAAGAATGAGCAAAGAAAATTCAGTAAAGTAGTCTTTTTGTTTTTCTGCAGGGGTGAAAGAAAATCTCAGGACTTGCTTCAGAAAAAAAAAAGTCTCCTGAGAAATTTTGGCTCAGCTCCAGTTTTCACGCAAAGAAGAAAACCTATCTCTCTTGCTGCTATTAATTAGATTTGACCTCTCTTTAAGAACATTTGCTGGGGAATCTGCTCCGGTTCTTTATAAGGGCAATTTAAGGCTGGCTTTGCCCTTTTCCGCCTGTCCCTGTGTTACAAGGTATTATCAAGAAAGAAAGAAACAGATTTCAGGGAGAATATGGAAGGAAGTTTGCTTCAGAGAAGGAGGAAAGGAAATGTGGGAGGAAATGAGCAAGAGAAGAATAAAGAGGTTAGTTTGGTTTCTGGTTGTTGTTTTCCTCCCTGGACTTGGTTTGTTTATGTTATAATATTTATATCCAATTAAAGAATTGCATAGTTGAAAGTCCCCTTGCCTTGCTGTTGACAGGTTGAAGCCAAAAGGTTCATATATACCCACTTGACTGCTTCGATCAGTGGAAGTGTTATAGGTGCCACACAGGGCTGTCTTACCCATAGGAGCTAGGGGTGCGGGGCACCCGGGCGCCAGGCTTTCAGGGGCGCCAGGCCGAGAGTCCAGGGCCCAAGAGTTGAGTCCGGGGAAGAGCCCACCTATTGGTCAGAGTGCTGCAGCGGGCTCTTCTGCTGCGGGCGGCTCTGCGCCGCAAGTTCGGGGGCGACCGAGCCAGCGAGATGCTGAGGCGGTTGGCTGGCTCCGCCTTCCTGTGCACCTGGGACTGGGCAACCTGGGCTAGCCACATATGCTTAAGACAGCCCTGGTGCCACAGAATACCTGCTCTGCATCTGTAGGAACTCCATCTTTTAGTGTGGCAGCACCTAAACTTGGGAACTTCCTGCCTATTTATATCCAGCAGGCATCTTCAATGCACCCTTTCTGGCACCTGCTAAAACTTTTTTGTTTAGAAATGCCTACCCGTATATGTGTTTCCTGCTTGGCAGGGGGTTGGACTCGATGGCCCTTGTGGTCTCTTCCAACTCTATGATTCTATGATTCTATTCTATATTTAGAAAGCTGCTGTGAGTTCTAATCTGTTTTAAATTTATATTGTTATTTTAACTTTCTGAAAGTCTTAAATTATTACAGTGGTGCCTCACAAGACGAAAAGAATCCATTCTGTGATTCTCTTCGTCTAGCGGTTTTTTCGTCTTGCGAAGCAAGCCCATTGACGGATTAGCGGATTAGCGCTATTAGCGGCTTTTAGCGGCTTATCTGGTGATCGGATCAGCTGATAAGCGGCTTAGCGGCTTAGAAAAGGGGGGGGGACCAGAGGAACTCGCAAGACATTGTCATCTTGCGAAGCAAGCCCATAGGAAATTCGTTTTGCAAAGCACCTCCAAAACGGAAAACCCTTTCGTCTAGCGGGTTTTCCGTCTTGCGAGGCATTCATCTTGCGGGGCACCACTGTATTGTTATTTTTTCCTTGTTGATAATTTCTTTGTTGTATTATTATTTTTCTGTAAACTGCCTTGAGCCTTGCCCCCCCCCCAAGCCTCAGAATTCGGGTACATGAATCCAGACAATGTGCTTCAAATAAAAGCCATCTGTTCTTCCTATGGTGATGTGACCAGAAAATAGGGGTATATATCATACTAGTGAGACCTCAGAAATGGCAAGCATGAAATCCCATACAGTCTCAGAAGAATGGATATTGGGAATTGTTAAACTATGCTATACTATTGCTATGGATATTGGGAATTGCTATAATTGCTGAAAATATTAATTGGATTTTTGTGAAACAAATTGGAGGCTATAAAGTCATTCAGCCAATACTTCAGCGGGCTAGTCTGAAGATAGAGAATGGTTGATTGGAAGGGGCTGTAGCCCGTGTTTCATTTAAATAGGGCAAGATTTTAATTTAGATAAAATAATTTTCAAAAACCCAAAGCATGTCTCTTGCAAGTGTCAAATCTGTTGCAGGAGCCGTTTGCTTTGAGACACGGCTGACAAATGGGACGCCAAACTGTTGCTGTTATGTAACTCCTTTTTTTATAAAAAAAAAAGGAAGTAGGAAGTGGTTGTTTTGAATTAATACTTTTGTTGCAAGATCACCATTTGTGGAACAGCAACAGGTGTAATAGCTCTTGTTTAGCCTTGGAAAATAATTTCTGATGAAAAGAGCCCCAGTAAATCAAAATAAGTTTGAGGTAAGATTAGGTGTGCGGCTAAACAAAAAGAACCCAGCGAGCTCTAGCTGCATACAAATAGCGCAGCATGTACCATTCAAGATAAGCAAAGTTTATGATCGTAATGCTGAGGAAAATGTCTTTAGACTCCAGCTAGGCTGCTCTTGATCTTCTTATAGGATTTATATTATCCCCATGGCTGAAGTTATTTGAGTATTCAAGCTACTCTATCTTTTCTCGGCAAAAAAAATGTTCCTTGCTACCGTTTAACTCTTTGACATCTTTTTCACGTGCTACAAAGTCAGCACAATTTGTCTCTTTTGCATTTTTGCTAGGAGTGATAACAGAAGGGTTGACATTTTCCATGATCAGGGAAATGCTGCAATGTCTGGACTAAAGGAAACTGCACATATTCTGTGGAAATATGGGGAGTAATATGTATGGCTATGGTTCATGATTCAGGAGCCTGAAATGTGGGTGCGAGATAGAGATAGAGATAGAGATAGAGATAGAGATAGAGATAGAGAGATATAGAGATAGAGATAGACATACACATACACATACACATACACATACACATACACATACACATATATACATATACATATACTTTCGTAGATTTTCACGGGTACAGGAATGCAGGTTTTGGTGTCTTCGGGTGTCTTCCCGTGTAAGAGTCGGGGTGTCTGTGCGACGTTTCGACGAGGTCTCACTCGTCATCTTCAGGCTGGTGCTTTCGGCTTCTTGTTACTGGAACAGAGCTCTGTTCCAATAACAAGAAGCCGAAAGCACCAGCCTGAAGATGACGAGTGAGACCTCGTCGAAACGTCGCACAGACACCCCGACTCTTACACGGGAAGACACCCGAAGACACCAAAACCTGCATATACATATACATATACATATACATATACATATACATATACATATACATATACATATACATATACATATTTATTCTGCATGTCTGAGCCAGAAGGAGATGCTTGAAGGGACACAGCCAGCTTCTGGGTCTGGATTCTTCCCCCCTGCCCTGGAATAAGGAGCAGCTGGCAACTCAGGGTATACAGTGGTACCTCGGGTTACATATGCTTCAGGTTACAGACTCCGCTAACCCAGAAATAGTACCTCGGGTTAAGAACTTTGCTTCAGGCTGAGAACAGAAATCGTGCTCTGGCGGCAGCGGGAGGCCCCATTAGCTAAAGTGGTGCTTCAGGTTAAGAACAGTTTCAGGTTAAGAACGGACCTCCGGAATGAATTAAGTTCTTAACCCGAGGTACTACTGTATTGGTATTGGTGCTTAGCTAAGCATGGAAAGGCTATATAATGGGCTTCAAGTTCCTTTTTACTAATCACCTCATTGGGGGTAATTTGGCACCCCCAAATTACCACGGATAGTGTTGGGGTGGCCATAGCTGCGCACTGCCAGCCATCCGGGGGGAGGGCTCAACTCTCCCCCATGCTGCTGCAGGAGAGCGATGCCCGCAGAGGCTTGAGAGTGAAGTTGTGCCCCTCCCAAGCCTTCTCGGGAGGAGAGCGAAACCCACAGAGGCTTGGGAGGGAAGCTGCACGCCCTCCAGCCTTATGGTTGGCGGGGCGCAGCTGGCGGGCGTACAGGGAAAGGGGAGGCTACCGGCAAAGCCGCGCAGCTCCCCCCTTGCTGGGGCGCCCCTGAGAGGCCAGCGCCCTGGTGCGACACACCACGAAACCCTATGGGAAAGACGGCTTGCTTAGAACTTGGTAAACTTGGATTTTGCCTTCTGTGGAGTCTCCTGTTGGGATAACAAATGCAGAATTGAGATGGAAGACAGTTTTACTGAGCAGGAGCAAATGATGTACATTTTCTGGAAAACTTTGAATAGGAAGGTTTTCCTTTTCAACTTGATTTGCACAGGGTAATTTGTACTACGAATTTTTCTGATGGCCCTAGAGGGTGATCTACGTAATTTAGCATATTTATTTGACATGTTTTTAGTAAACAAAGCTAAAAAATTTGAAACTGCCAAGCCTGTCGAATATTTAGTATTTGGAGTTGGTACCCATCTATTGTCACTAAGGAAATTACAAAGCAGAAAACATGCTGCAGAAACATTAACCTCTGTAACATTTTACACCCCAGACCACCAGCAAGAGCTCAAGACTTGGTCCAGCAGGATATTGGAAGACATGGGATCTGTTTGGTTGGTTCTCCTACACTCTAATAACTGCGGGGTCCACAGCGAGGAGCCAGGCAAGGACAGGAACTCTGGGGGAACAGGACTGGGTGTTGGCCGAAACAGCTCTTCAACGACGTTGCTCCCGCAACCTGGGACTGGGCTGACTGGCCTTTATCTCCTCTGAGGCCAGGGGCAGTCCGGCCCCCAGGTGACCCGCCTCTCCTGGCCTTAAGGCGAGCACTCCTCCTGGGAGAAACCAGTTCCCTCCACCTCTCTGCCCTGAGCCTCTGCAGCTCAGGAGAGGCCGGTGGGTTACTGGACCCAGGGGGAGACTCACTTTCCCCTGACAGGGCTGGGAGAGGCGCACTTGTAGGCAATGCGTCCTCAATCACCTCCGGAGCCAGAGTGGAATCACCTGGTGCCTGCTCCTGAGGATCCGGCACAGGTGCAGGCGCTTCAGAATCAAGGCCCTGCCCCGGCTCAGCCGGCCCTGGAGGCGGGGACTCCTGTGCAGGCTGGGATTCCTCCGGTTCACCCTCTGAATTGGATTCCCAGGCCATCACACTGACTTTCTACGAAATATTCACATTTTAAAAGAATCCGAAATAGACTTGAAACATTAAGGATGAGCTTTGCAATCAGAAAATAAATGCACAATGATTTTTAAAAAAATGTCAGTAAAGCAAGTAGTTGTTCCCAGCTGATTTCTCTGGGCAGGTTCACAATTGCAATAAATCATAGCTGTGCCTGTTGCTTCATGTTTCTCTTGTGCTGCAAATCTACTGGCATAAGTCCATAGAAAGTTTGAGTGGATGGATGTGCTTTATGCCAAAGGTGGAGGCAGGCTTTTCTCAGGTCGCTTCCCTCTGGCTGATGTTCTGTTTCTGCTAGATCACCTTGCAAAGGTGGCAAGTTGCCATGCAAGCAGATGGGCTGCAGAACAAGCAGCCAAGCTGTCACTCAGGAACATAAAGCACATTGACTAAGGGCAGGATTCCAGGCATTAATGACTAGAATGGCGTCTAGTGCAGAGTTTTTACATCTCTTGTAAAAGAGGCAATGTTCCACTGAGTGATGGCAGAGCGCTGGATTAATTCTGAGAGCCAGTCACAATTTCCAGTAGGCATTTATAGAATACGGCCTAATAGATAAGCAGCTGACCTAGTAAAATGAAATAAAATGGAATAAAATCTTTCAGGGCAAGCTTTATGGGTATAAGGAATGCAGTGCCGTGGATTCATAATTAGTTCTCAGGAATTCCCTCAGGGTCAAAATCATGCCCCTTCTGATTTTTTTGACCAATGCAGACATAAATGTTATGGCTTCAGTTCCAAGGCAGTTTTCCTCCCTGCTCCACCTCATTCCACTCTTCCACTTTGCTTAACAGAAGCCTGATGAAGAGTTCTGGTGGATTTAGAAGCTCCCTATTTTTGTTGGTATGGGACGCAGGTGGCGCTGTGGGTTAAACCACAGAGCCTAGGGTTTGCCAATCAGAAGGTCGGCGGTTCAAATCCCTGTGACGGGGTGAGCTCCCGTTGCTCAGTCCTTGCTCCTGCCAACCTAGCAGTTCGAAAGCACTTCAAAGTGCAAGTAGATAAATAGGTACCGCTCCGGTGGGAAGGTAAACGGCGTTTCCGCGCGCTGCTCTGGTTCGCCAGAAGCGGCTTAGTCATGCTGGCCACATGACCCGGAAGCTGTACACCGGCTCCCTCAGCCAATAAAGCGAGATGAGCGCCGCAACCCCAGAGTCAACTGGTGTGACCACTGCAGCTTAACCTGTGCTGCCCTCCCAAACTCAAACATGTCCAAGTTCCCGTGTAGTGGAGACCAGTCTGAGCTATCGCTGTCACTGTGAGGATATTGCAGAGGAACGTTGGGCCTGTGAGCCATAACCTTTATAATTAGCTGAACAGAATTAAACAGGGTAGGGTATTGCTCTACTGTCTAACTGCCTTCCCTCAGTAACTTGATTGATCACAGAGCTCTCATTTTTAAGCTCTAAAATGCATGCTTCCAGGGAACAAGTGTCTGGGAGTTGCACAGTCAAAGAATCATAGAATCATAGAGTTGGAAGGGGTCCCAAGGGTCATCTAGTCCAACCCCCGAAATGCAGGAAGCTCAACTAAAGTATCTATGACAGATGGCCATCCAGCCTTTTAGTTCTGCTGTTGAACCACACTGTTGACTCATGTTAAGCTTGTGATTTACTAAGTCCCCTAGGTCCTTTTTACGTCTACTACTTGGCAGCTCATTTTCTGTCTGCTTCAAATCTGCTGTGAATCAGCTGGAGAGTGAAGCAGCTTTTGGGCCTCCTGCCCTGGTGCTCTACCAAATCCTCGACCCTCCTTCATCCCAGAACTGTGTACTTACTGTCTAGTAAAGTCCATGGAGGCTTTCAAGCTACAGTGGTACCTCGGGTTACATACGCTTCAGGTTACAGACTCCGCTAACCCAGAAATAGTGCTTCAGGTTAAGAACTTTGCTTCAGGATGGGAACAGAAATTGTGCTCCGGCAGCGCGGCAGCAGCAGGAGGCCCCATTAGCTAAAGTGGTGCTTCAGGTTAAGAACAGTTTCAGGTTAAGAACGGACCTCCAGAACAAATTAAGTACTTAACCCGAGGTACCACTGTACTCAGAATCAAGTGCTACAGCTTTGAAGCAATACCAGTGTTCAGATCACTATACTGTAGTGTGTGTTTTGAGAACAAGTGAGGATTATAACATATAGCTACGATTCCCCTACAAATGTCTATCAACTCGGGGGGGGGAGGGCTGGCCCCCTCAAATATTTTAGGGGGCAAGGCCCCTCATCCCCTAGGAGTTGGCCCCTATGATTCTAGGCAGGCTGATAAAGGGATAGGCTCCCCTTCAGGGATTTGCGTCTCAAGCTGCAGAATACATTTTGGTGATATGAGGGTATTTAGCATATTTTTCTATGGGGTTTATCAGCTTGTTATATATTTAGTGTTTGAGAGCACCTAGAGCTCTGGCTTATGTTAAGTTGCGCATTTCGTTCACTTCGGGCTCTTTATCTTTGCCTGAACCTTAGTTCAGCAGGTTTCTCCCTCGCACTTGTATATGTACGGTAATTATGAATTCTGCTTGGCTTATTAGCTATCTAGCATTTCCATATATCCCATTGTTAACTACCTAGCAACTCTGCATAATAATGAAGTAATTTCTTTGGCCCAGATCCACATAACCTAATTCTCCGGCAGAATAAAGTGTGCGTTCAACTTTTTGCTGGGTCAAACAGGCCCAAACGCCAGTGGCATCATGGATGGTTCGGGTTCAGCTGTCCAAAGAGTGTTAAGAGCAGAAGAATGTCTGCAAAAGTAACAAGTTTGTATAGAGAGATTGGGTTGCCTGATCACGCAGACAGTGAAATGACTTGGCACTTTTCAGAACTGCTTCTGGAATTCTTCCCAGTACACACTGCTGTTATAAAATTTATTCTAATGTTGGGCATTTATTGTCATTCCTGTGATTGAGCATTTGGCTTCCTACAGCAAAAAAGAACTGTGTATGACAGTTTGCTGCAGATTTCTAGAAGGTGAAAGGAAAAAGAAAGAGTCGCATGTACACGTCAGATTCTTGGCCTGGGTGTGTCACTTTAATGCCGTACTTCTATTAGTGAGAACTGGTTTAGCTCCTTTAAAAAACCACTGCCCTGTGGATCTTGCATTGCTACGTTGAATAAATCTTATCAAGCATCCATTTCATATAACCGGGGTCCTTTGAGTAGTGGCTGTCATGCATGGCAAATGGTCAATCTTAATTCATAATTAAACCTGGTGTGTTCAGTGACATGTAGAAATGGTGGCATGCAAATGTAAGTAACTCCTATAAAGACGCTCTGCTTTAAGTCTTCTGAGAGCTGTTAAAGTTTCCTTTTTGGTGGGAAATAGACAACTATTCTCTTTGGTCAGACACCCTGAGTGCTCGTAATATTGCACAATGCAATATTAATTGCATAATTATAATTGTGCATTGTGGACAGAACAAGAGCCGGGACTACTCGGCAGTTAAACCTCGGCTGTGACTCAGCTCCCCATCCTGTTGAGTCCCACTGCGTATCTCCTAAGACCAAATTGCTCTTTGTGCTGCTTTTAGAAGTGCTGCCTTGCAATTCATGGAGAGTAGAGTCTGCTCTATTTTGAACCCTGGATAAAAGGTGCAGACTTTTGAAAAAGTCTTAGAGAAGGTGTGCTTTTAAGTAAACAGAAATTTGTTCAGAGGAATTGTGTGCATTCCCAATGATGAACTTAATAGGAATAAGCTATTCGAAATAGAAGAAAGCAATTTTTGTTTTGGGTGTTCATTTAAAATGGGGTGGATGGGGAACCTGCGGCTTTCCAGAAATGACTATAGCTGCCTCAGCCTCATAGGGTGTTTATCCCACCCTGCACCACCCCACCACCCCAACTTAAAGAAATTAAATGATTTCATTTGCTCTTGTGAAGAAAAGTAAGGTGATGTACTCTTGAGGATACTGCTGTGATGGGAGCAAAACCTGCCTGACCCATACTGACAGGTGTAAGATTTTGTTTGTGCGATCTAGGGAAAAAACCAGCAAGTGTCCAAACACCAAGTAAAAATGGGGGGGGGGGCATCTATACATTTACAAGAGGGACCCCCCTCCCCCCCAGAATGCGTACAGAACCCAAAAGGGTGTTTTGTACTCTTATAAAAAGTTCCCTCCACACATACTACTTTTCAGGCATTTTGCTAGTGTGAAATAAAATGCATTTAAATTCTGGCATTAATTTGTCAATTAGATTTATATCCTGCCCTATCACCATAAGGGCCCTTGGGGGCAGCCCAGGAAAACATCAAAATCAATACTTAATTACAATTTAAGATGGCCAACACCATAGACTAAAAGAGCTGTATAAAAGAGTTCCAGGACTGCTCCCTAAAGACCCTTCTGAACCATCAGCCTTCTGAGAGACTAAGGACAGCAAAGGACACTGATTTTGCTTCAAGGTTGCCCAGGCTTAATTGTAATAATAATAATAATAATAATAATAATAATAATAATAATAATAATAATAATAATAATAATTTTAACCCCACCCATCTGGCTGGGTTTCCCCAGCCACTCTGGGCAGCTTCCAACAAAGATGAAAAATACATTAAAATTTTAGAAATACTTTTAGAAATAATGGCCGTCATTTAAATAGAAATGCAAGCCATCTCATCATTGTGGGGAAGAAGACTATGGCCAGGTGTTGTTCAGGTGCTCACTGCTAATGGCCAATATCAAATGCCTTCTTGCTTTCCTTTCTTATGGTACTTTACACCAGACTCGGCCTGCGCAGCCCTACAATAGAGGACTCATTCAAGTGGTAGGGACTGTCCTGTAAAATAGGACAGATGGTCCCCCTGATGATGTGAGGGGGCATGGAGAGAGATTTCTACAGCACCAAACTACACTTATTTTTGTAGCTACTCAGAGCTAATATTCGATACCTGACAAGCAGCCCTAGGGAGGAAGTTCTACAGCAGTAATCTACATTTGTGATTACTTAGAATTGATATCTGGTAACTGCTGCTTAGCAACTGAGTTTGAGAGGAACCAGCCTAACTGCACAAGCAACCCAAGCAGTCAAAACACTTGGCCTAACAGTGGGTGTGGAAGGGAGTGTGTTGCTTGGTTCAAGCCATGCAGCCAAGGTTAAAAGGGGGTGAGCTACAACAGACCTGCTATTGTTGTGGCAGATCTAATATCTCACCACCAACCTCTTCCTGTCAGGTGATGATCAGCATTGAGGAGGGAGTCCGTGGTGGTAAAGGGTTTCATGCAAATCTGGAAGCCGCACACTTTAAGAAGAAGGAGGACCTTGTTAGTAGCTCCACCTTGACTTTTTGGAACTCCTTCCCTAGAGAAGCTAGAGACTGGCTCCCTCCTTGCTGTCCTTGCACCTGCAGGTGAATAACTTTTTGTTCCAACAGGCTTTTGGGGAGTGACTGCTATTAATGAGGGGGCTGGTACTGCGGTGAGTTTGTTGTGGTTGCATGTTTTTAATAGATATTTTATATCTAAAGTTCCAATTCTATTAATGTTTAATTGTTTTTTAATTAACCTCCCCCCCGGGTTTTAGCTGTTCTTAGTTTATCTGTATGTCACCTTGAGCCCCTGTCAGGGGAAAAGGCAGGGTATATATAATATATAATACAGTAGTACCCCAGTTTATGAACTTAATCTGTTCTGGAAGTCTGATCTTAAACCGAAACCATTCTTAAACCGAGGCGCGCTTTCCCTAATGAGGCCTCCCGCCGCTGGTGCCCTTCTACCGTTCGGCTTCCGTTCTTAGACCGAGGTAAAGTTCGTAAACCGGAACACTACTTCTGGTTTTGTGGAGTTTGTAAACTGAATACTTTGTAATCAGGGCTGTTCTTAAACCGAGGTACCACCGTACAGTGGTACCTCGAGTTACATACACTTCAGGTTACATACGCTTCAGGTTCCAGACTCCGCTAACCCAGAAATAGTTCCTCGGGTTAAAAACTTTGCTTCAGGATGAGAACAGAAATCGTGCAGCGGCGGCGTGGCGGCAGCGGGAGACCCCATTAGCTAAAGTGGTGCTTCAGGTTAAGAACAGTTTTAGGTTAAGAACGGACCTCCGGAACGAATTAAGTACTTAACCCGAGGTACCACTGTATATAATATTTAATATATAATGACAGCCTGGAGGGCAATGAATACTGTCTGGGTAGGATATGGAAAACAAAAGTGCTGTGAGGAAAAGCTGAAAGCACTAGGAGCATTTAGCCTGCAGAAGAAAAGACATAAGGGCTCATGGATAACGCGCTCTAAGGGCAAAGGTTTGTCCCTAGAGGGCAGGACTAGATCTGTTGGGCTTAAGTTATAGGAAGGTAGATTTTTGTTGCACACAAGGAGAAGCTTATTAACCAGAAGAGGCATTTGACAATGGGACTGATTACTGAAGGGTAGACGCCATGCCAAGCACTTCTTTCCTTCCTGGAGGTCTATAATCAGGTGCAGAGACCGTCATTTGATGGGGCTGCTCTAGATCTGGGGTTTGTATATTGAGCAGGAGGTTGTGTGAAGGGCTTTTGCTTTCAGTACTCAAGGCGTTTTCTCTGCAAAGCCCCTCTATGGTGGTGCAGATCTGAATTAATCACTATTTGCAGTTGACCTTGCATAGAGGACCCAAATCCATCCAAACAGAACATTCACTTGTTGAAATGTTGTGTGGTAAGAGGATAATTTCCAGCAGAAATTCTGTGTGAGGTGTGTGTGTGTTGCTATGCCACTAAGGAACTGGGTTCCCACTAAGCAGGCAGGACAAAAGGATACTCTGGTATACTAACACATTGACAGACAGACAATAGAATAGCAGGGCCATAGCTTTTAAAAATATAACTGGAGGTGTTATTTAAACATGCATAATCCCCGCCCCCCACAGGTCTGAAAAAAATACTACCACAGGTAACCAACCATTAGTGATGCTCATTTAAGATCTCTGCTAGATGGGATAAAATGCTGTTACGGATAAGCAAATCTACATTCTTTTTCTATTATTGCCAATGAGCTTAGGTACCAAGTATAATTAATTACTTCCTGTTTCATTCTAATGGTAGGGATGGGGAATCTGTGGCCTTCTGGATGTTGTTGGACTACAACTCCCACCAACCCCAGCCAGCTGTTAGTTTCTGTTTGCCGCTGTGCAGTGTTTTAGAGTCACAAGACTCTGTTTACATTCCAGAGACATTCCAGGCTGCTGGAAGTCTCACGGGAGACGGATGTGACGTTACTGGTTTCCTGTTCCTTTGTTTGTTTCAGTTGCTCTCTGCTTTCACAGAGAGAGGATGTGTTTTCTGTCTGTGTAGTAAGAAATAAAGCATAGTGGTGTAGCCATAAATCTCATCACTTCCGCATGCTGCTTTGATTCTCTGCTGAATGGGAACGTGCCTGGAGGCCTCATCAAAGGCTCAGGTTGTTAATCACGTCGGAGGGCGATTCCGGAAGATGAGCTTTATCAGCTCAGTCGAACGCAGATTCTGACACCAGCATGGTGAAGGATAATAGCAGTTGTAGCCCAGCAATATCTAAGGGGTCACAGATTCTCCATCCTTAACCTAAAGTCTATATAAGACTTTGAATTCTTTATGTAAATTTGACCCATCCAATAGGCAGCTATGTAAAGAAGGCTAGAACAATCTGGAGGGAGGGAAATAAACATACTGATGGGTATGAACTTTAATTTATCATTTTTTTTGGCTGCTGAAGAAATGCATTTTAAATTTTTTTTTTAATGGTTTTTCTCAATCTGCAGGTCAGGGTTGTTTTGGGGAGGCAGGGGAGAGGTCTTTGACTTATACATGATTTAGTACCTGAAAGTACTGTGAAGTGGTTTGAACTAGTCAATGCCACCATTAGCAGTCTGGTAAGTAAGCATTTCAGTTTCTGAAACCCAACAGGGATAAACAGACATCTCTTTATTCCTTTCTGTAAAAAGCTGTTCCCTTTCAGAAAATTGCATAAAATGCATGTACAAATATCACAGCTGTACATTTTATTTCCTATTTTGTGGAAACCAGTTCTTGCATAAATAACTGTCTGCATATTTGTCTGTTCATGCTGCATTTCTAACCTTCAAGGCCATTCATAATATACTGTGTGAAGTGCCTTGGTGACATTTAGCTTCAGATGGTGTGAAAGTGTGGCTGTTCACCGCCATTTTGGGAGTGCATTCCATTCATCCTCCAGGTCTGTACTGACCTCTGAGCAAAATTCTTAGTGCTGTGTTTTAAAGCAAGGAATCAATGAAGCCATTAATGTATTAAGACCAAGAAAGCTATTTTATTTAGGCTGCAGTTATGCACCCACTTCCCTGGAAATAGTCCCCATTGAACTCAATGGAACTTCTGAGTAGGCACGCATAGAATTGCAGTAATAAAGAGACCCACCACATGTTCAAAGTAAACATGGAAAATTTAATATTGTTCTAAGTGAGGACATCTTTAGAGATTGGGGTTTTTTTTGCATTCCTTTTGGGGCTGGTTCAAGCAACGCACCTTTTCTGACATCCTGGTTAGAGGGTCATGTGGAGGAAATTTAGCCATACCTACAAGCGAGGTTAGCCCCATGTATGTTTCTGCCTTTAGTAGAAAAGCAAACAGAAGAGAAAAAAGGAGTATTAATTCATAATGGCTCTCAAAACTTTGTATAAAAAGGTAAAGGGACCCCTGACCATTTGGTCCAGTCATGGCTGACTCTGGGGTTGCGGCGCTCATCTCGCTTTATTGGCTGAGAGAGCCGGCATACAGCTTCCGGGTCATGTGGCCAGCATGACTAAGCCGCTTCTGGCAAACCAGAGCAGCACACGGAAACGCCGTTTACCTTCCCGCCAGAGCAGTACCTATTTATCTACTTGCACTTTGACATGCCTTCGAACTGCTAGGTTGGCAGAAGCTGGGACCGAGCAACGGGAGCTCACCCCGTTGCGGGGATTCGAACCGCCGACCTTCTGATTGGCAAGTCCTAGGCTCTGTGGTTTAACCCACAGCGCCACACGTGTCCCTTGCAGATGCAAACCTCTATTTTCCTGATTTAATTACATTCTTTTCGCTAAAATAGTTGCAATTAAATTGAAGGCTCAGCTCAAAATTTCTTCAGGCTCTGCTGACATACATGTACAAATACTGCAAATGTTTTGGGTTAGGATTTTCTTTTCTTTTTTGGGGGGTAAATGTTAACTACCTTTCTTTCTTATTAAAAGGATTCTTAAATTCCCACTGGTGTTTGCACAACCCTTGCAGATCTTCTTTGAAACTAGCAGCTACAAAGAGGCTTAAAGTTTTACTGTTGGCTCTTTCATATGCCAATTAGAACTTCATCACCTTATTTTAATTATTCTTTTGGAAGAAAAAGAATGGAAAGTAAAGTAAAGCACTTCAAAAATATTTTAAATTTGTAATATAGTTAACATAAGATTAAAGGGAGGCTGCAGTGAATTCTTTTTAACACCTGCAAAACACAAGTGCCAATGTAACCTGAAAGGTATATGTAACTTTTCTCAATAACTAAGTGTCGAGATTTCCCTAGACCAATCCTTACAACTTTTTTAGCATGGTGAAATGTTGGTTGACTCAATTCAATTGGGTGCTCAGCCCATGGTGAAGTGTGGGTCCAGATTAGAGTGTAGCATTCAAAGCACCCTTTCCATCACTGCAAGGACTTTTGGCTGACCAACAGACTTTCCTCTCCCTGTACCTGCCCCAAATGCCCCCTAAATCTGATCCCCACACCACTCCCTCCGAACCCTCCAGAGCAGATTTGGGAAGGCTGCACAGAGAGGAGGGGGGAAGTTCTGTTGGTCAAATGGAAATCCTTGTAATACATCAGAACTTGAAAGTGAATACTGCATTACATACTGCGGTCAGTGCATTAGGTGGTGTTGAGTTTCCAACTGCAAAAACCACTTGAGCAGGACGGATTTCAGACTAGTAGTCTTTAACATGCAAACCAACTGGTAAAGGTAAAGGGACCCCTGACCATTGGGTCCAGTCGTGACCGACTCTGGGGCTGTGGCGCTCATCTCTCTTTATTGGCCGAGGGAGCCGGCGTACAGCTTCCGAGTCATGTGGCCAGCATGACTAAGCTGTTTCTGGTGAACCAGAGCAGCACACGGAAACGCTGTTTACCTTCCTGCCGGAGCGGTACCTATTTATCTACTTGCACTTTGACGTGCTTTCGAACTGCTAGGTTGGCAGGAGCAGGGACCGAGCAACGGGAGCTCACCCCGTCGCGGGGATTCAAACCGCCAACCTTCTGATCGGCAGGTCCTAGCCTCTGTGGTTTAACCCACAGCACCACCCGCGTCCCCAAATGACTATAACACAAATGTTGAGAAGTGGATGCACAAATCCTATTTGGTTCCATGCAGCAGAACACAGGGATCTTACATATTTGCTTCTCTTTGTGGATGTGTCAAGTTGCCCTGATTCTGCAACGACAAGAAAATAAACTTTTGTGGTACCTGAAATTAGTCGTACTTACTTTGGCATGAGTATTGTTAGGCACAACAGTTGTGTTCATGTGCAATTACATGGATACTGTTCAATCCTAGCCTTAAGACTGCTAACCACATCAACAGTGAGTTAATTACATGTTTCACTTAGGAGTCCTGCAATAATTTCAGGCTAAACAAATGGCCGCATGTACTCCGAATTACTGGTTAGGGCTGTATTACAGGCACCGCAGCAACACTATCTTGCAATCTGCCTTGTCTCCGAAGCAACTTAATTGATGGCATTCCTGCATGGCTGTAGTCAGCTACCATGTAAAGACCTAAGCCTTTAAAAACTTACATCCAATACAAGAAGGGAAAATTGTGATTTTGCTAAATGTGACATCCTGAGTGTAATTTTGTAATACAAGGATGAAATTAAAATAAGCACCGTAGTCTTGCTGTGCTGGGAAAGGGTGGGTAAGAAGCCATGTTACTAGGAGCTGGGCTAGTAGTGGGTGCAAGTCTAGTACATGGGGGGGGGGGAGAACCCATAGAAGTGTGCATGGAGAATTAAAATTCCACTTCAGTGTAAAAGTAGAGCTGCAAGGCGTGCAGGGTGTCTCTGGCTGGTCACTCCTGGGCATAGCTGTCAACCGTCCCTTATTTGGCAGGAAAGTTCCTTATCCCAGCGCTGGGTCCCGCTGCTGTCCCTTATTGATGATGTCCCTTAAATTTCCCGGGTTTCAAAGGAAGCAGCTCCTCTCCCTCCCTCCCTGCCAGCCAGGGAGGGAGGCTCCAACTGTGTTGCTTGGCTGCATTGCTCACCCAATAAGGAGTCTAAGAACGATTGGGAGGTGGAGCTTGCATGCCTTGTGCCAATCAAATCAGAT
This sequence comes from Podarcis vaucheri, assembly GCF_965113315.1. Classification (NCBI taxonomy): domain Eukaryota; kingdom Metazoa; phylum Chordata; class Lepidosauria; order Squamata; family Lacertidae; genus Podarcis; species Podarcis vaucheri. The sequence goes on along the minus strand of NC_138750.1, from coordinate 17,449,785 downwards.
GCATTGCCTGGGAGCTCGCCATTGCTCAGCGCTTCCCAGCGGAGGGGTGACAGTGGTTTTCCTTGCTGCATCCCGTTTGCTGGGTTGCTGCGCTGTGGGAACCACCGCTTGAGGCTTCGTTTGGCTGCTAGCTTGGGCTTTCTGCCTTTGGCTCGGAGGGGATCAGAAGTTGAACATACCTGTGCTCTGAAAATCCCTTATTTTGGCTGCTGATCCCTTATTTCCAAATCTAAGTTGGCAGCTATCCTCCTGGGAGTTACTGGGCTGAAAGGACCATTTGGGTCTGATCAGCCACAGGGCAATTAATTATGTCAATGGCGGAAGGATATACTGGATGGCCATGCGAGGTTGAGGAACACAGCCAGGTGCACCTGCTCAATGCACCTGCATGTTAGACTTGCCCAATGAAGATACTTCTTCCCAAGGCTGTCTGTGAAATTGCTCTTTAGGCATTCAGGAGAGTTGTGACATCTGGAAATTGTGTTATTGCCCTCCTGGAAATCACTGCGGTTAGAGCATCTGCTCTGCGCACAGAAGGTGCAAGGTGCATTCCTCGGCATCTCCAGGTAGGGCCGAGCCAGAGCCCTGCCTGAAACCCCTGAGAGCTGCTGCCAGCCAGTGCAGACAATATTATATTTATTTATTTATTGAATTTATATACCGCCCTGTCTCCGGAGGTCTCAGGGCAGTTCAAAAGAAATACTGAGCTAGAAGGGCCAATGGACAGACTGGGTATAAGCTTCCTACTTAAAAAGCTTCTTCAATAGATAATAATAATAATAAATAATAATAATTTATTATTTATACCCCGCCCATCTGGCTGGGCTTCCCCAGCCACTCTGGGCAGCTTCCAACCAAATATTAAAATACAGTAATACATCAAACATTAAAAGCTTCCCTAAACAGGGCTGCCTTAATTGTCTTAGGATTTTATTTATGTTAAGTGTCGAATTAATATGTTTAATTTCATAATGTGAAGATCTAAGGATGTTAATGTTTAAGTTAAATTTTATAAGAACTGTGATTTGGAAAACCGTTAAAAGGACATGCAATGAAATTCAACCAAGGGGAAGCGAGGAAGTCACTTAACAATGTTAGTAAGTGTAATTTTCAATAAGGCTATGATTTATGTTTGTTTGTCTTATGTTTGTTTGTTTATAATGTTGTGAAAACCAATAAAAAAAATTGGGGGAAAAATGAACAGGGCTGCCTTCAGATGTCTTCTAAAAGTTTGGTAGCTGTTGTTCTCTTTGACTTCTGGTGGGAGGGCGTTCCGCAGGGCGGGCGCCACTACTGAGAAGGCCCTCTGCCTGCTTCCCTGTAACTTATTCTAGACAAGGATTCTTTGCAAGAAGAGAGCTTTTTGTGCAAGCCACCTGCCGTGAGTGCAAGGCGACCGTGGTGGTGGGATGGGTGGCCACCGCGGTTTTCGCGGCATCTCTGGCGGCCCAATCCCACGCGCGCCCCCTTGCTCGGGACCGAGCGGGGCTCCCTCCCTCCCCGCGCGGCTGCAGCCTTTGTTGCGTTGCTGGAGAGCGGGCCGCCGCCCTGGACGCCAAACCGGGGCGGGCCTCCCTCCGCGAGTGGCGGCGGGCGGAGTTCCGAAACCGAGGTCGAGCAGCCGCCGCCGCCGCAAGGCACTGGGCTGCGCATGCGCGGTCCCTCGCGCTCTTCGGGCGGGAGGGGCGTCTCTCCCTCCCTCCTTCCGCTCCGTGCCCGCCGCTGGCAGCGGAAGTGAATGAGGGCGCTGAGGTGGAGCGCGCGGCGGGACGACGGAGAGAGAGGATGCGCCTGGGCCGCCTTGGCCGCTCCGAGGGAGTCGAGCCACGGACTGAGCGCTGCGGAGGGAGCGGGGAGGAGGCGCCCTCGAGCGGCTCGCACTGAGGGGGCTTCTCGCTCGGTAAGGGGGGCGCGCCGGGCGAGGCGAGGCACTAATAATAATAATAAGAATAGAAAATATTACCTCAGCTCTGAGGCACGGTGGTTATGGGGCACGCGAGAAATGGCCGCGGGCACGCGAGTGTGGGGCGACCCTTGGAAGGCGGGGGGAAGGGAGCTGGGCGCATACCGTGTTGCGCCCCCCCCTCACGGTGTGTGTGTGTGTACATTAGACACGTGTGTATGCGTGTATATATATGTGTGAGAGGTGTATGTATGTGCGCGCGCACGCACATATGTGTGCGTGTATATATATATGTGTGCGAGGTGTATGTATGTGCACACACACGCACACACGTATGTGTGTGTGTATATATATTGTGCCCGCCCGCCTTGTCCTCGAGGGGTTCCTGCGGTGCACTGCCACCTCCTTTCCTGTTCAACTCCTCTCTCATCTTCCTCCTCTTCTTCTCTCTCCCCCCCCATTTATTTCTCTCCTCTCCCCCCCCCCAAGGTGTGCGTGATCCGGGGTGCTCCATAGCAACAGGCGCCGGGGACGCCGAGGAGGGGAGGGGGGGGGTTGGTGGAGAAAAGAGCTGACAGGTGTCAAGTGCGGGGGGAAGGGGGCGGTGACGGGTCTCTCTCTCCCCCCACCCCGGCTTTTAATTTTATTTTTTTCCAGGCAAAGATCCCCTGCCACTGGTGCCCCTTGCCCAAAATCTCGCCCTTTCCTGTTTTGTTGGGGTTGCAAATGTTTTCCCACTGGAGAGGGGGCTGGGGGGGCAGCCTTCCTCCGGCTGCATCTGGCTGGCACGCAATGAGAGAAAGGGAAAGTGGTGTGGCTTTCCATCTGTTTGGTGCTGCTGTATCTTCTATTTCTTTCTCTTTCCTTTTTTCCCCCCTCGCTAGTGCGACATCATTTCCTCCCTTCATCGATGTTGCTGTGTTTGCGGGCAGGGGAAACAAAGCAGCTGCCTGGAATATAGGGCTCTCTCTCCGCCCTTTACCTCTCAGTCCTCTAACCCCAGGGTTGCTGCTGTTGCTGCCACTAAGGTCTTTGTAACCATCAACCCAAGAGAGGTTTCGATGGAAACATGAAGGTAAATATATTGACAAAGTAACAATTGTGTTTCCGGCTTGTGTGGGAGATCGCAACTGTTTCTTGTTTCCTGTTTTATTGTGTTGTTGTTGTTTTTTTTTGCATTTTATTGATTAGCTGACAAGGGTGACTCTTGAGGTGTAGGTTTGTTTCAGAGGTTCTCTGCAAGGTGCTGGATGAACTTGTTCCAGACTATGGGACCTTGGTTGTGCAGCAGCTTCACCGTAAAACATTTTCGTAAATTGTTGTACTTTGCCTAAACCCAAATGTTGCAGCTCTAACGGCAGTGTTTTATATACCCCAGTAAATGATAAACTCTTGTGTACAATCCCAGATCAGTTCAGTTTACTGTTAATTGGTATTGCTTGCTTCTCCTAGTAATGAAGAGATTAAAGTTCAATTTTTTCTTTTCCAAGCTGATATTGAACATCTGAGGACATATTGATTAAGATATGGCTGTGATTGAACTTGTTGAAAAAATGCCCAGAGGAATTTTTAAAATATAGAAATCTAGTTGATGCTTTTTAAACAACACTGATACCTATAGTAATTGTGAGCTCTTAGCTCAAGCCCTTAAATTCTATTATCTCAAACCACTTTGGAGTGGTTAAAAAAATCAAGCAACCAATATATATACATGTTGTGAAATCAAGTATTTGAACTTAGCAGCTATCCTTTTTCTGGATCTTCTGAAGGAAAACAGTTAATAGAAATCTGAACCTGCATAATCAAGATGACCGATGTTAATTGGAAATAGTCATATGGGAATTATACTCTAAATTGGCAAGTGCTTTCTTCACACTGATCTTCTAGCGGATTTTGTGTTAATTGGTTCTATTATCACTAGGGCTTCAGAAATGCTAAGCGGGCTGCATGGATCAGTTTTCACCCTTCTAAGGATTGCAGAAAACACCCAAACGCTTCATTGTTCCTTTTTAAAATTCTAATAGGTATCGTATTTTACTCTTTGTAAAAAGCCAAACTGCAACTGGGGAAGGGGTGAATTTGGGTTGTGAAAGTGGTTTGAGGATAAGGGTAAAACTCCTCTTCCCCAGGCACCATTGCTCCAAACAAATTGACAGTCTCTGCAGCAGCATTTCATTTAAAAATAACATTTAGAGACCTAATAAGTGATACCATGTAGTTTGTTCCCAAGTTTGCAATCCTGTACTGTACACACTTTTTAGCAGTAAGAGCCTCACTGAATCCAGTAGGACTTTTTTTCTATGCAAGCATATGATTGTACTGCACTTCTCCAGAAATACTTTTCTTCTACCCTTGTCATAATCATTTGATTTAAAATTACTTGGGTGATGTTAAATTATGCTGATAAGCATGGCTATTTGCACATCTTTCATTCAGCGTACTGATGCTATTGTTTCCTGCCAAGCTCATTTGTGTGAACAGAACTTGAAGTTCTGTAGCACTGATTTGGGTTGATTGTTGTTCCTGAAATAATCTTGGTATAAAACTGTTTCACAACAAATGCCATTTTGAGATTAAATCAAGGGCCCTTTTCACTCCATATTTGAAATGGGCTTCTAGATAGCGTGGAAAGCTGTCTTAACTGCAGAAGTCAGCACACAATAAGTGTTTTGTCCAAATACTATGGAGTTGTGCCGTGTGTTTGAAGAGCCACATAATACGTCTTCACATTAGTTAACAGAGTCCAAGGCTGCTATTGATCGGTTGGCAACCATTTGTCCATTGGGCATGTTCTTACATAACTGCCGCACTGAAGATAATCAGTGAAAGATACTAGGTGCAAAATACTTGTACGCCTGTAGCTGGCACTTCTTACTAGAAGTTTAAACTTCACACAGGTGTACTTGAACAGGTGTACTTGGTTGGGTTTCTTTCTTTCTTTCTCCAGTGAGAAATATGTCACTGCCAATAGTAGATGGAAATATGAAGCTTTGCAATTAAATCTCCAGCTTTGTCACTAGCCTACAAATATTTTTTTGCAGCCTTCCTGCTTATCCTCACATCAATCTCTTGCAAGAAAAGAACCAATAGATGTAAAGGGAATGCTTATCCTCAGTCATGAACAGAGAGTGTAGCGCAAATGAGTAACTTAGAATCATAGTAGCATAGAATTGTAGAGCTGGAAGGGTCATCTTGTACAACCCCCTTGCAATGCAGTAATCTCAACTGAAGCAGCCATGATAGGTGGATGGCCATCCAACCCCTGCTTAACAACCGTCAGTGCAGGAGAGTCCCTAGCACTATCAAAAATGTAGATCTATTTTTTCCAGGTTCTTAATATCGTTTAAATTTCAATGTAGTTTTGTAGCAAGGAACAGTAGGTGAGAACAGAATTGTGCACGTGTGATGATATTTTATAAGTGCTAAAGTCCTTAGAAAGAGCAGTTGCAACTGTAGCTTTCATGCTTTAAACTGACAAATTAAACTGTCCTGCACACAATCATAGCCATATTTACTTGGAAGTAAACTCTTCTGAATTCAGCAGGACTTACTCCTAGGTAAATAGGATAAGGATTGCTTACCCAGTTATCAAGTGTTGCAGGCTGCTTCAAATGCTCCATTCATAACTTACAATACAGTGGTACCTCGGGTTACATACGCTTCAGGTTACATACGCTTCAGGTTACAGACTCAGAAATAACCCAGAAATAGTACCTTGGGTTAAGAACTTTGCTTCAGGATGAGAACAGAAATCGTGCTCCGGCGGCACGGCAGCAGCAGGAGGCCCCATTAGCTAAAGTGGTGCTTCAGGTTAAGAACAGTTTCAGGTTAAGTACGGACCTCCGGAACGAATTAAGTACTTAACCTGAGGTACCACTGTATAAAGCTATATGGCATTACTTCATAATAGCGGAAATGTTACTTTTTCCTATACCTACCCTCCTGAAAGACTGGGTCAAACTGAGCCGGTTGTCATGCATACTCTCTGTATTAAAAACAACAGCTCGTTTTTGAATACTGTACAGCTGTCTTAGGTTAGAAAAACAAATCTATATATTTTTGGTCAACATAAGTTTGTTTACAGATACTCAGTACTTTCAGTAGTAGAGCCTGTGAGAGTACCAAGACTGATGTGTTATATGCAGTTCAGTTTCTTAGTATTATTTTGCTTTGAAGTTTCTATCTTGTTAAAATATAAATGGTTCAGAATGGGGCTGTTTTAACCCACCAGTGCAGCTCCATATATGGCCTTTGACTTGAGCTTGTGTAGCTAATGCAAATGAGCCATGCATATCGCAATATTGATTTGGGCTCAGCTGTGTGTATCTCTTGTTATGGATGGAAATGTTCATCCCATCCAGAGCCATTTGATAGACATAATTGGAAAATTATAGCTGAATTGAACCAATGATTTCTTACATAAAATAACAGTTCAGTTTTATACATGGTATTGTGATTTCTCAGATAACTAATATTATTAGATTCATTTGAAGTCGTCCTTGACTTCAAATGACTTGCAAAAAACCCCAGCTTCACAAGGAAGAAGTAACTCAAAAAGACAATATATTGAACCAGAAGTGGATTATTTCCAAGGTGATTCAGATTAACATTTCGGAGTGGATCTGCAACTGTTGTACTTGTGTGAAATGGACTATGACAGATTAGTACAGGCTGACCTTCTCTATCCTGTGAATGTAGTAATTTCAGTTGTAGACAAATCAGTCATCTTTTAAACTTACCTGTTGATTGCAGAAACTTTTGAATTTTTGCCACTGATACTGAATTTGTTCTGCTGATCCACTTTTAATCAGATATTTATTACTATTCTTTAAAAAAAATGTTTGGATCTGACAGTTCTGTCAGCTAAATAACATTGAAAAATAGGGCCTTGCCCAGGGCCACCTAAAGAGCTTTTATTTGTTAAAGGTTGGATGACTATGAATTGAGGTTTTTTAAAAAAATCATTTTAAAAAGTATTTGTTTGTTTGTTTTGTGTACAGCCCTATACCCACAGGTCTCGGGGCAGTCCACAAGATAAAATCACAATATAAAAATATAAAATACATAATAAAAACAAAAAAAGAACAACCTAATAATTTCCCCCTTCCCAAATGGTGGATGCATACATTGTTTAGCATTGACCCACTATTTGGAAGGATACATTATTATTCTTGCAAAGATTTATGGCCACTACTTTTCAGCATGCAGTAATCCCTCATTTTATGAGGGGGTTTGGTTACAAGGGTTTCGTATATACATGAAGATTGCATATACAGTGGTTGTTGTAGTGGTTGTTTTGTCATGTCTGACTCTTTGTGACCCCATGGACCAGAGCACGCCAGGCACTTCTGTCTTTCACTGCCTCCCGCAGTTTGGTCAAACTCGGGTTAAGTACTTAATTCGTTCTGGAGGTCCGTTCTTAACCTGAAACTGTTCTTAACCTGAAGCACCACTTTAGCTAATGGGGCCTCCTGCTGCTGCCGCGCCGCCGGAGCACAATTTCTGTTCTCAACCTGAAGCAAAGTTCTTAACCTGAAGCACTATTTCTGGGTTAGCGGAGTCTGTAACCTGAAGTGTATGTAACCTGAAGTGTATGTAACCTGAGGTACCACTGTAGTCAAACCTTTGGAACCGCCTGTGGCTAGCCGGTTTGTGGGGGGAGAGCATTCCCAGCACTTCCAGACCAGACGGGCCAAGTGAGCCTTGCACTCTCCTTGAATGCTTTTGACTGGCTGGAATCTGTTCTTGAACTGTGATGTCTCTTGCTTGTTTTTGATGGAGAGAGGCATTGTTTAGAAACTTCAGATTTTTGCATGGCTTGAATGTGGTCTTGAAAGGCAAGAGTCCACTTTTGCCTCTGACCCCCCCCCCCTGATACGTGGACCTAGGAGATACACCTTCCTTGCCTTACACCATTGCAGCACTGAGGGATGAATCTGACTGTTTTCTTCTTTGAATGTGACATGGGAAATGTGGGAAAGGCTCAGTAGATACCGTGTTTAGAGAAGAAAATACAGGACCCAAACTAGGGCCTGTGTGTAACAAATATATTTGTAAGAAGGACGTTCTGAAATAGGTGCAAAAATTCTGCAACCTAAAAGTTCTTAAGAGTGCCGTGGGCAACAGCCTTTATGGAGGTGAGGCCTTTGCTAGGTTGGGTTTGCTCCTTGTCTTACTCTTCTTCCTCCAGGAGTACAGAATGGCAGTGCTGCCACAACTGGGTAAAAAATATGTTGCCTGCCATGCTGGCCTCTCTCACTCTGCCTCTGGGTGTTGCTGCCCTTCATATTGTCATCAGGTCCAGCCCTAGAGTGAAACTAAGGTGACTGGATGGTGTGGGTGGAAGCGACATGACGAAAGCTTTATGTAGTTAGGCAAGGTGTGGAGAAAATGGATAGATATGTTTTTCTACCTTTTCCGTGATGCTAGAAAGCTTCACTCATTGAGATTTGGCAGTAGATTCCAGGAAGTTAAAATAAATGCTTCTTCACACAACTCGTAATTAATTTACAGAAACCACTACATACCACAAAATGCTGCAATGACAGACACTGACTAGGATGACTTGCTTATTTGTTTATTATCAGTATTTATATGCTGCAAATAGCAAGGTGCTTTGAGCAACTTAGATTAAAAATAAGCATATATATAGAACTATAAACCAAGGTTGTATCCAAGTCCACACTTGTCTCTCCTCCTACCTGCAGCCCTTCTCCAGTACACTCAGAATCTAATCTGGAGCAGATTTTTTAAGAGGTTGATGGGATGGGGTGGAGGTGCTGATAGCGGGAAGGAAGGAAGGTGAATTTTCATTGCATTAGGTTCTGCCTCATGAAAAAACAAGAAATAAAATATATTATAAACTTGAGCAGCAGAGAAAAAAATCAATACAGCAATTTCCATAGCAGTAGCAATGTCAGCTTCTTGCAGCAAAAACATTTTTGTGGCCTGTGAAGACTGACAAATTAGTTATGTGTGTTTGTGGGCTACAGTTTGCTTCAACAAATGCATGAAATGTTGCAGGTACATATATGTACATGGTGGCAGAGTGCAGGGGGTGGGAAGACTGCAGACATTGAGGTCAGAAATGAAATTCAGAAAAAGTTAAGAGAGTGATAACTATTCACAAACCACGTTGTGTTGCTGTCCTGACGTTGATAAGCCGATTATACACAAGTGATAGCACTGAATCTCTTGGTGAATTCTAATTCAGCAGTTTCACATTGTGGTTCCTCTTTCAAGTTCTTCTGTTCCATTATGGCCATTTTAAGGTCAGTTACATGGTGTCCTGTGAGGTTGACATGTTCCCTGGCTGTTGTTTTCAATTTAGAAAGGCTCTTAAACACTATTTAAAAAAACCCCAAACAGATATTAAATTCAGAAATCCCCCCTAAACACTCATAATTTTTAAAAAGAAAGGTTTAAAATGGGATCAAATAAGATTGAATCATACTGAATTATCAAGGCTGAGAGCTGCAGGATGCTTCTGATTATCATTTTCTAGAAGGCAATCACAGGGAAGGGCTCTTAACTTCACGTCTTCCTCGTGAGCTTCTAGGAAACGTCTGGCTGGCGTCTGTTGATTCTGGTATAGATGGACTTTTGGATTAATCCAGCAGGGCTCTAACATTCTTAACAAATCATGTATTTTAAAGAAGTGCATAAAAAGGAGATTTCACTGGTACTAAATCCCTATCACAAACCTGTAGTAATGGAAATGGCCTCTGTGAAACAGAGATATAGTAGCCTTTACAATAGGTGAAATGTGGGAAGTAAAATGAAGTGTAAGAGCTGTTAGTGTGAGAGTTGTTAGACCGCAGGGATTGAGAGAATGAGGAATGTATTGGGAAGCGTCCCTGGTTTGAATCTAGCTTCCCCCACAAACTCACAAGATGGCCTTTGACTAACTGCTGTCTTTCCAGCTCACTGCTGTCTGCAAAATACTGACCTATGTCATAGGCAGTGCTGTAATAGGATGATGGATGTTAAACGCTATGAATATTGGAAAGTGCTATATACATGCTTATCAGTACTAGCAGAAATTTGGCCACATCTTTAAATATACTTAAGTTGCGTATTACACATTGGACCTGGAAGAACCTTGCATATCTGAGATCTGTAACTCACCCAATAGTCTTTTTTGTTTTTCAGCGACACACTTGCACATAACTGTCAAACTTGCTTTCCAAGCCTGGGGGCATTTTAAGAGCTTTATAGTTTGTATGTAGATGAGTTAGAAAGCATTCCTCGCCCCTGATGTGTATGTGCGGTTTCCTGCACAGAGTTTGTGTCATCAGGCAGCGCATCTGAAGAGCGATTTTTCAGTAGGGAATTCTGTTACAAGAGGGATTAGTGTTCCAATTCTACCACTGTTGGCACCAGCCACAGCCTAGACAACCTTTTATGTGGCATCAGGAGCAGGTGGTGAAAGTAATGTGCCCTCTGAGCTCACCTCAATGCACTTCTAGGGTTGTGGTCACTACACCTTTTGTTCATACTTATTTTATGGTTGGTCTTCTGGTCAGTGTCTTCATGGGTCTCTTTGGGGAAATGTCTGTGCTGTGTAACAAAAGCATCCCTATGGTATATTTCTTCATAGGAATGGAAAATTGGTTAACGTCCTAATGAGGCAGTTGATCCAGAAAGTGGAAAACCTCATTTCCTCCAGTTACTGTAGACCTGACTATAGGGGCCAAAATTAGCTTAAAATATAACTGTATTGTTTTTACTGAAACATGCTTGTTGGTTTTTATTTTTAAAAAGACTCACAGAGCTCTCTAAACATAAGAGGCACTTTTTCTCAACTGCCATTATTATTTACCCACTTCTCACGCTTGCACCAGGCAAGCATTTTAATGCAGTTCGTGCTTATGCAGCACATCCTTCATTAGTATGAGCTGCTGTTGTTTACAGGTTTGTGAGCCTTCAATATGCTCTGCTTTCCTGAGCTGTCTGTTATTTAGCAAATGTCTGTAGGGTAATTGGGCATGTAAAAAAAACACACTATGGGGTCTGGGTAGCTTTTGTTTTTTAGTCACATTCCCAGTGTGTACTGGTGCATTTCTTAGTACCACGTTCCTTTCTGCTGTTAAGTGATGCCATTTCTGCATGTAGTGCAAATAGAATACACTTTTGCAGTAAGAATTTGTGCTGTGTCAAATCACCTTGCAACACCCTGGAAGTTACTATTGTTTCAATGCTTTGTTTTTATTCATATGGATATTTTATTTCCTATTGTGTTGCTTTATTTCATATGTGAGCCTGTAAGAGAGCTTGGGGTTGTGGGGGTGGAGATAAGAGTGCAATGCACAGGAGTGTCCAGTGAGCTGTCATGAATGCTTCTCCTTGTCTAGTCATTAAGATAATGAGCAAAAGGATTATGTATAAATATAATCATTACGATCCTTTAATTAGGACAGTCACTACTTTCTAATGATGTAGGAATGACTACCTAGAATGTAAGTTTAATTTGTTATGCAGCTTGCCCTAAATATTCTCATTTTGAACGTACATTCTGAAAAGTTACACAATAGCTAAGGGTTATTTAATTTTGATAAAGCGCTGAAACTGTTATTACTTAAATGGACATATTCATTCAAGTGGTAGTAGCTTTTATTTTTTTACTTTGTAAGTTATTGGCATGAGAAGGAATGCACAATCTGGTGATATGTATAGCTTCTTGTTTTTTAGGTTGCACGTTTTCAACAACTGCCTAATGATGAAACTGAAATAATGATTCCTGTTCTGACTTCCAAAAAAGCAAGTGAATTACCAGTCAATGAGGTTGCAAGCATTCTTCAGGTAAGTAAATACTATTAATGTTTAAATAAGAATATAATTTTTTAAAATTCAGTATTTAAGTTGAAATGTCTATCCAGTTGAATAGTGAAGAGATATTACTAATATACTGAACGATGCCCCAAATTAGTCATACTCAGAGTAGACCTGTTTGCCTACACTGAATACGATTTAGTTGGATATTGACTACTGCTTTTTGACTTCCACACAGTGCTTTGACATGCTGGAGTTACACTGAACAACTGCATGTTAGTTTTATTGATTAACAGTGATCTACATTGCTTTTAAATTAAGCATCTGATTATATGAAAATGCTATAAGCATGCTCAGTTGGTGGTTCTATGGAAAATGTTTTAGGACGACTTTTTCTAAGTAGACTTGCTCAACATTAGTTTTAAGTGGACTAAATAGCAAAATATTTAGTTAATTATTTTTCTTGCTGATCTAAAAACTAGGATTATTAAGTTTCTGAAGTATTACTAAACAGGTTTTGGCCTATAAAGACTTAAATGGCCCAGGACCGCAATTCCTCAAGGACTGCCTCTCCCCATATGAACCAACCAGGACCTTGCAATCATCATCTGAGGTTCTTCTTCATGTGCTTCCTACACAAGAGGTCTGGAGGCTGGCAACACGAGGGTGGCCTTTTCTGCAGTGGCTCCCCATTTGTTGAATGCTCTTGGCAAGGAGGCTTGCTATCACCTGCATTACATATATTTAGGCACCAGGGGGAAACATTTCTCTCCAACCAGGCCATTGGCTGTTTAACATTCTTTGGCATTTTAAACGTTTTTCTGGGAGTGGGGTGATTGGTTTGTTCGTGTTCTATTATGTATTTGGTGTTCTCATTTTGTATTTTTGTGTTGTGAGCCAATCAAATTTTGAATTAACGTAATCTAGAACTTTGAAAGAAGGTTATTATTGTTTTTTGCCAAGGCGCATGTTTAAATGTATGGCTTTCAAAACTTTCTAACATAATATTGCTGCTTGGAAGCATGAATGATTTAAATGAGGGTACTGTATTCAAATGACCAGATAGTATTTTCTGTACGTCACAGCTGTCAGTCTGCTGTCTTGGCAAATTATATCAATGTATCTGTGGTAGAATTTTAAAATCAGGCAGATTCTCAGGATGTGTCCACTTATATTTCGGTATTCTCAAATGTGCATCATATATTGGAGCAGCTAGAGGAAATGCTGATCTGTTACTCAATATTGAAGGAAAGCCATTTATCTGTTTCAAAATCCCTCTTTGCAACCTCCAGAATATCCTTTTAATGTAATGTTTTTAAAAATGTAAGGAGACTAACATGGATATTAGAACTGTAGACAGCAGAACAGTAAAAGAAAAGGAAAAAACCCCAGTAGAATGCAGCTGTAAAGTAAAACCAGATTTAAGCAAGATTTTAGAAATCCTGGGAGCTGGGGGCGGAGGGTGGGGGGAGAGAGAGTTCTTCACCTAGAACTGAAAGGACATGAGAACTGCTACTGGATGAGCATATTTGGAGATGGCATTCCAAAGGTGGGACACTACAACTGGGAAGATTATTTCCAGTAGCCTCCTGCCTAACCTCCAGCGTGGACATATCTGGATTAGGGACCTCCAAAGATGACCTTAAAATATGAGCAGGTTTATATGAGGGATGGTGAACTTTCAGGTCTGTATCTGGGTCTAGGAACTTACTAATAGGAGGAAGGCTTCGATTTTTTATCGCTACCTAGGGAGAAAAAACCCTCAACACTTCAGGAATGCAGCAATCATTTGCCCTTGTGATAGAACTCCTGCTTAGTCATTCAAATTCTTAAATATTACAGCTATGAAATTAGAATCGGTAAACAACCTTTTAACCAGGAATGTGAGATAAGAATAACAGACTTGACTGCTATAATATTTCAGCTTTTGATTGCAATGGAATGAAATCTTGGCTTTGCTTGAGAAATAAAATGATTAAAATGCACATATTCTCATAGGCTGACCTTCAGAATGGCTTGAAAAACTGTGAGGTTTGTCATAGACGGGCCTTCCATGGATGGAATGAGTTTGATATTGGTGAAGATGAACCACTATGGAAAAAATACATTTCTCAGGTGAGCCTTTCTTCTTCCTTTCTGAGGGCTTAAAAAAAAGATTTTTGAGATTTAGATTTTAGATCTATCAGTTCAAAAGATGTTGATAGAGCCTTTAGTCATTGTGGTATTATCCTGCTGGTCCCACTTCAAGAGCGGTAGTGTGATTTCTTACCCTTGGGCAGTAGAAGGAGGAATTAGACACACTTGTAGGTAGAGGAAATGGCTGCTCACCCTCTCCACATCTGTAAGAGGACAGTCATTGCTATCAAATATAGAGGTGCACGCAATCAGTAAAGAGACAACTTCACTAGCTATTTTCAGCTCTTGTGCAAAGTGTCAGCTTGGTAGGGGAGTGTCATAAGCGATTTCTTCAATCTCTGTCTTGTGATGAGTTTCAGCTCCTGAGTGAGGTGCCTCTTTGCAAGCTAGGCAAAGACAAGTGAGGATACCCTGTATGCTTAGGGTAGCAGGGATGCGGTAGGGACTTGCCACTCATTTGATGCCACTAGCATTGTCCTGTAGGTATTCATGCCACTTGTACAACTGCTTTCCAGGCAGGGCTTTCAATAGCAGTAGCCTTGGTAGTTGTGAAAAGGGACTTAATTTCCCCGGAAATAATACATTATGTTTCACTGTTGGAAAAGTGTAATATTCCTTGATTTAAGGGGCCTAGGGGAGGAAGAGGAATGAATGTCACTCATTCAGGGTTGGCCCACCCATGAGGCAAGGCGAGGAGGCTGCCTCAGATGGCAGGATACACAGGGGCAGCAGATCCGGCCTCCCAAGGAATGCATCACTTGCTGCTGCTGCTGCTGCTGCTGCTGCTGCTGCTGCTGTGCAGTGGGTGATGCACAGCAGCAGCTGCACCCCGCTCTTTGGAGGGTACATCTACCATCTCCTCAGCAGCCCCGCTTCCAATGCAGCTTCTACAGCGGCCTCTTGGTGAATAGGAAGTCCTGCTGCTCTCCTCTCACCCTTGTTACCAATGTTAACCCACCCCCTTTTCCCCAGTTAGGGGGTGGAGGCTCCAATCTGTAGTTTGCTGAGGGTACCAAAATGTCTTGGGCTAGCCTTGCATTCAGCCTAAGCACAACTACTGGGCTTATACAAGCAAGAAGTCAAAATGTGTCAAACTGTGATTCATATTTTGAAAAATCTGAAGCTTACACACACAAACTTTTCTATGAAACCAATTCCCCAGTTTTTAAAGTTTCTTCAGATTATTAATTTTTTTTACCCCATTAGTTTGAACTTTAGTCAGAAGAGCTTATTGGGAATGAAATTGGCAGATATGTTCACCATTTGAATATTTTCTGTGACATTTTGGGATTTTAAAAAATATTGAAATACAATTAATGGGCATGTTTGTGCCATCTGCTATGGACAGTCACACAAGGCACATATGCAGTGCACATCACATTGAATGCTTTTTTTACTTGCCACTTCCTCCCCACCCACCGACCTTTCAAAAGATTAGGAAGGTCTGGATGGGAAGTCTCATGCTGTTCCTGTTCTTGCCATTTTCCTGTTCAATCTTTGTTTAAATGAATGCTTACACTAGGAGGAGGATTCCAACTCTAAATTTATAAATTGAAACTCTGATTTTATTAAAATTGTTGAATGTAGTATTTTTTCTTCAAATAGTGGTTTAACAGTTTTGAGGTGTTAACATTTTTTAAAGCCTCTCATTTTTGTAGTAATAAAGGAAATATTTTAAAACTTGGGTATTTTTCAACCTATGTAAAAGTTTGTAACTGTGCCTAATTTGGACCTCCTCTCTTTTAAGACATTAGAGCCAGGTACCCGATGACTGTACCTTGGTACAGAATACACTGAATTTACCAGTTTGCCAAAAGGAGCTTTATTATCAGTTATTTCAGCACACTTCTGAAAAAAATGTTTTCTTTTTCTTTGCAGTTTAAAAATCCCCTTATTATGCTTCTCCTGGCTTCTGCAGTCTTCAGTGTTTTAATGCATCAGTTTGATGATGCTGTCAGTATCACTGTGGTAAGTAAAATCCTAAGATTCCCCCCCCCCCTTTATTATTATATGCTGGATATTTATTCAGTCTTGGGCTCCAGTCAGTTACCAGGTGAGGAGTAGAAACCAGCCAAGTGTCTTAGATGCTTTGTAGCAATACTTAATAATCTATTTTCCTTGTCTATTCCTTATTTGTTCCATATGAATGGGAGCCTGTGATGCATTTGCCACACCAAGCCCTTTTGCCTTTCCCACACAATGACCCCAAACTCTTGACTATTCCTCACAGTGTACTTCTCTTTTGACAAACACTAGTCTGTGTTGTTGGATTGAAAAATCCACCTGCTCATCCCTCTCCATACTTAGAGACCAGATGGAAATTTGTTCAGTGCTATATATTTGGTTACTTTGAGAAATATGTTTTATCTCCCTTTTGTGTACCAGCTGGCATACATGATGTAGACTCCTTCCTCCTTCTTAAGCTAAAAAAAGAATGTAGTAAAAATGGGTATTGTAGCTGCTAATTGACCAGCTGTTACAATTTAGAGTGGGGTGGATCACCTTGGTTGGGACACCAGTTGGAGGGGTTATATGTCATGGTGCTGTCCTGACTTTGGAATAAACTCCTCAACAAGATAAACTGGTGCCAATATTGCAATATTTTCGGTGCTGCGTTAAGATCTTCCTATTCACCGTTCATTCAAGGTAGCATTTTAATGGGAGCTGTGTTTTTCATGCTGTTTTTCAGTTTTGTGTGTTTAAAGGTAAAGGTAAAGGGACCCCTGACCATTAGGTCCAGTCATGGCCGACTCTGGGGTTGCGGCGCTCATCTCGCTTTATTGGCTGAGGGAGCCGGTGTACAGCTTCTGGGTCATGTGGCCAGCATGACTAAGCCACTTCTGGTGAACCAGAGCAGCGCACGGAAACGCCGAATATATAAATTGAACACATGCACATGCACGTAGTGCTTGATAGACTATTTGTGTGTTTAGTCTGCCTTTTATTTTGTTTGTTAGTTTTTGGAATTTACTACCACAAAAGGGACCTGGGTGGCGCTGTGGGTAAAACCTCAGTGCCTAGGGCTTGCCAATCAGAAGGTCGGCGGTTCGAATCCCTGTGATGGGGTGAGCTCCCGTTGCTCCGTCCCTGCTCCTGCCAACCTAGCAGTTCGAAAGCACATCAAAGTGCAGGTAGATAAATAGGTACCGCTCTAGCAGGAAGCTAAACGGCGTTTCCATGCGCTGCTCTGGTTGGCCACAGGTACTAGATGTGTCTTTAGTCTGAACCAGTAGATCTCATCTTGTGGTTGGGGTTTTTACCCTCCTTTTGTATTTATAAATTTCGTGAATAGTTCTGGTCATACTTCTGTACATCACCCTGAAATCTCCTTAATAAATATTTTAAATAAATAAATAAGGGGGATTCTTCATGGTGCCCAAGTGGGAACTTTATGTTTTCCCCTCCCAGCAATATTTGCATTGTTTTTAATGGGCTGCATGCCAAGCAACAGGCTAAAAACAATGAGTATGTTATTTATTGTTCTCTAGAAACATAACTGATTGTTCTGTATAAGGCCAAAGCAATTTAAGGCACCTTTTAGTTACATGGTTTCCTATTAAACAGGAAGACCTGTAATGGCAGTTTTAATATAGTTTAAATCAAGGCTAGAATACATGGCTGAAACATAATTTGCCTGGTCAGGATGATGATTCAGCTCACATCCTAGAATTACTGGCACTGGGAGATGCCCATGGAGTATAGCTTCATAAGAATGGATAAATGTTACAAAGCAGAAAGAAATGCAGACTAGAAGGCTTTGAATGTCAAGATGAACTGATTTTCACTTGCTTTTTTGTGCTAAAAGTCTGAAGTGACATTTGTAACTACTCTTTATACTGTCTGGTTCTAATCCTGGATTATTAAAATACCTTTACAGCGCTAATCTTTTTAAACCTAAAAGTTAAGCATGGATTGCCTAGCTGAAAATGCAGTCCGTACCATTGATCCTTTCAGTAGAGAGGCTCAATTCCTAAATGTTAAGTATGTATTCTTCAGAGCGCTGCAGAAACATTGGCAGTACAAAGGGGGGGATGTATATGACTATAGAGTTTCTTTGAGTAGTTTTTGCTGCTGCCTAAATGGAACTGTTGGAAACCATGCTTAGATGTTTAAAGCAGCCTGTTGCTGCCTTGCTCATGGAGTTGGCAGTGGGGGACGAGCAAATAACCAGGCTTTTGATTCTTAGAATAATATGTGAAATCATTAAGGCTTAATTGACTTGACTTCGTGAGCTGACAATAAATAAAATAACATCTAGACTCTTGGAAGCAGAGAGAGTATTAACCTGCCAAAAAGTCATTTATGTAGTTGAATGTAGGAAAATAAAAACTGAACAAAAAGATGCATGGTGTGTGACAACGCAGTCTGAAAGATTCCAATACTAATTTATTAGACATTCAATAATTTCATGACATTGTCCTACACAGTGGTTTGCTTGCCTGTCACACATTAAAGCTTGACTTAGAAGTCTGGCGTAGAAATGGTGGTGGAGCAGGGTGGAGCTCTTCCTACTTCCCAGGTTTGTTTGTTTTTATCTCCCAGAACCTTAGTAAGAAAAAAAAGAAATGATTGAAAGCTATTGCCTGTGTTTGTCATTCCTCAGTTTAGTCTTAAATAGTATATTGTACCTGATTCAGGTAACATGTAATCTGCATGTTTGATTTAAATGTTGACAAGGCAGTTTGTTTTAGTAAACATTTTTCTTCACTCATACAGGCAATACTTATTGTTGTTACGGTTGCCTTTGTTCAGGTAAGATGTTTTTCATTCACTTTACCCAAGAGCCATTTTTGTAGAAAAGCTGTATTTATTACACTTAAAGCAATTTAAAAGCATTTAGGCTAGGGTTTTTTTCTCAGAGACACGGGTGGAAAACCTCCTGCCTATGTTGTAATTAGGCCCAGCTTGGGTCCACTTTGGCCTGGAAGGTATTGCCCACAAACCACATCCATCTGATGTCCTGTGTGGACTCCCAGTTGTTCCTTTGAAAGCTGGGCTCTTTATCAGCCCAGCTGGGATTGCTGAAAACTTCCTAGTGCAGCTGAGGGGACCGGAGGAAGCAGCCCAGATTAAAAGTACTTCCTCCAAAAGGAACCTTTCCTTCTCTCTACTGAGGAAAGATACAGTTTAGAGGAAGCACCTCCGCAGAGGGAAAAAATGCTCTATTTTAAAATTAGGATGTTGGCTCATTGACAGGAGGGCAGTTCAACCCACCTGTCAATTTGACTCTTGCTGCAAACTAGCTCTCAACTTTCAAGCCTCCAATGGGAAACAGAAAAAAATCACATCAGTACTTAGGATTTAACAAGTTAGGTTCCCCCCACCCCTTTTAATATTAATATGAGTATTACATAGGTAGTACCCCCCCAGGCACGGGGCTGGGGCAGCCCGAGCTTCCCCCGACCCCAGCCCCCAAACAGGCAGCTCTCTGCAAGCCGTGGGAGCCCAGCGGTGGCTCCCGCTGCTTGAGGAGAGATCCGCGAAGCCTGGACGCGCTGAGATCAGCGCGCGCAGGCTTCGGGATGCTGGCAACTCTCCCCAAGCAGCGGGAACGTTCCCGCTGCTTGGGGAGAGATCCGCGAAGCCTGGACGCGCTGAGATCAGCGCGCGCAGGCTTCCGGATGCCGGCAACTCTCCCCAAGCAGCGGGAGCGTTCCCGCTGCTTGGGGAGAGATCCGTTAAGCCTGGACGCGCTGAGATCAGCGCGCGCAGGCTTCGGGATGCCGGCAACTCTCCCCAAGCAGCGGGAACGTTCCCGCTGCTTGGGGAGAGATCCGTGAAGCATGGACGCGCTGAGATCAGCGCGCGCAGGCTTCGGGATGCCGGCAACTCTCCCCAAGCAGCGGGAACGTTCCCGCTGCTTGGGGAGAGATCCGCGAAGCCTGGACGCGCTGAGATCAGCGCGTGCAGGCTTCCAGATGCCGGCAACTCTCCCCAAGCAGCGGGAACGTTCCCGCTGCTTGGGGACAGATCCGCGAAGCCTGGACGCGCTGAGATCAGCGCGCGCAGGCTTCCAGATGCCGGCAACTCTCCCCAAGCAGCGGGAACGTTCCCGCTGCTTGGGGAGAGATCCGCGAAGCCTGGACGCGCTGAGATCAGCGCGCGCAGGCTTCCGGATGCCGGCAACTCTCCCCAAGCAGCGGGAACGTTCCCGCTGCTTGGGGAGAGATCCGTGAAGCATGGACGCGCTGAGATCAGCGCGCGCAGGCTTCGGGATGCCGGCAACTCTCCCCAAGCAGCGGGAACGTTCCCGCTGCTTGGGGAGAGATCCGCGAAGCCTGGACGCGCTGAGATCAGCGCGCGCAGGCTTCCAGATGCCGGCAACTCTCCCCAAGCAGCGGGAACGTTCCCGCTGCTTGGGGAGAGATCCGTGAAGCATGGACGCGCTGAGATCAGTGCGCGCAGGCTTCGGGATGCTGGCAACTCTCCCCAAGCAGCGGGAACGTTCCCGCTGCTTGGGGAGAGATCCGCGAAGCCTGGACGTGCTGAGATCAGCGCGTGCAGGCTTCCAGATGCCAGCAACTCTCCCCAAGCAGCGGGAACGTTGCCGCTGCTTGAGGAGAGGTCCGCGAAGCCTGGAGAGCGAGAGGGGTCGGTGCTCACCTACCGCTCTCGCTCTCCAGGCTTCAGCGAAAGTCTGCATTCGCCCCATAGGACGCACCCACATTTCCCCTTCATTTTTGGAGGGGAAAAAGTGTGTCTTATGGGGCGAAAAATACGGTATGTATTTATATAGAATGTAAACATGCCATAGAGGGAAGGGGGAGCCCAGGGAGCAAGTCTGTACAGTGGTACCTCAAGTTACATACGCTTCAGATTACAGACTCCGCTAACCCAGAAATAGTACCTTGGGCTAAGAACTTTGCTTAAGGATGAGAACAGAAATCACGCGCCAGCGGCGTGGCGGCAGTGGGAGGCCCCATTAGCTAAAGTGGTGCTTCAGGTTAAGAACAGTTTCAGGTCAAGAACAGATCTCCAGAACGAATTAAGTTCCTAACCAGAGGTACCACTGTGTTTTAAAAAAGACACAACAGTAATGCTACACCGTGGAAAGAGATAGCGCCTCTTTTTTTGTGGGGGGAGCTCCTCAATGTGTGACTCAACCAGGAACATGTTTGGACCCATAATTTGAGAAGCACTGATTTAGGTGCACATGTCCGAGAGTGGCATTGATTCTGTAAGCCAGATAGTTTGTTGGATATCCTAATGCCTGCCACCCCATAATTAATAAATTTAGGAAGAAGCTATCAATCGGTTTCAGAAAAAAGTGTGATGGATTCTTGGAGTTTAATCAGTTCACTTTCATGTGCCATGAGCTTTCATAAGGAGCAGCTTATTCATTAATCACTAGACATTGCCTGTAACAACTTCTATGGAAATGTAAAGAATAGGCTCTTGGAAACACGTTACAGATGTGCTAAGAGACAGACTGTATTTTTTGTAGTTGAGCAATGTTTTGTTCTTTTCACTGGAGAAGAGTGTAACATCGCAAATCATTGTCAAAATAAAAAAATTCCTTCCAGTAGCACCTTAAAGACCAACTAAGTTAGTTCTTGGTATGAGCTTTCGTGTGCATGCACACTTCTTCAGATGCATGCACATGAAAGCTCATACCAAGAACTAACTTAGTTGATCTTCAAGGTGCTACTGGAAGGAATTTTTTTATTTTGACTATGGCAGACCAACACGGCTACCTATCTGTAATCGCAAATCATTGTAGACTTTCCCATACGATGGGGCAATCCAACTGGTGGATTACTTCAGTATGTTATGGTTTGCTCTATGGAGCTATTGCAGTTCTGAAGTGTTTCCAGGTAGCAGTTCTTTTTGGAAACTAGTCAAGAGAGGAGTGAATAGCAGACAGACTTGATATAGTGCATATGCAGTGAAAATGATTACCAGCGGAAGAATTCTATATCTTTGGATTTTTATTTTTTTTTGTGAATGTAAAACTAAATTGTAAAACCAATAATTTTTTAAAATAAAAAAATATAGGATTGATATAGTGCGGTTTGAGAACTATTTTAATTTTCATCTTGTTGTGTACCTCCAGGAATACCGTTCTGAAAAATCTCTAGAAGAGCTGAGTAAACTTGTACCTCCAGAATGTCACTGGTATGGACCAGCTTATATTTAGACTTTACCCTAAATGAATAACCTTCAGTATCACTAATCTGATGTGGCTGAAGATGCCTTTATGATTTCACGTGATGCCAAATGATTGTACCTACATAGCTAGTTTCTTTCTTTAAGCTTTTGATAAGATTGTCAAATAGAACTGCTTAGCTGAAGATCATGTTCACATGAAGGATGATATAAAAAATCTTAAATAAGTAACAGATAATGTTTCAGTGAATAGCTGGGATTCAGTCATCTGTTTCTGTGTCACTGAGGGGATGGTGGATGCAGATACTAGAAACCGTATAAGAGCTTGCCTTTTGGAAAGGAAAATTACCATGTGTGCTGAAAACGGCAAAAACATAGCCTGTTTTTATTGGGGATGGGGTTTGGTATATTTATAGTGTATTGCTGTTTAGTTTTTTTATTTAATATTTTACATTTCCTTGTGTGCCTGTGAGCTGAGAAGCAGCTCATAAATATTTTATATAAAGAAGTACTGCAAAACCTTCAAAGAGAAATGGGGCTTTTTGAGGTTTTCTTATTCATATGTAAATGACTTCTTGGATCATGGCTATTAATTTACACTATTAACTGCATATATATATATTTACTGAGTAGTGTTCTGTAAGTCTCCTCCCCACATTTGGCTTCATGCCCCTAGTTGGTATAGCAGATTTAATTAAAACTCTGAAGATGGTATCTTTTTAGGAAAATGGAAATTGGCCTCACATAACTGTGTAAAAAGGTAGCATGCTAGAGTGTAATTTCAAGACTCAGAATTGAAAGCGCCACTTCCAAAAGAACTTTATTAAAGGTACAGTACTTACATTGGCATTTTGCTTTCCCCCATGCTAATATAGAACTGCCACCTTCAGTTTGACTTGAAATGGAAAAAATGACATCTAAAGGGAGAAAGTTCTTTGAACATAGCGGATCAAGCATATTTTATCCAATTAGATCTGCAAGGGCTAGCTGAAGATTATAGTTCTTTGTGATGTGATGCAGTGGTCTTCATTAGTTATTGTAACATATTTCATTCTCTACAGTGTTCGAGAAGGCAGGGTGGAGCATACACTTGCAAGAGACTTGGTTCCAGGTGATACTGTCTGCCTGTCAGTGGGAGACAGAGTTCCTGCTGACCTGCGACTGTTTGAGGTGCGTAGTCATTAATCACACACTAAACTGTAGTTTTGGATTCTGGGATCTAGCAGGTATGTATTAAAAGGTAAAGGTAAAGGTACCCCTGCCCGTACGGGCCACTCTTGACAGACTCTAGGGCTGTGCACTGATCTCACTCTAGAGGCCGGGAGCCAGCGCTGTCCGCAGACACTTCCGGGTCACGTGGCCAGCGTGACAAAGCTGCTCCAGCGAACCGGCACCAGAGCAGCACACGGAACGCCGTTTACCTTCCCGCTAGAAAGCGCTACCTATTTATCTACTTGCACTTAATTGTGCTTTCGAACTGCTAGGTGGGCAGGAGCTGGGACCGAACGATGGGAGCTCACCCCGCCGCGGGGATTCGAACCGCCGACCATGCGATCGGCAAGTCCTAGGCGCTGAGGTTTTACCCACAGTGCCACCCGCGTCCCTGATATGTATTAATCTTAGACATTTAATAATATAGATTCACACGCTAACTTTGCCGAACAATAATGTGGGCCTAGAGAAGATCTGATTTCACATTACATCTTATCACTGGAGTTTTTGTGAAATAATACCATAAGGCAAAAGGGCTAACTTGTGAGCAGGTTATATGCCCTCTGGTAACTGACTGTAATATATTTCACCCACTAGTGCAAAGGCCACCTGACATGTCAACAGGAGCAAGTTGGCACGACATAAATGTCATTCTTTGTATGACTAACCAGAGACCACAAGATGGTTATCTATTTAGGATTTTTAAAAATATAACTGAAGGGGGTAGCCAGTTGCACTAGCTATAACTATGAATGAGGAAATATGCTGAATTCCAAGTACACTACTAAATTTGGTGGCTGTGGACACTCTGCTCTGTCTGAAATATGCAATAATGCTAATTCAAAGATTTCCAAGCAGCTTTTCTTAATTTCGAACATTTCCATCATGTTAATGGGCTGACTCATCATGAATTTGGTAGCAGCAATATATTGTTGCTTATTCACCCCTGAAAATGTGAAATAATTGGAGAGGTGAGGTTTGTTTCCTGAAGCAACAGAGTATCCTATATGATTCATGCACATTATTCTACCCACCTATAGGTTCATTTTTGTCCCTGAAGCTGTAGGTAAGGAATTGGGAACCTCCATGTGTATCTCCATGTGTTGTCGGAATCCAATTCCCCTCAGTCCTAGCCAGCATGGCCAATGGTCAGGGGTGATGAGAGTTTTAGTCCCAACAACATATGGAGGGCCACAGGTTCCCCATAACTTCTGTAGGGAAGCCGCTGGCTCCCAGGCTATGGCACATCACTGGCCCACAGCCTCTCCTCCGTGATTCCTCTATGCTGCCCCTGGACCGAGAACAAGGAAAGTGTTCCCCAATGGGAGTTGGCATGTCAAGTGTGGCTCTTTATTTGTGTGGTATGGCTGAATTCTAAATATATAATTGAGCATGGAATATAAAGCATACTATATAAATCCAATTCTGTATTTCGAAAATGCAACTTAAAGTAGTCAAATGTCTAGTCCAGAGGCAGTTGTATAAACATAGGCCATGGATCCTCTGGGCACTCCAAGTAGGGACTACTTTCTTCAAACAGTTAACCCCATGCTGCGTTGTAAGCTGTTTTTGAAACTCTGTATTTTCAAAAGCAGTGTGATTACTGTTTGTGTTCAGTCTGTAACATGCATAGACTCCTAAAATGAAAGTTCAATAGCGTCTCAAAATACTAAGCATGTCCACTAATATTTCAGAACCACCTTTCCAACCTGGGGTTCTCAGATGTTTTAGTGCTACAACTCTTCATCATCCCTGATTATGACTGGCTGGGGATGATGATGAGGGTTGTAACAGAACAAACCTTTGGGGACCCAAGGTTGGAGAAGGCTGCATTAGAAGATGGAAAATAAAATCTAACTGTTTTATCATATCTATTTTTCCCTCAAAGGCCGTGGATCTGTCTATTGACGAATCTAGTCTGACAGGGGAGACAACTCCTTCCTCAAAATGCACTTCTCCTCAGTCAGCTGCTACGAATGGAGACCTCACTTCAAGGAGCAATATTGCTTTCATGGGAACACTTGTTCGATGTGGAAAGGCAAAGGTATTCCTCATACAAGAATACTAAATGTATGCATTTGTAAAAGTTAGGTTGAGTGTAAAGGCTACTGATTTGCTACAATTCAGGATATATTTTATTTATATATACATACATACATGGGACGCAGGTGGCGCTGTGGGTAAAAGCCTCAGCGCCTAGGGCTTGCCGATCGAAAGGTCGGCGGTTCGAATCCCTGTGGCGGGGTGCGCTCCCGTCTTCGGTCCCAGCGCCTGCCAACCTAGCAGTTCGAAAGCACCCCCGGGTGCAAGTAGATAAATAGGGACCGCTTACAAGCGGGAAGGTAAACAGCGTTTCCGTGTGCGGCTCTGGTTCGCCAGAGCAGCGATGTCACGCTGGCCACGTGACCCGGAAGTGTCTTCGGACAGCGCTGGCCCCCGGCCTCTTGAGTGAGATGGGCGCACAACCCTAGAGTCTGGCAAGACTGGCCCGTACGGGCAGGGGTACCTTTACCTTTACCTTTACATACATACATACATACATTTACACACACAGAGACACCCCTTAGTAGAGAATAATAATAATAATAATAATAATAATAATAATAATAATAATAATAATAATAATAATTAATTTATTATTTATACCCCGCCCATCTGGCTGGGTTTCCCCAGCCACTCTGGGCGGCTTCCAACTGAATATTAAAAACAATACAGCATTAGACATTAAAAACTTCCCTAAAGAGGGCTGCCTTCATTTGTCTTTTAAAAGTAAAATAGTTGTTTATTGCCTTGACATCTGCTGGGAGAGTGTTCCACAGGGCGGGCGCCACTAGCGAGAAGGCCCTCTGCCTGGTTCCCTGTAACCTTACTTCTCGCAATGAGGGAACCACCAGAAGGCCCTCGGCGCTGGATCTCAGTGTCCGGGCAGAACGATGGGGGTGGAGTACTATCTGAAATGCTGTGGTAATATAGCCTTGGAAAAATGTATTGGTATTAGGGAGGTACGAAGATGCCTGTCTGTTCCAGCATTCATTCACACTGGTATCTTTTGTTCCACTGCAATTTAATTTGCACAAGCATATTATATATATGCTTATCTCTGGCACCAGGAGATATTTACAAATCAACTACCTTCCCTATATGCTCCTTTTCAAATTTAGTTAATTTCCAGAGGCTACGATTGCGACTTGTCTGCTAGTTTGATTTCAGAGTTTTATATAAACTTGTATAACCCCTGTTGATATTTTGCTCTTTGTGTCCTGGATTGTATAAATTATTCTTACCATTTAACCACATATAACTCCTTTTTATTTCATTATTCAGAAAATGGTTATGTGTGTGTCTTCTGAAACAACACTGTAGCTAATTTTCATTTTAAAAGAACAATAATGAATCATACATTCTGTTGGGTTGTGAAATTAACACAACAGGAAGTAGATTAAGACTGCAATCCCAACCCCACTTTAATATTTTTTTTCACTTTCAATTCTACAAACAATAACCAAAAACAACAAACAGAATACAAACAGAATATCCCCTTTGACTCCCCCCATTTTATTATTTTCCCTCTACATCTCCTTGATAACTCCACCCTTTTTTTATTTTCCCTCTACATCTCCTTGATAACTCCAATTATTATAAATCCTTAATCCATAATTCAAATTTTTACTACAAGTTTTCTGCCAGTCCTACTAATGAATGTAGTTGTTTACAATAATTTTTCAAATGCATTATATATTTTCCCCCTTCTTTATTAAAGTTTGATTCTTCCTGGTTCCTGATTCTTCCTGTGAGTTCTGCCAGTTCAGCATAGTTCATATCTTCTTACCATTTCTTGGCTAGCAAATTGTCTTCCTTGGGAGAAAGACAATTATACATTAAAGAATATGTAAATAACATCCATAATTTGTGTAACTTTTCACATATAACGTTGCATGTGTTTTAAAAACTCCAAACTTTTTGTTGGAGAGAACCAAGGTGAAAATAATTCATAACAATAATCTTGTGTCGTGGTGGGAGTTGAAAGGGCAGCTGAAAGGAAATCCTATTGATAGTTCATTTTTCAATGGATTCCTCCAGCATCCCTGATTTGCACTGTAGGTTCACAACACCTGCATTCTGCTACCACTTATAATTAAAAAGTTAATGCATGATAATTTGAAGAAATATTTAATCATTATAAAGGTACCTTGTAGACAATGCTAAAAAGTCAGTGCAAATATGAGTTTGGCCTCAGTTATACAAGGGTTGGGCAGAAGTGGTTTCTAGGCTAATTCCTGGCATGTCACTGATTGCTTGGATTCATATGAAGAATGTGAACTCGGTCAAGAGTGCTGGGCTAAGTCAACCTTGATCTAATTCTGCAGATTATTTCTTGTGGTCTTAAGCAAAAGTGCATTCTCAGGCTCACTCAACAAATATTAGTCATGCTTCAGCTGTGAGATCTTGAGTATACACCTTGTACAAACATTTTAAAACTTTGGTGAACCGTTGTATTTCTAGTAAAAACTAGAAGTCAGTCCTCTTGCAAATTAAATAATAATAGACTTGTTACAACTATGGGGGAGGGGAGTAAGCCAATCCTCTTTGAATTTCATTTTGAACTTGTTATGTTTCATTTCCTAGGGGATAGTTATTGGTACTGGAGAAAACTCTGAGTTTGGGGAGGTTTTCAAAATGATGCAAGCAGAAGAAGTAAGTAGTATAGTATTACAAATGAACAACTTAAATCCTGGTTCTTACAAAGTTAGATCATTTTACAGTGTTCACTGTAAGCTGAACAACATGAAGGTAGCATCGAAACCAGAATTAAAAAAAATAACCTTTCATCATTACACACAGATGCTTTAAGTATAGGAGTGTGATTAAGTCAATTGTAGAAATGCACCCAAAAATTCTACTGAATTTGAAGGGACTACTAATCTGAGTTTAGATTTCCTTTTATATTTGCTAGAATAACACTTTCCTATGTTTTCTGTTCTCATTTGCAAGATATCTTGGTGCTCACTGCAATATTCTCTGCAAATAGAGTTAATAAAATTATCCCAAAAGTTTGTGCATTCACGATGGGCTGAAATGCCTGCATTTTGTGAACAAATGCAGCCTTTGAAATCTCCCCCCCCCCCATGTAATTTAACTTTTGTGAAAAGCCAAATATTCAGGGCAGATGTGAAATGGCTTTTGTGTAGGAAGTCTTGTTGACGATGACAGAATTATTGAGTCTTTCTTCCTTTCACATCTGATTAGTATTTCAGAAAGTATGGAGGATAGAAGAGAAAGAATTGGTATCTGTGGGGTACCACTATAAGTGCATTGCCACTTGCTGAGCTATGCTGAGCTGAGTGCAGTGGGGTTTTTTATAGCAATTTTATTCTGACTTTTCATTTCAGCTTTAATTTTAAAGGCAGCTTTCAAATAAAGTAATAGAAAACTGTCCTGCAATGCAAAAACACAATACAAAGCTAACAAAACTATAAAATCAGATAGTCCTAGACAAATCTGTTCAACTAAATAAATGTGTTTTAATGTTCTTCTTACCCAGGCTCCAAAGACACCTTTGCAGAGGAGCATGGATCTCTTAGGAAAACAACTGTCCTTGTATTCCTTTGGTATAATTGGTAAGAGAACAACTATTTTTGTACAGCTCCCTCATCTTGCACTATTCTAACTGATTAGGGAGATCTTTTAATGTTCAATTTGCTTTTATTATAGGCATAATTATGCTGGTTGGCTGGTTGCAAGGAAAGCATATCCTTGATATGTTTACCATCGGTGTGAGGTGAGATTCTTAAGTATTCTCTCTAATAATACTGAAAAAGTGAATGTCTCAGACTGTCCTCGCAAAAGTTTACTTGCTTTATGCAAATTAGAGAATCTGCCGTTTGAATCTTACTTTCCTGTGGACGCTTCCCAAATTGGTCTCTTCATTAATAGATATTAACGTATCTTCCAAAATGCATGTTAATGTTTCAGAGAGAGAACTTTCAGATTCATCTGTTTACACGGCAAAGAACTGAGATAAGGAAGTGATAACAAAGCTAGGCAAATAGTTATATTCCAGTTAACCTTGTCCCTATTCACACAAGTGGATCTTGCTAATCAAAAATAACTCTCTCTAAAGAAAATGGTCATTCCCATCCGCTTTAAAAGCAGCAGCTGCTCCACTTCTAGTAGAGCCATATGCACGCTGTAGAAATTTGCTTGAATTCCACTGACCCTAGTGAGGCCTTCACAGCGATGTTGCATTTAACTTCCGTTAATTGGACTGTATATCTTAGGTTTTCTTTACTTGCCTTGAAAACACTTTTTCCTCACTGTATCGTTTTGGGACGCCATCTCTCTTGGGAACTGGCTGGTTCTAGGCCATTAGTCCAGGGCAGGGTTGGCTGCTCCCTTCCTTAGTTTACAAGGAACCTTGTTTTCTGCTTCCCTTCCTCTCCCCTTTCCCTTGTTTTTTCCAGTTTGTAAGCCTGTGTGTGGATATATGGCTTGTTGTAATGGACTGCATGTAAGCTGCTCTGGAAGCCTTTTTGGACAACGAGTGGAGGGTACAAATGCTCTTAACAACACACATTTGCTATGAGCCTGACAGTGCTCTCTTGCCCTTCATTTCTCTTAAGAACTGCTCCATGCTGTAGTAGAATTTATCCTGCTATCACTGACTTTTTATATGACTGTTCTTAGCAAACATATATGCACTTTTCAGTAGACTTCAAAGCACCTTATACTGAATCAGAATGCTGGTCTATATAGCCCACCACTGACTATTCCAACTGGCAGCTGATCTCAGGATCTTGCCCAGCTCTTCTGCCTATGATCTTTTTAACTGGAGATGAACTTGGACCTCACACAATGTATGCTAAGGCCCTTCCCCATCTTTATACTGGGATGTGGGCAGCTTCATAGGATACCAACTCATGAAATGTGATAATTCTACTTTGTTTTTATTTCTAGTTTGACATAGGTTTACTAATATCTAGGGCTGAAATATTCGGGACAATATCTTTTAAAATATTCTTTTGCACACTGATTGCTGCCGTTTTACAGTTGGTTCTTTCCAGTAGCTGAGACACAAGTTTTTTGTTTTTTCTTTGAAACAAAGGCTGGTATTGCCTTTGAAAGAAGCCATCACGAACTATTTTTCGCTCTATAAGACTCACTTTTTCCCTCCTAAAAAGTAAGGGGAAATGTGTGTGCATCTTACGGAGCGAATGCAGGCTGCGCACCTATCCCAGAAGCCAGAACAATAAGAGGGATCGCTGTGCAGCGATCCCTCTTGTTGCTCTGGCTTCTGAGATTCAGAATATTTTTTTTCTTGTTTTCCTCCTCCAAAAACTAGGTGCATCTTATGGTCTGGTGCGTCTTATAGAGCGAAAAATACGGTACATAGGCAACACCAATGTCATGTAGTCAGGCATGATGTCACAAAGTCAAATCAGAGTGAGGACAATGCTGCTTTCATTCACTCTGGATGGGCAAACGTTTTTGCTTTGTTTTGCAGGCCTTTAAAAACAAAGAAACTTAGGATTGTAGACTTCTTCATGATATGAGCCAACTCCCTCATTTTCACCTATAAAGAACACATATTCTGGCCTGGTTTGAACACAATGTTAAACCATATTTTAATATAAATGATAGTGTTAATATGCACAAATTATTTGCTGTTCCTCTGTTCCTGCCTGTACTTCATTGGGGGAGAAAACAAGGCAGAGTATGGCTTTGTTGCGA
This sequence comes from Podarcis vaucheri, assembly GCF_965113315.1. Lineage (NCBI taxonomy): Eukaryota > Metazoa > Chordata > Lepidosauria > Squamata > Lacertidae > Podarcis > Podarcis vaucheri. Next base: position 17,418,929 of record NC_138750.1, on the reverse strand, counting down.
TGTGTGAATCTGGACCTATAGTTTGTTTCTCTCCATGTGTGAAAGTGGCTTCTGTGTTTTAACATGTGCATACAGTTGTGAAAGGAATCACTTAACATGTCCTCTTTAAATTATAGCTTGGCTGTAGCGGCAATCCCTGAAGGGCTGCCTATTGTTGTGACAGTAACGTTGGCTCTTGGTGTGATGAGAATGGTCAAGAAACGGGCCATTGTCAAGAAACTACCGATTGTTGAAACTCTAGGTAAGAATGGCAGTGTGCAGAATTACTCAAGAGTATCTGATGGTCATAATGGCAGTATGAATTAATAGTTAACATTAGGGTATGTAATCTAGAAATAATTATGCTGAAGCTGATCTTGCAGGTGGCATTTAAGGAAATCTCTGGGACAATCTAGATTTGTATGGGAGGTTGCAGTAAAAATGGGACTTGCAAAGAAAGAAGAAAGGGAGTCAGGAATGTTTGGCTGGAGAGAGGTGGGTGGCTTGGTGATGCTTTCCCTTAGCCCAGGGATAGGGAATCTGTGACCTTCTGGATGTGTTTGGACTCTTGACTCCCATCAGCCTCAGCCAGCAGAGCCAATAGTCAAGGAAGATGGGAACTCATCTGCCTCTGGAGGGCCACAAGTTCTCCATCCTTAACCTAGTCAAAGACTCTTCCTCTTTCTCGATATTTTGTGAAGAGGCTCTTTCCTCATGTTCTGTCATTCCTCCAACCCCCTAACCCTCCCCAAATATGTCATAACTTCCATGTGATTACTGCATTCATGTTTTCCCCCAGGCTGCTGCAATGTTGTTTGTTCAGATAAGACTGGGACACTGACAAAGAATGAAATGACTGTTACTCATATCTTTACGGCAGATGGATTACATGCTGAGGTAGGTAGCAAGCAGACCATAGAATTGTAGAGTGGGAAGTCCAACCCTCTGCAACGCAGGAATCTTAATACACAGTTCCCCATCCAGTCTGAAACCATACTGGACCCTGCTTAGCTTTGCACATGTGCTGACAGTTTCACTGCTGTTGTTGGCGTATGGCATGTGCCAAACACGTGTAGCTCCCCAAGCGTGTAGGTTCGTGGCAGTGCAGTTCTGTGCTGGAAGAAATTCAGTCAGGGTCCAAGTCTTCAGTCTGTTCAGTCCTTTACTGACATTAAGGCAGTTTCACTATATACAGGCTTCCACTAGATCCCTAGTAGAAGGCGCAAGCTTCAAATGCAAAGCAAGTACAACTCGCAGCATACATACAGCACAGAGATCAGCATCAATCTAGCAGATCTTCCTTGCAGCAAAAGCAAAGAGGCAATGTACAGACCCCTCTTAATATACCCAAGAATGACCACACCCGTGGCCAGTTGCCAGATCACAGGGACCTACTTGGCTGGTTGCCAGGTCACAGTGACCTACTTGGCTGGTTGCCAGGTCAGTGACTTTCAAACACTAATCATAAGACCTGTAGGTGCAAGATATGGGAAGCAATTAAACTAAGGAACCTCAACTGCTGTACCACAGGGATAAAATTAAGTTGCATTTGTCTTTGTTGTATTTAATAAACATAAGCATGGATGGGCAGGTTTTATTTTTTAATTTTGTGAGAAATGCATTGGTCCTGAGAACTCCATTTCTGGAGGACTGGTGTGAACCCATCAGCTGCCTCACACTTATCTCTGAGCTGCATTTCTGCCTACTACTATCATTTAAGAGGAGAAATGCTAGAGGATAGAGAAGATGATTGTACCTTTAAATACAGAGGAGATTGTGGAAATGTTGACTTTAACTAAAGTGTCCACTCAGTTGCATAAAATAAACGTGCAAGAGAGTCTTGGGAGGAATATTAACTATACTACTTCTTGAAATGAATAGCTTCTTTTCAATGTAATTTTTTCCCTTATGTAGGAAATGTCACATGCCAGTGTATGAGCTCTAGTTTTACTGTGGTTCCCTGGCTCAGCAGTCAGCTATCTCCTCAGCATTCCCATCTGATTAGAGATACTGCAAACCCTATAAACCTATTCTAAGAAACAAATTTTTAAAATGCATAAGGGAATGCATAAGGATTAATGTTTCAAAGTTCATATCCTCTTTTCATAATATCTCTGCTTCAAAGGTCATAAAGAAAAATAATATTAGCAAACGTTTGCTTCCTTGTAAAATTCATATCGTCTAATTTTTGCCAGGTTACTGGAGTGGGTTATAACAGGTTTGGAGAAGTCACGGTTGAAGGTGATGTTGTTCATGGATTTAACAAACCATCTGTTAGCAGAATTGTTGAGGTAAGTTCTTGCACAGAAAGTGCACTCTTTTTTTTTAAATTAGGGATACTTGTGTGTTACATGAACTTCCTTTTTCATTTCTTTAGGCTGGGTGTGTGTGCAATGATGCTGTAATTCGAAACAACACCTTAATGGGAAGACCAACAGAAGGGGCCTTAATTGCACTGGCTATGAAGGTAGGTGTTGTGTTGATGTATATTGTTTTGAAGTATTGAGGTTTTTAAGGGCAACAGAGCTAGTACAGTGGTACCTTGGAAGTCGAACTCCAGGAACTGAAGGAAGCTCCTGCAGCCAATCGGAAGCTGCAGAAGTTGTGTTGGACGTTTGGGTTCTAAAGGATGTTTGAAAACCGGAACAATCACTTCCGGTTTTCGATCGTTCGGGAGCCAAAACGTTCGACTCCCAAGTTGTTTGAAAACCAAGGTACAACTGTACTGATAATAGAAATGCAAGATTTTCTGTACTCCAAGGGAGTAGGTGTATTCTGCTGCGGCAAAGCCACCAGGGTCTCAGGTACCTTAGGCCAACAAATTTATTGTTGCAGTTCATTGGCCAGAGTCCACCATGCAGAGATAGTGATAGGTGTGTCACTGTACTATGCAGTAAAGAATCCAAGCAGCAGAACGTGATCTAATTGGTGTGGCCCACTCTAAACTAGATGGCTAGGCATAGCAATATCATTAATGCTAATAACTCCTAAAGAGGAACAACTATGTTCTGTAAACCGCCCTGAGATCTCTGTATTATTGTTATTATTATTATTTAGTTAATAATAATAATAATAATAATAATAATAATAATAATAATAATAATAATAATAATATATGTTCTGTAGACATTTGCAGGGTTTCTTTAGAAAAAATACAGCAGTTCCAAATTTGCTAAAGAATTCTAACCATTTTATGTTGAATCTTGAAGATGCACCCATGGATCTCCAAGAACATAAGGTGGTTTGATTAGTTAAAACTTTTATAAGTTATTGCAAATAAAGCAATTTTGAAGTCGCCTGGGTATTATTTAATAGTTAATTCAGAAGTGTTCAGCTTTTGAAATTGTTCCAAAGCTAACATGGGTTCTTGAATACTTAGTTAATAAGATATGTGTTAACTGTTGTGTAACTTAAAAGGTAAAGGTAAAGGTACCCCTGCCCGAACGGGCCAGTCTTGACAGACTCTGGGGTTTGTGCGCCCATCTCACATCTATAGGCCGGGGGCCAGCGCTGTCCGGAGACACTTCCGGGTCACGTGGCCAGCGTGACAAGCTGCATCTGGCAGTTGTGTAACTTAGGCACTGGCTATTCTGTAATAAAGAAAAATTCTACTGGTACGGCTTTGTTGTATGTATGGGCAGTCTTGGAAAACATAGTGGGGAAGAATGGAAGAATTAGACTGGGAAGCTAATCTGGTATGTTGAATTGGATCTAAAGGTAGAGTGGGAGGTGGAGTTCAGAGTGTTCAATCAGCGAAGTGGAAGAAACAAACCATTAGACAGGGGCAAAAAAACACCCATCATTCATTCACAGTGTGGATTTACTTCTGATCCATTTTTCAGTTGCATTTCAGTGGTGCTCTAATGAATTGTCAAGACTTGGTGTGTGTAAGGATCGCAGCCTTATTTGGGACTTAGTTTCATTAAGTTTAGTGACTCTTCAAAACATGCTCGCGTTGAACTGGGCTGTTTGGAGGCTATTCTCATCTTGCAAAATCTCATAGTTCCTGTTTAGAAGGCACATAATGTTTTAATCAGCGGTAGCTTGCCCAGCAAATTAGAGCTATAATGCTAGGTTTCTCACAATGGTGGCACTCTGGCATAGCAGGTGGTGTGGGGAACTCAGGACTGTGTGGGCATATCCAGTGCTCCTGCTAGTGTGCCCACACAACTCTAACCTCGTTACCATGTTCCTTTTTCTTCCTGGCTTCCATGAAGATAGTGCTACTGCTCTGCCCTGCTGGGCAAACTGCTTCCAATTTTAATTCATAGTGCTGTTCAAATCCTGATTCTATGTCGTCATTATTGCTGGTTCCATTTGTATCCTGTTTATGCCCCAAGAAACAAAGACTGGAAATCTTCCATGCAGTTATTGGGTGTGCCTGGAGTTGCTGAACTTTAGGAAGAACTACATTGGATAACTTCACAGTGCTCTTTAGGCTTTGCTAGAATGTATATTGCTTACCACTATGTTACAAGAGAGTATTCAGAGTGCATTGGTTCTGTTCTAAGTGGATTGACTCTTGCCTGCCACTGGTAGAGCATCTAGGGGTATTTGTCAAAACAAGTGAAATAGTGGTCATCACAATAAACTTATTCGAAAACTTGCTGAGAAAATAATATGAAGGGGAAATCTTACAACTAGAGGAAATCGTAAACTCATTCAAAAGCAAGCTCAGCTGAAACAAATGGGAGTTTAATTCCACATAAATATGGAAAGAAAAATGTGTGGGTTATACATCACCATAAGGAGATCCAAGAATGAAATGGATTAGAACCACATGTAGATCTAGAAGGACTCTGTTTCATAAGTCAGCCTTTGCCAACCTGGTGCCCTTGAAATGTTTTGGACTACAACGCCTATCAGCTCCAGCCAGGCTGCTTTAATTCAATACCTTGCAGTGAAGCGGTATTTTCAGAGTAACCTGTACCTGCTGTCCATATCCAGCAGCAAACAAGCTGAGGGGCACATGTGAGACACTAAAACAAAATACAATTGATTGTTGCTGCTCTGGCTACAAATGCAGTGGAATGAATTGGCAGTGTCCTTTGTTCTCGTAGATGGGCTTAGATGGAATCCAGCAGGACTACATTAGAAAAGCAGAATATCCCTTCAGCTCTGAGCAGAAATGGATGGCTGTTAAGTGTGTACATAGAACGCAACAGGTATGTCCTTTTCTGAGATGTGTTTCAACAGGCTCCAATATCCCACTATATCATACCATTTTAAATATGCAGCAACAGTTCTGCTTATGCAAAGTTTACATTCTCATCTTAACCGAATGGGAATTGTAAGCTTACTTTAAAAAGAACTTAACTGAAACAAATGGCACTGTGATTTCATGTCTGGCAACAACGTGTGCTTGGCCCAGCAGAGCTCTGCTTAAAGACAGAGTTATTTTCAGAAGGTCTTTGTTTCAAAAATTCTGCTGGCCCGCCTCTTCTTTAGAAGCAAGAAAGTGTTGTTTGTTTGTTTGTTTGTATGCTTGCTTGCTTGCAAAAAATGATATGCTTCTTGATTGTAGGTGGGGTTGGGGGGGAACCTTCTAAGTGCTTTGCAAAACCTCTAGGTGGTTTATTGAAAATGAGAAGAAATAGAGAGGGACATCTTTCTTACAACTCTTAAACTATATCAGCCCATATTCTCAGGGTGTTCGAACCCAGTTCTTTTAAGTTAGATGCCGGAATAGCATTTTTGCAGACATGGTAAAGGTACACACCATTATATAGTCACAGAACAGTCATGGAAATAAAATATTGCCTTGTGTTTCAGTAAGTGGAATACAGTATGTGGTATGTAGCCTTGCGTTCAGTAGACTAATGAGTTTTAAGTTGTTTATAAATTATTATCAGCACACTGAAAGAGCTTTGAAGTTATATAATGACAGTGTTGTGACAAGGGGACAGAGCAGCAGGTGCTAACATGTTTTATCTTTTAGGACAAACCAGAGATTTGCTTCATGAAAGGTGCTTATGAGGAAGTGGTTCGATACTGTACGACATACAATAGCAAAGGGCATAGTTTACCTCTCAGCCAACAACAAAGAGATCTTTATCAGCAAGAGAAAGCATCGATGGGCTCTGCCGGACTCAGAGGTAATAGCATATTTCACTATTGTCTCCACTACAGAGGAAAGCATTTTGAAATCTTAATTGCTTGCTGTTCTCAACGTGAGAAACTCTAGAACAAAGCTGTGAATAATCCTTATGCGTCATTTGCTTCCATTTTTATGCATTGTGTTGCTTTCAGATTGCATGGACAGTAGTATTTAAACTTCCATATTTAAAATGAGAATGTGTAACTTCTTAGCTTTGCAAATTACGGTTCCTAAAATATCAGAAGGGATGCCTATACTATTTGTTGGACTTCTGATGTAGCTTTATACATTCCCCCTTCAAGGAAACTTGTCTTAAAACCTAAAAGCTAATGAGTTGTATCAAAATCTTGGAGCAGACCCATTGTAATGAATGATTGGACACAACTAAATTAATGATTACAGCGGGTCTGCAGTGGGCATGATTTAGCTGGATCATAGAATTGTAGAGTTGGAAGGGATCCTTAGAGTCATCTAGTCCAACCCCTGGAACGCAGGAGTCTCAACTAAAGCATCCGTAACAGTTAGAAGCAGAATAAGGCTCCAGACCTGTACACAGTTACCTGAGAGCAAATCTCATTGAAATAACTGGGATTTACTTCTGAGTAGACATGCTAAGATTTGTCTTCATTTATCCCAACCCAAAAGTTAGGTATGACTTAAGTCCCGTAAGCAAAGGGAACTAAGTGCTGTTAACTTGATATTAATCCAGCCTACTAGATATGGAGGGCAAAAGACAAGTCACATACTGTGAGACGAAGAGAGAAACCATGTCTGTTTTTGCTGGTTATTCAATCTCTCCCAATTGACTGCATTCTATGCAAGTGAAATTTGTTTTGGGAAGTCACGTACAAAAGCATCCATGAAGGTTACAGTGTTGCTAGGGGGGGAAAATGCTCTTATTCTAGAAACTGGAGAGGTCTAGCTGTATCATTCTGATCTTCTAAGTAGGTGCCATATCTAAAGGTATAAACTACTTTCTCCCCCTGTTTCTTTGAAAGTTCTGGCCTTAGCTGCTGGCTCTGAGCTTGGACAGTTGTCATTTCTGGGTCTGGTTGGAATGATTGATCCACCAAGAACGGGCGTAAAAGAAGCCGTCACTGCACTTATCACTTCTGGAGTCATGATAAAAATGGTTACTGGAGATTCACAGGAGACTGCAATTGCCATCGGTATGAATGTGTGTTTCCCCCCCTTTATTTCCGTCAGTTGAGTTACTCATTGCCTTGTTGATGAATGTATAACAATGTGGCTTCTTTAGACTCTGAAATCAGGGCTAGGATCCAAAGGGCCATGTGACCAGCTCACTAGCCCCAGATAAGTTATTCAGGCTTGCTTTAACAAACAGCACACACAGAGAGTGCATGGCAAGCTACGTTTGTAACTGAGAGCAGTTTCAAAAACTATCTGATATACCTTAGGAATCAGCTATTCAAATTTTAGCCAAAAATTCCATTGTGCTAGTGCAAACCTTTTTCATGCTGCTGGCCAGATTTTGGGATCCTGATCAATATGGTATTCTTGAAAAGTTTTTACTCACAAGTTTAAAAAACAACCAAGTAGTGGGTTGGGGTTTTTTATTGCTTCCACACCCTTCTGGATTGTAGCTATTGAAATGATTATTTGAACTATTTTTATATTTGCCAGTTGCACATGTGATCAGTTTATGTTACTATTATGATATGTCATTTGTGAATATTTTTCTAAAAGAAAGCTTCACTTTCTGCTCACAGAGGAAGGCACCCTGTGATGGGAGGCAGGGCTCAAATAAGTTTCAGAGCTGCCTGTTTTGTGTCTTAGAGGCTATTTAGGAAAGATGAGACAGTTGGCTGATGTGATCACTCCCACGCGTCCCCTCTGGTGTTGTGGATTCCAACAGGTGCCCTGGTATTCTGGAGAATCATAGGCTATAGTCTTCTCCAGTTTCATGTGACACACCTTCTCTGAGGCGGACCAAATGCGTTAGCACACATAATTGGACAAACCATTTGGCAGCATGGGCAGTGATGAAATTGCACTTTGTATCCTGCACTGCAGGGACGCGGGTGGCGCTGTGGGTTAAACCACAGAGCCTAGGAGTTGCCGATCAGAAGGTCGGTGGTTCAAATCCCCGTGACTGGATGAGCTCCTGTTGCTCGGTCCCTGCTCCTGCCAACCTAGCAGTTCGAAAGCACGTCAAAGTGCAAGTAGAAAAATAGGTACCGCTCCGGCGGGAAGGTAAACAGCGTTTCCATGCGCTGCTCTGGTTCGCCAGAAGCGGCTTAGTCATGCTGGCTCCCTCGGCCAATAAAGCAAGATGAGCGCTGCAACCCCAGAGTCGGCCATGACTGGACCTATTGGTCAGGGGTCCCTTTACCTTTACCTTTATCCAACACTACATCCTCTCTAGCAGCTAGCTAGCAACCTTCGCAAACTTGCTGTGACCAGCTAGCTGCACATTTTTAGGAGAAAGTCACTCTTCTTTGGAGAGACCTTGATTCCGCAATTGTTGCAGTTACTTTGTTGCGTTTCCAGAGCATATGGTCATGCATATGTAGTATAACTAACTGTATTTGCTTCAGGGCTGCAGAAAAGCATTTAGGATTGTAAAACTCCCTGAACATTTTCTGCCACGTACCACTTGTCTCTGTGTGGGTGTGTGACAAATGCAATAGTTCAGTGTGCATTGTTGTCGCTTTGCTATCAGGAATAAATAATAAAATAATCAGTGAGAACATAGAATTTTAAATTGTATATATTCATTTGGTCCTTCTCCACTAGATTCTTTAACTGTAACATCTGGTAACTTTGTTTTGTTTTGTTTCCTAGCTAATCGCTTAGGATTGTATTCCAAAAACTCTCAGTCAGTCTCAGGTGAAGAAATAGACACACTGGATATACAACAACTTTCACAAATAGCACCCAAGGTTAGTTTTAAATGGACCCAAAGTGGTCTGGGTAGATGGAACTCTTGAGTTAGTGTGCTAGTGTGTTTTAGTTACTGAATTACTCTAAGAAGCACGTAAGGGTACTTTGAGCAGGCATTAGTAATGTCTTATATATCAAAGTTGTGTATTTTTGTGAACAGATTATCTAATTTGGAATATCACAATCTTCCTCTAGTGGCCATAGGGGAAAATCTGAGGTTTTTCCTGATATCCTTTGAAATCTTTGTCAGAAAGTGTAAGAGTGTGGCTTTCTTTTTGGCTAAGGCACAGGCAGATTAAGCAGCTTGAACAAATTGGTGTGTTCTAATTTAAGTTTGAGTCTTAGTTCTGCAACGCGAGTTCTTGTTCAAGTAGCAGGAAAACTGACACTTGGCAAGTGTGGGGCAGTGTGAACAGCATCCTGTGCTGGCTTTACAGTTTTGGGTCTTTTGGTAAGGACCCACCACCCAGAAGAGGTGAGGTGTGCAAACAAAAGCATGTTTTTGTCTCACCTTAAGGCAAAGAAGGCCACATGCAGCCACCACCGCTGTCCTCCCCACAGGGAGCCAAAAGGGGGTTGCATCCAGTTGTCCTTGCTGTTGCCGCTGCTAGAAGACTTGTTTGCCCTCCATAAACTGGTGAGGGGCGCAGGAGGCCTTGCTGCCATCTCCACCATTCAGCCACTGCCCAGTGCCCAAGTACTTCCCTCCTGGCTAGGTGTATGGGCGACAAAGAGAGAGTGAATATAAAGCTGATGGGCAAGGAAGGGAGAAGAGAAGAAGTAGTAGAATAAGAGACAGTGAGAGAGGGGAAAAACCTCCAGGGCAGCCTTTCTCAACCTGTGGGTCCCCAGATGTTGTTGAACTACAACTCCCATCACCCCTAGCTAGCAAGGCCAGAGCTCAGGGATGATGGGAGTTGTAGTCCAACAACATCTGGGGACCCACAGGTTGAGAACTGCTGCAGTCTAGGCTGAGCTCTTATGGAGCTGCAACCTGAACTGTTCTCAGCACTAGGAAGGAAAAGTCTGGGGAATGGGATGGAGCCTCCCATAGCAGAGAAGGAGCCTAAAGACTCTGTGAGAGGGAGGAGCTATCCCGAGAGGAAAGAACTGCTCTTGGTGGGGCACTGAGAACAGAAGTTCACAGCAAGCAAACGTCTGTGGGTTTTTTCATGGAATCGGAGTGTGGTGACAAATGGCCAGTCTTGCCACTGGAGCTCCAGCCCAGACAGCTCCAATGGCTAGCAGGGAAGGAAATGGGGAATTGACAAGCAGTGGTAGAGCTTCATGCTCTGGCACTGGGGGGTGGAGAGCAGGCGGGTGCAGGGCTGGCGCGCCACCCGCAGGGGCGTGACGTGCGTCCTGGGGGTGTGACACGCCACCTGCGGGGGCATGGCACCCAGCACGGGTGGGGGTGCAGCCACGATGGCACCCCTCCGGGATTGCACTGCCGGGGGTGGTGCGCTCCCCCCGTACTCCTCTTTCTCCGCCAGTGTTGACAAGCTAAATCCTGATGGTGGGGTTAGGAGGGAAAGAGGAAAAGTACTGGGAGTAGAAAAATTCCCCTTCCCTGTGTCCATTTTCTGCTTAGCTGCCTTGTTTCTGTCATGGCTATGCAGTGTTGAGTGGAGGAGAATAGGCTGGCTTATAGTTAAGAAGCACAATCTTGCACTTTTAAAGACTTAATTTTCCCTTCTATTTCTTAGGTAGCAGTGTTCTACAGAGCCAGTCCCAGGCATAAGCTGAAGATTGTCAAGGTATGTGTGTGTTTCTAAAACTGACAGACATGTAGTTTAAATGGTACAGAGATGTTGAACTGTAGTGATCTAGTATCCAGATGGGATCATTTGGGGCTCATCAAGAGGAATCTCTCACAAATATATTTAGTGGAAAAGACGCAAGGGGGGCAAGCTAAAATTCGGAACGATTCTTTGCAGTTGACTCCTACAGGACCTTGGTTTAAGTCAGTATGAAGTACTTACACTGTTGATTTGCTGTTTTTAAAGGTAAATAGAGAAGTAGAACTAGGAAGAAGGTTGTTTTGACTGCACAAGAAGAAAATGGCATAGAACCAGTGATTGCTTGTGTTTGAGTGATTTTAAGGATGTCTGCAATTGGTTTGGTAAAGCCTTTATAGACTTAACTCATGAGAGGGAGCTCACCTACCAGTCTTCACTTTCAACTGAGCATTGCACACGAAAAGTTTTAAGACTGTGTTCATTGTAAAATCTCATATAGTGATAAAATCTTGTGATGATAGATTGGATTAATTTTGTTTTCTCAGTCACTACAAAATAATGGTGCAGTAGTTGCTATGACAGGAGATGGGGTGAATGATGCTGTAGCACTGAAAGCTGCTGATATTGGCGTAGCAATGGGGCAGACAGGCACAGATGTCTGTAAAGAAGCAGCTGATATGATCTTGGTGGACGATGATTTTCAGACAATAATGTAAGTTTGTTTTACGTTCCCTTTCTGCGTACTGTGTAGCAATTGCGTTATCTGGATGGGTGTCATTTTGTCTAGCATATATAAGTGCCATCTCGTTGAACTTTTTTTTTAAAAAAAGCCACTTAGGTGAACTTTAAAAGACAAGTGGTTTTATTCTAGTGGATTTTCTATAAAAATTTAAATGGGAAAATTTTCTCAGGCAAATGAGGATAAATGATCACTCTAATTTAGCATTTTATTTTACTTGTGTTTAGTGTTTAGTGAACAAAGCTAAAAACTTTGAAACTGCCTGATACTGTTTTGCAGTGGGAAGCCATTTATTGTTACTGTTAGATTGCAAGAAATAAGAGTTGCGTTTTCAGGATGCTATCCAAATAATGTGTCTTTGCAGAATGTGTTTTTTTTATAATAATATTTATTGAATTTTCAGAAATTATATAAACATACTACAAACAAACAAACACAAAAACAAACAAGTATAATTTCAAAACCTTATTTTCTTAAACCTTACTTCACCGACCTCCTCATACCTCCCCTTTTTGCATTCCAATTTCAAATTTAATTCAGCAAATCCTCACCCTTAATTTTATCTAGTTGTATTCTTTTCTTTTAACTTAATCTTTACAGCTGTAGTCCACTTACTTTCTATAATCATAACATTTTAACACTCATTAATTTTACAATATCTCTTAAGATAGATTTTAAATTTCTTCCAATCTTCTTCCGCCGTCTCTTTCCTCTGGTCTCGGATTCTGCCAGTCATTTCAGCCAATGTCATATAGTCTATCACCTTCATCTGCCATTCTTCCAGAGTGGGTAGATCTTGTGTCTTCCAATACTTTGCTATGAGTATTCTTGCTGCTGTTGTGGCATACATAAAAAATGTTCTATCTTTTTTTGACACCAATTGGCCGACAATGCCCAAGAGAAAGGCCTCTGGTTTCTTAGGGAAGGTACATTTAAGTACCTTTTTCATTTCATTATATATCATTTCCCAGAAGTCCTTAATCTTTGGGCATGTCCACCAAAGGTGAAAGAAAGTACCTTCAGTTTCTTTACATTTCCAACATTTATTATCAGACAAGTGGTATATTTTTGCAAGCTTGACTGGGGTCATGTACCACCTATAAATCATTTTCATAATATTTTCCTTTAAGGCACTACATGCCGTGAATTTCATACCGGTGGTCCACAACTGCTCCCAGTCAGCAAACATAATGTTATGACCAATATATTGTTACTGTTAGATTGCAAGAAATAAGAGTTGCGTTTTCAGGATGCTATCCAAATAATGTGCCTTTGCAGAATGTGTTTTTTCCTCCTAAGCACTTTCTTCTTTTTATATTTCAGGTCTGCAATTGAAGAGGGTAAAGGAATTTATAATAACATTAAAAATTTTGTTAGATTTCAACTCAGCACGTAAGTTTTGCAGCACAATATCAGAAGCTTCCTGTTATGAATTCTGCTTGATTGAGATTAATTGCACAGAAGTTTGCATGACCAAAACTGACATAAATTCAGCTCGGTGATTTGTAAATGGCACACTATTTGCTATATTGCCATAATGGATTGCTGACCCTAATTCTAATAGCACTAATAAATTCAGCATCCATTCTGGCACAGTTAGTTCGAAATTGGGGTACAATTGCTTGAAAATAGGACTCTAAGCAAGTAACTGCATAGTAAAAGCTTAACCTTAGCAACAGTTCCCTTTACTTGAAATTATCAGAGCCATGTGGTTGTCCTTTGTTGCTAAATGAGAACAGGCCTAAAAATAGTTCCTGCAACTTGTAAGTCCAAGAGTTCATGATGGTTTGGCCTCCCTGATAAGGTACACATTTTCCAACCACTGCAACAGATGGTCTATACAAGAAGGGGTTTTGATTTATCAGTCGTTCGGCATTTTAAAATGTAAGGCACTTCTAAATTATTTTTTTATTTCTATAACAAAAGTACACTTTGTGTCTGGCACACAGTATACAGCCTCTAGTGAGGAGGCTTAATGAAATGAGACAATTTTCCTTTTGGCTTGTATTGCTGTCTTGGGCTAAATATTTTCTAACGTCTGCTTGATGTTTAGCATCCCAAATAACTTGCATGATCTATTTAAAACAATTGGATTGTTACTGTGTATGAAGTTTTACTTGCTTCTCATATGTATTGTGGGTCTTACTGATGCTTGAAATGTTTAATAACAAATTTCCAAATAATTTTAAAAACCACTCCCTCCCCCCCAAAAATTGCGATGCTGACAGCTGTGTAAAATAACTTTTTTCAACAGGAGTATAGCTGCATTGACATTAATCTCATTGGCCACATTAATGAACTTTCCTAATCCTCTCAATGCCATGCAGATCTTGTGGATCAACATTATCATGGATGGGCCTCCAGCTCAAAGGTAACACTTTTCCTTTGAGAGTTTTTGAGAAGTTGCTGAATGGTGTAACTCTCTAGAATTGTGAATGGTATAACTCGTAGAAATGTTAGTAGAATCTTGCACAGAGCTTTTCCTCTGTGGATTTGTGTATCAAATTATATTGTAAAAAAGTATATTAAATTGGAATAATTTGTTTAAGTAATTATTTTCCGTGCAAAAACTCTGGGCAATTTCCCAAATGGGGGTTTCTGTCTGATGGAGTGTTTGTTGGTGCCTTATTAAGGATTTAAAATTAATATCTTACTTTTCGGTTTTGTTGTTACAATGGTTCCCAGAGGTTTCTGCATTTGTGTTTGCTTTCAAAAGCTTTTTATGTTACAAGTAGTCAGCAGTAGACTCGTAGGGTAACTACTCAGGAAAATTTACATTTTTAAGCAATATTGGTATGGGAAAGATCATAATGTTAAGTTTTGCAGTTGTATAAGGCACTTAGCAGGTTTGATCCAGGCAGTTAGTTGAATTTAGGTTGTATACTGTGAACTAAGTGTGAATTACTTGGTCCAATCATGATCGAGTACTAATCATAGTTAATTATATCATAATAATTAAGCAGTAATGTTTGGGTTGCCCTGGCACATATGAACCTTTATTGAAGAGTATGTCTGAGTCACTGTCTACATTAATTTGATTTTATGATGCCTCAATCAATCTAAACTTTCAAAAAGTTATTTGTGTTCTTATTTCTAGCCTTGGAGTTGAGCCTGTGGATAAAGATGTTATTCGAAAGCCTCCAAGAAATGTCAAGGATAGCATTTTGACCAGAAATCTGATTGTTAAAATACTAGTTTCATCTATAATTATTGTATGTGGAACATTATTTGTCTTCTGGCGAGAGGTATGACAAAGATGCTTTTTAAAAAAATGTGTATTTATTATCTGCTTGCAGTGCTTCATATATGCCAATAGTTGCAAATATAAAAGTACATAGACTGTGCAAAAGAACCATGCAAGTAAGTCCATGAACCCAGTGTTACTGAGGTGCATGGCCACCTGCTTTTCAAATGGAGAAGCATTGCAAAACCAGTGTTAGAAAACAGCATAGCGTTAAAGAAAAACTGTAAAATGCCAATGTTTATATACTTCCACTGATCTTAAACTTAGGTTTGGCAATTAAATCGTGCAGAGGTTTTAAAGGTTGTGTGCAATAGAGATCAATCAGTCTGGTTGTATTTTTTAAAATATATATGCAGATATGGTATGAGGAAGATAGGAAATAATTATAGTTCTAGGTAGCAGTCCTACACACAGCTGAGGAATGAATTAAAATTCTAGATGCCAGTATCAAATTAGGTGCCTAGATCAGACAATAGAGATACTTCCACACTTGGCTAGAGGACTGATGCTTCGTAGTATTATGCTGGGTGGAATTTAAAATGTTTTATTGTAAAGTGGCAGAGAACTGCATATATTAATTCTCTCTCTCTCTCTGTCTCTCTCTCTGCAGCTGCGAGACAATGGCATAACTCCTCGAGATACAACAATGACGTTTACATGCTTTGTATTTTTTGATATGTTCAATGCTTTGAGTTCCAGATCTCAGGTATGTGACTGCCTGTGTTTAAAGATATGGTATTTTGAAAAAGTGAAAACAACCTCTGCAAATTATCAAAATTTCACAGATGCAAGTAGCTCAAAGCCATAACTTAATTTAAGCTACCAAAATGCAAATACTGTAGATGTGTATATAATCACCCTATCATTTGAGTTAAGATGGATAATCTCAAATAACTAGAATACACAAGAATAAAATCATAGGTGTTATGTTTCTATTTGCAGACTAAATCTGTGTTTGAGATTGGACTCTGCAGCAACAAAATGTTCTGTTACGCAGTGCTTGGATCGATCATGGGGCAGCTACTAGTAATCTACTTCCCTCCTCTTCAGAAAGTTTTTCAAACTGAGAGTCTAAGCATACTAGGTGAGAGTTTTTTTCTTGTTCAGCTGAGTTTGGCTTTCAAACCAACAAATATAGACAAGTACATTATTTCCTTGGTGATTTGTTTTGTAAGGCATTAACAAATAGGGCTTAGACTTAAAACATTAATATAGTTAAACGAGTTGGGGGGACACTTTGGAGTGGTTACAAGGTGGCAGAAATTCCGTTTTTAAGAGCGACTTCAGCATTGTCCCCCTCGACAGCTATAGTGGTACCTCTGGATGCAAAAGGGATCCGTTCTGGAGCCCCGTTCGTATCCTGAAGCGAATGCAATCCACATCTGCATGTGCGCGGGTCGTGATTCGCCACTTCCACACATGCAGGTGACGTCATTTTGAGCGTCTGTGCATGCGCGAGCGGCAAAACCCAGAAGTAACGCGCTCCGTTACCTCCGGGTCGCCGCAGAGCATAACCTGAAAACGCTCAACCTGAAGCACATTTAACCCGAGGTATGACTGTATCTTTCACATAATGGCAACACTGAAACATTGCTCTTGCTTTCGAGCCTGTATATGACCAAGGTGAGGGTGAAAACAGAAATGAGGGCTTATGGCATGTAGCTTTGATTCAGTTTAAAGGGATGAACCCCCACCTTTCTGTCTGGCTCGGAGCTGGTGTGGTGCTCATCTTAACGTTGCACTAAGATTTAAAAGGGCTCAGTGCAATGACAGGGAAGATCCCTGACAGCTGCCAAACTAGAGAAGAAGGCTGCAACTGGCCAGTTTGGCCCCAACACTCCCCTCCTGAGAGAAGGCTAGTACAAGCCTGGTCTTTTGGTGGTCACCACCCATCACCAAACAACCCTTTGCTCTTTCCCCCAGCTCTGAAAGGCACAACTGAAGATCAGAGACCATGGCTGTAAATTTATATACACAGTTAACTTGGGAGTAAGCCCCATAGAAGGGACACGGGTGGCGCTGTGGTCTAAACCACAGAGCCTAGGGTTTGCCGCTCAGAAGGTAGGCAGTTTGAATCCCCACGATGGGGTGAGCTTCCTTTGTTTAGTCCCAGCTCCTGCCCACATAGCAGTTTGAAAGCACGTCAAGTGCAAGTAGATAAATAGGTACCACTCTGGTGGGAAGGTAAACGGTGTTTCCATGCGCTGTCTGGTTCGCCAGAAGCAGCTTAGTCATGCTGGCCACATGACCCGGAAGCTGTATGCCGGCTCTCTCGGCCAGTAAAGCAAGATGAGCGCTGCAACCCCAGAGTCGGCCACGACTGGACCTTTACCTTTAAGCCCCATAGGGGTACCTTTACCTTTAAGCCCCATAGAATGTAGTGGGACCTGCTTCTGTTAGCATACATGGGATTATAGTGAAAGGGCAGGAGCGTGGAATCTGACATTTTGGCATGGCTAACAAGGCCAGCAAGAATTTGTTCTGTTTATGACCATAAAATATCTGGCAAGTTAGTCCAAAGGACAAACAGCTTGACTCAAAGTTTTTTCATAGCTAAACCGTTGATTATAGCTTTGTATTTCTGGCTAGCTGAAAAACAGTTACTCAGTTAATTAATTTTAATTTAGTTTTGATTTGTTATAAATTTGATAAGGAATAAAAATTGGCAAGAAAAGCTGTTACTCAATACCTGTATTCTTCTGCTGTTTTTTAAAGGAAAAAAACTTTTTCTTTTTTGGTTTAGACTTGCTGTTTCTTCTGGGACTCACCTCATCAGTGTGTATAGTAGCAGAGATTATAAAGAAGGTTGAAAGGAGCAGGGAGAAGCCCCAGAAACATGGTGGTTCTTCGTCTTTGCCGTCTTTTCTTGATGTATGATGCACATTGCATTCTTTCCGTTTGCAAAACTAGAAACTGCTGTCGTATGTAGGAGGAAGTTATCACGAGAAGATACAAGGGCTTTTGACAAGTCCCTCCTTTTCCCTGATGGATGAACACTGTCAATTTTTAAAGACTGGTGAATTCTAAATCTTCCAGCCAGGGGAGTAATAAACAATTATGCAACTTTGGTAATATTTTTTCCTCAAAGACAAAACTTTACTTTTCAGATTGTATGGAACTTTGTAAGTGTGTGAGAGGCTACTTTAAAAATAAAAAAGTCAAAAGTCTTGCCCACCTTTTGCTCTTAAGAGATATACATGTATAGAAATGTGTATTAGATATAAAGATTTTAGTTTTTATTTAAAGAAACCCTTTACTTTTATGACGGTGGTGGGACTTAACTATGAAATATTCAAGGCATTCCATCTGGTCTAGAGTGAGATATAAGAGTGCCATATTTTCAGATTCTGTATTTATTTACATTATCCTGCAATGTGTACCTTGTGCTTTTATTTTTTAGGTATCCTATGTTCTTTGCACAGGATGTGACCACTGTCGGATCACTGTCTTTTCTTCCTTTTTGTGATTGAAAAGCCTATAATTGCAATTTTGAAGTAAATGTCTGCTTTTCTTAAAATACGTGTGAATGTGTAACTTGGTATTTTAAATGAAGCTGGGTCACAAACTGAAAAATGATTTCTGAATTTTTTCGCTTCCACAGTGAGCTAGATCTTTTACTTGGCCAAATTTAACAACTTCCTGTTCTGCTGAACTAGGAACTCCTTGGATCAGTGAGGTTCCACAAATATTGGCTGTAAGTCTAAATATAGGCTTTGTATGTCCTGTCCTGCTTCAGCATTCCTGAGCCCAGATGAACTACATCCTAACATCAAGTTCAAGTCCATAAGTAGCTGAGCCTTTGATTTCTTTCTTCCCTTTAATAAGCAAGATGAGAACGTCTGTATTTCTGAGATGCACTTAGTTGATCTACTGTGTTCCCCATTTTAATGCATTTCATCCCTTTTTATTTTATTTCCCCATGGTTTCTTTATACTTTTTTTTGTAATGTATTCAGTGTAATTTGATGCAAATGGGAAAAAACTTTTATTTAAAAAGCTCGAATTCATCAATATTGGTATGCAACAAATCTTCACTGTTTTGTATGAAGAGTGGATCTGAATCACTTGCGAACTATGGTCAGGGTCTATGGTGTTTTGTGCTCAAACCAGGACTTTCTTGGCTTCCCAATCCCATCACAAACCCCCTGAGGGCCATCCTGAAGGGGGGGGGTCACCAAACCTCATCACATGTGTTTGCATACCGTCTTTCCCCAAAAGTAAGACATCCCACGAAAATAAGACCTACTTCCAGTTTTGCCTCTCACTGTAATATAAGGCATCCTCCAAAAATTAAGACCTCCCCGATAACTTTGGTTTCCAGCCCGCTGCAAGTATTATGGGCTACTATTCCCTTCCACCACCCCCACTGATGACATTTCTGCAAGAAGATTTTGGCAGGTCACTTCCAAGGCCTTACTGACATGCTGTGTGCTTTTGGTTAATGATGAACTTTGGTGCACAGAGCAGGTTGAATATGTGTGTCCTTCAGTTCATACTTTCTGAGTGGTAGGATTAAAACATGGTTTCGTTTGTTTTAGTGACTGCCTGTGCAAACTTAGACATTAGGTTCTATTCAAACTGAACTCACAAGGATGTTGGGGCTATCCACTATGTTTCATGAGACGTAATTAGTGTTGTCCTAGTATTCGAGGGAACAAACAAAAAGAGTGGGTTCTTATCCATAGCTTCTCTCTGTTTTTTAAAAAAATCTATTGGGGAAGGGGAATGAATCACTCTTAAGAAATATCCCCTTGGAAGTGCAGCCATATCTGCTGAAACTTGTCTAGCATAATTCTGATTTTGTCCTCGGACATTTGCCAGGTGTTAGGAAACTTTTATCAGGTATATTGTGAAATATTTGTAACACACTGGTAGAAGGGCCAAGAAAAGACCAGTCTGTGAAAAAACAAAACCCTTCCTGCAGATATTGTCCACATCAAAGTATATAAAAATAATGGGGGAGAGGGGCAACAGGAAGTCAAAACATGAGTCTTAGAACTGCATGTAAAAACTATTAAGTGAGCAATGTCTATTTGTCAGGTTTCAGGGATTTGTCATTGGCCATAGAGGGGGAAGGGTAGAGTGAGGATTTGCATGTGCACAAAATGCACTGTAAAACCCCTAGTTGCTCAGACTACTCACTGCAATAGTACTACTCAAAGGTAAGAAGACATTTCCTCCTGTAACTAAGACCAACCTTAACTGGCCAGCAAATCAAGCATAATAGCACCATAGGATTCCTGTCATTGTTTCTTGAAGATTCATTTTGAGAGAGGACTTCTGAAGTTTTCAATGTAAAAGGACACACAGCCTCTTTCTAGTAAACTGGGCTTTCAGTTCTCCACCATTAATGCTTCAAATCTGTTGTTAATACTGCATGAAGGCAAAGTTTCCAACATGGCGCTTTCTCTTTTATCCAGCCCTTGATCAGTGGTTTGATTGTTCTTTTTCCTGCGCGATTTGGGTTTCTTCTTTTTCTGGAAGAAGTCTGGCGGTGCTATATCTTTCACTGTACGTATCATGTTGCTATAAAGCTGGTACATTTTTGGAGATGCGCTGAGCAGGTTCTCTGGTGAGGAGGATGATTTAAGCTCACGATACAGTCTGTGCACCAGGGTCCCATTGTAGAGCCTGTCAAAAGACGGGAGGGAAAGTACTTAGCATCTAGCACAGCTTGGTGCTGTTGGTACGAGTTATTATTTTATGGTTTGAGAACTCAAGATGTGAAGGGTATCCTTTATGACATAAAAATGTATTATAAGAATTTGTATTTGAAGCAGGTACTTAAAAGCACCCAGCCTCCTTTCTCTCCTAGTTTGATAATATTTTTAGAGGTCTTAAGAATTGCCTCGTATCATGGGGATGAAAAAAGCATAGAGGGAGTTTGGGGGCTGGTGGGGGAAAGTAGAGGAGAAAATTCAGTCGCATCTGCCACAGGACAACTTTCTTAAAGTGAGATGGCTGTAGGGACAAGGAGGAAGTCTGGCTGCGCAGAACAAATAGAGAATCTGGATGGAGGAGGCCAATCGTATAAAGAGCAGGCTTTTGGAGAGAGAAATCAGAAATTGCTGAACTAGGAAGGATGGAGGAAAGTCTATGATAAAGGATTTGATCTTGGCAAACCAAGAGCTGGTTTGATGAGGCAACTAGAACTGGCCTGGCTCCTTCCTGCCCAAAGTGGAAATACAGAGAGGATGAGGTGGAGTGGCCATAATCAACATAGAATCGTGGAGTTGGAAGGGACCCTGAGGATCATCTAGTCCAACCCCCTGCAATGCAAAACATACAGTTGTCCCATATAGGAATCAAACCTGCAACCTTGGTGGTGTCAGCAGCACACCGTTCAACACCTTGCTCACCTTATGCCTTGTCCAGTAAACTACCTTGAGAGAGTGCTTAGACTTGGGACTCAGCTAAAGGTAAAGGTAAAGGTACCCCTGCCCGAACGGGCCAGTCTTGACAGACTCTGGGGTTTGTGCGCCCATCTCACATCTATAGGCCGGGGGCCAGCGCTGTCCGGAGACACTTCCGGGTCACGTGGCCAGCGTGACAAAGCTGCATCTGGCGAGCCAGCGCAGCACACGGAACGCCGTTTACCTTCCCGCTGGTAAGCGGTACCTATTTATCTACTTGCACCCGGGGGTGCTTTCGAACTGCTAGGTTGGCAGGCGCTGGGACCGAACAACGGGAGCGCACCCCGCCGTGGGGATTCGAACCGCCGACCTTTCGATCGGCAAGCCCTAGGCGCTGAGGCTTTTACCCACAGCGCCACCCGCGTCCCTTGGGACTCAGCTACACAGCTGCAAATAAACGTTTTAAATGTGTTGTAAAGTGCAATATACAAATGTGGCACTAGATGGCGATGGTGTGCTATGGCAAATTCAATATATTTTTTGAAACGTTTTTTTTAAAAAAGCGTTTTCTATGTGTGTGTAGATTCCACCTTGGTGTGTGAGTCTTAGGAGAGGCTAGGGAAGCCTTTCCCAACCCGTTACCATCCAGATATTTTGAATTACAGTCCCCATCAGTCCCTGCCAACACAGCCGTCTAAAACAGGGCACCAAGTTGATGAAGCCTGGGCGAGGAATTCTGTTAGTGTACCTCTTAGGCATTTGGGTAACAGATTCCTTAACCAAGCTTACCAACATGGCCTTCAGTCTGGTGTTGGAGCCCCATCTCTCAGTCCTGGGAAATTTTAGCATTCACTCTGAGGCTGCTTTGTTGGTGTAGCTCAGGACTGTAGAATCATGGGGCTGTTTTACGCATTTCTGCTCCTATACGTCAGGGTGGCTAACCTCTGGCCTTCTGGATTTTGCCGGACCACCACCATTCCTGACTTGGAAAAAAGAAGTGGGAAAAGAGCAGCTGATTCAATGGGACTTTGCAGCCTTGGGAACTCTTACCGTGTAAGATCTGGCTCAAGGAGAGGACTACAAAGCAGTTGGTTGAGATACAATCCCATCTGAAGGCAGCACTGCCACTGGCAGAAAATGTGGGCAGCGTCTAATTCCATTGCTTCTTTCTGCGATGTTTCTTTTTTCCATTTCAAGAACTGTTCATACACAATTTTATCGATCTCAGTTGGTGGACACTTGGGATCTGGACATGAATTAGTGTGCGGGGGAGAGAATTCAGAATGTTTTGAGACATTTAAGCACAAATGCATGCATTGCTATTCGAAATATTTGAAACATAACCATCTCTGCCAAATAGTAGTCACGGCCTACTTGATAACACCTAAGCCTATTACAGTGGTACCTCGGGTTAAGTACTTAATTCGTTCCGGAGGTCCGTACTTAACCTGAAACTGTTCCTAACCTGAAGCACCACTTTAGTTAATGGGGCCTCCTGCTGCTGCCACGCCGCCGGAGCACAATTTCTGTTCTCATCCTGAAGCAAAGTTCTTAACCTGAAGCACTATTTCTGGGTTAGCAGAGTCTGTAACCTGAAGCGTCTGTAACCTGAAGCGTCTGTAACCCGAGGTACCACTGTAACATGTTAAGAGAAAGTGGGGTGGAAGGGCTGGACCCAGACCAAAGAGACCAGCATTGAAATCCCCACTCTGCCAGAACGTCCACTGGGTGACCTTGGGACAGACACTGTCTTGCAGTCTAACCTATCTCACAGGGTGGTTGTGAGGAGGAAATGGAGGGAAAAGGGACCACGTTATACCGCCTGGAGGTGCTTGGACCAGATCAGCGAGGCTGAGAGCTGGGGTGGGGTGTCTTGTTGTCTGAGCTGCCCAGGCTTGCGCCCTGGGGAGGGGGTCAAATTGGTGCTGCTAAAGCAATGGTCTGATTTCACCCCTGGAGGCGCACTCCATGGTTTCTCGAGACCAGTGGCGTAGCGTGGGTTGTCAGTACCCGGGGCAAGGCAAGTAATTTGTGCCCCATAACCCGTGGATTCGCGCCCCCTAACCTGTGGATTTGCACCCCATAACCCTAACCCCCAGATGTTGCGCCCGGTGCGGCCAGCCCCCCCTGCACCCCCCATGCTACGCCTCTGCTCAAGACAGATGGATGCCAGCCACAGCCACCTTATACTGAGTTAGACCACTGGTCCATTTAGTTCCAGCATTGTCTCCAGGGTTTCAGATTGCATCCTCTCACAGCCCAACCTAGAGATGTCAGGGATTGAACCTGGACTCTCCTGCATGCAGAGCAGATCCCCTGGCCTTTCATGTAAAAGCCCCAGTGTGCAAATTAAGAAAACCGTCATTGGCAATGCCAGGACGAAAAAGAGGACTAAAGCTGAACCTACCTGGACTATGTATTGCTTTATCAA
This sequence comes from Podarcis vaucheri, assembly GCF_965113315.1. NCBI lineage: Eukaryota > Metazoa > Chordata > Lepidosauria > Squamata > Lacertidae > Podarcis > Podarcis vaucheri. Next base: position 17,395,444 of record NC_138750.1, on the reverse strand, counting down.
GTTCCCCAGCTACGACTCCAAGTAGTAAGGCTTTCGTGTGCTGTAACTTCGCTTTGGGTTCTGAATACTGCGTCCAGTAACAAGTCACGGCCAGAGGAAGCCGCAGGTGACAAGGAACTGGCTCCAGGATGCTGGCTGTCACTCCCAATGTCTCCAACAAAAGGATCAGGCGGTCTGCTAAGGGAACCTGTGCATAAAGAAATGGCCAAGCCTTCGTGAAATTTCAACTGGATGTGAATCAGTTTGCAACTGGTGTGGGTCCAATTGGAACCACAGGGAGATCTCTGGATACCAGGCTGGCAATGGACATCTCCATCTGGCTGGCCCTTTCAGCTTTCTTAAGCAACTAAGGCAGAGGTTTTCAACCTTTTTGAGCCTACAGCTCTCTTGACCAACTGCATTCTTTCTGCAGCACCCCTGTGGGGCTCAGGAGGCCAGTTGTGTCACCCCTTGCCTGCAGAGCTGGCAGCCCCTCACCCCTTTTTGAACACCCTCCCTTGTGGAGTGTTCCCTCAGACTCATCTCATCTCTCCCCTCTCCTTGGGAGTCCTCTGGGCAGCTGCCCCCTGGTCTCTGAGCTGCCCCCTGAAGAGAGATGCCTCCTCACATTGCCCCACAGAGGCCTGGGAAGCACCCCCAGGCCAGCCCCAGAGGCACCATTCGCCTGGGGAGCTTGTAGCCAGGGCTGCTGCAACAAACAGCTGTGCAAGCCTTTGGGAGGCAGAGATGTAAGAGGACCTAAGAGGAAGGGAGAGAAGGAAAGGGGCAGAGGCCAGTGTTGCCCACGACACCCCTGACCATCAGGGGCCACGGCACACTGGTTGAAAACCACTGAGCTAGGCTAAAGAGTTTATTTATTGCATTGAAATCCCACCTTTTTCTCCAAGGAGTACATGGTTCACCCCTCCTCAGTTAATCCCTGCTATGACCCTATCATAAAGAAGGCTGATCGCCGAAGAATTGATGCTTTTGAATTATGGTGCTGGAGAAGACTCTTGAGAGTCCCATGGACTGCAAGAAGATCAAACCTCTCCATTCTGAAGGAAATCAGCCCTGAGCGCTCACTGGAAGGACAGATTGTGAAGCTGAGGCTCCAATACTTTGGCCACCTCATGAGAAGAGAAGACTCCCTGGAAAAGACCCTGATGTTGGGAAAGATGGAGGGCACAAGGAGAAGGGGACGACAGAGAATGAGATGGTTGGATGGTGTTCTTGAAGCTACTAGCATGAGTTTGATCAAACTGCGGGAGGCAGTGGAGGACAGAAGTGCCTGGCGTGCTCTGGTCCATGGGGTCACGAAGAGTCGGACACGACTAAACGACTAAACAACATGACCCTAGCAGGTAGGTTAAGAGGGTGTGACTGGCCGGAGGTGACCCAGGGAACTTCACGACTGAGTGGTGATTTGAACCCTCATCTCCCAGGTCCTAGTCCGACACTCTTAAACACTACACCACACTGGTTTCCTAGAGTAATTCTGCTATGGGACAGCTCTATAAATTACCGTACTTTTCACTCTATAGGACGCACTTTTCCCCCTCCAAAAATTAAGGGGAAATGTGTGTGCGTCCTATGGAGTGAATGCAGGATCCTTGGCTTCAGCGATAGCAATGCAAAGCCTCCGAAGCACAAAAGGAGTGCTCCCTCCGCGCTCCGGAGGCTTTGCGTTGCTTTCGCTGAAGCCTGGAGAGTGAGAGGTGTCAGTGCGCACCGACCCCCCTCGCTCTCCAGGCTTCAGGGATTAGCCGCCTGAAGCCTTCGGAGCGCAGCGCGAGTTCCCGCTACGTTCTGGAGGCTTCAGGTTCCTTTCGCTGAAGCCAGGAGAGTCTTGCTCTCCCGGTAGGGAGAGGCTGCACGTGGCTATGGCACACGGGCTTCTTTAGCCCCGCGCAGCCTCTCCCTGCTGGAAGGGTTGCATGCGGCTATGGCATGGATCCCGCTCGCTGTCTTGGCTTGAGCCATAGCCACGCGCAACCCCTCCAGCAGGGAGAGGCTGCACACAGCCTGTACGCTGCTCTTTGGGGCTGAGGGGGAAATGATTTCCCCCTCTAAAAACTAGGTGCGCCCTATGGAGCAAAAAATACAGTAACTAGGTAAATAAATATGGGGAAAGCTAAATGTCCCTTAGAGAAGGATCTGAATTATTTTCCTTGAAGCTTGAATTTGTTTTATTCTGGATCATTTTATTTGATGTTTTAATGTGTTGTCAACTGCGGTGAGATCTTTTCATTAAAATATGAAGTGGTAAAGAAATGAAATTAATAATAATAATAAGTATAATTTTTTTTTGAAAAAAATGGTGCCTAGACATTCTGTGATGGTGACTGGGACAGAGGTGTAAGATGCCATTTGGTGCTTCGCTTATCTGTCTGAGTTTCTAACACCGCTTAGGCTCCTGCTAACCATTAGGAATCTTATGCAGAGCTTTTGACAATTCAGCAAGCATTGCCCATGTATTTTCACATGTACCCAACTATAAAGGCTGGAAAGCTTTCTTTTTAAATAAAAAATTGAAAGCTGATAGCCTCAAGAAGTTGGATTCTGTGCCCAACATCACATTATTTCCTCCCCCCCCCTACAGAACCGCAGTACTCAAACACTACTGATATGTTTGCTTTATGCCTGCCATTTTGAGCCATTTACCTCGCTTAACGTATTCAAAGAGTACTGGTCGCTACAAAAATGTCCGGACAACGCTGCCGCTTGGACGAACGATTTCTTGAGTGCTCTTTGTATTCTGTCAAATTCATGGAAAACGCAAGTGGGTGCTTTTCCCGAAGAGGTACTGACCGAACGCTGCGAACCGCCCAGAAGTAATCCATAGATGATTTGTCGAATTGGTAGAGATATGGCATTAGCACTAGGCCGTTGCATATTCTCTACCTGAACGTGGAGAATTGTTCTTTTTAATATCAGGGCATCACTGACGAACGGTGCTATAAGGCCTTTTGCTAACGCAGTAAGAATCCACGGAGGCAACTCCAATTTCTTGGCTTCCTCCGATTCATAAACTCCATTCTGGAAAAAATCTTTGAGACTGACACTGGACGGTTCGTATTCCTCCATAAAAGTACAGAGAAGCTGCCTTGTTTCCTCTTTGTCGTGCTTGTTAACATATTTCAGTACATTTTCTATAGCCTCAGCAGGATCAGCAAAGCGAGACAGCCAGTTCAGCAACCCTTGAATGCGGACGTGCTTTCGACATTTCTGCCTGGAGCTTCCGACGGGAAGGCGTACCTTGCTAAAGAACATTTCTATAGCCGGCAGGTTAATATGGTCGTTGCCATTCATCACCGCAAAGAGAGGCAGGAGGGTTTTGTTCATATTGCTGAAATGGCCACAAAACCTCTTTAACGAGAAGCGCCGTGCTGGGATGTAGCAGTCTTGCGAGTCTTTGCAGGAGGCCAGGCTTCTCCACTGAAAGTAATTCAGAGGACAATAGCCGGCTTTCAGGTCGAAAATGCAAAAGTCGCTATCTAAAGTTAACACCGGGCAATTCAAGTGATTGGCTAATGACACAATGTCCCTGTCCGCTTCCGAAAAAGACTGGACGAAAGGCACTCGCAAGCTGGTCAAGATCTGCTTGAAGACTTCTCTAATGAGCAAAGGCAGTAGACTGCCGCCACCGCCGCCACAGGAGAGACAATAAGCTGACAGGATCCTCTCCCGAGCTCTTTCCTTGATGGTTGCAAGCTTTCTGTCAGACGCATCGCACCCTCCATCTAGCACGACGTACGGCCGGATGTTGCACAGAGTCAGCGTTTCAAAAAACTTGCGGGCGACATCTGCAAACGAATCGTAATCCCCTCCGCGCCGCATGTCCAGGTTGGAATCAAAGTAAAGGCGATGGTACAGGTTATTTCCGTCAATTACTATACTGGTGTCCCTCAACTGCAGGTCAACAAAGAACTCTCTATGTTCCCCTACGTAGCTCATTAATCCGTGGATGCCCATGCTGCCGGGCTGAAGCGGCCCTGCTGAAACAAAAGAAGAAATTAGCCCTGCAGATGCAATGCAGTGCAATTCAAGGGGAAACAAGTAAAAAATCAAAACCTGCTGTCGGGATTGTAACTGGCACCCTTTTCACCTGGATGATTAATTGGCAACCAATGACCCATCTGAACCTGATTTGGAGCCAGTGCAAATACAGTAGTACCTGAGGTTACATATGCTTCAGGTTATATACGCTTCAGGTTACAGACTCCGCTAACCCAGAAATAGTGCTTCAGGTTAAGAACTTTGCTCAGGCTAAGAACAGAAATCGTGCTCCAGCGGCGCAGCAGCAGGAGGAGGCCCCATTAGCTAAAGTGGTGCTTCAGGTTAAGAACAGTTTCAGGTTAAGAACGGACCTCCGGAACGAATTAAGTACTTAACCTGAAGTACCCCTGTAGATTAATTTGATGAACTTTCAAAATGTATCCATTTTACTTTTGAACCCATTCTTAACTAGGGTTGGGCGATATCGGGTGTTCAGCATCGTGATACATCCACCAGCTATACTGATATATCACAATGTCTGAAATAAGGATGGAGTTATGTAGAGGCACTGGCTGTCTTCACGGTTTTCCCCGCATTGTGATTTTTGCATAGCGCATGCGCGCGCACACACACATCATGATTCACAATATATTGCCAGGTCAAAGATTACGAAACAGATATCATATGGACTTCAAACCGGTTTTGGAAGATGTATCGATATATTGCCCAGCCCTATTCTTAACCCAAGGCTCTATCCTGCTCCCAGTGTTAGTGCAGAGGTTTTGCTGCTATCCACTTCTACAGCAAGACCTTCAAAGATACCACCACTTTCCCCCCAAATTTATTGAAGGGACTGGTGGCAGACGTTTCTGGCAAGTGCAGGGCAATAAGAGAAGAGATCTGGATGATGCCACAAGCATGCACAGCAGTGCCCAGGGATACAGGAAAGCACAGCAACTACATTACCTGGTATTCTAGGATGTGTGCTTGTGGCACCATCAAGTTCTGAAAGTTTAAGCCCCTCCTAGTCGCTCCTCTAGCTCTATTAAGTTTTGGGGGAACAGAGCAGAGGTGAGGACTCGCGAGAAAGGTGTGTCAACACAAACCCATTCCATATTTCACCCCAATTCATTTCATATCCATCTCTCTCTAGATGGCTCTGGTCCCCAAATGAACTTTGATTCCAGAGACAGACCCATAAAATTTGGTGCGCAACCCCATAGATCCTGGAATCTGCTCTATCGAGAATTGGCATGTCCTTTACTTTTAAAAGCTTTCAGAGTCTAGGTACATGGTGAAATGATGCTTAATGGGGAACGGAAACACACAGAAATACAAGTACAATCAATCTCATTACCAAGCTATGTAATCGACAGGAGATAAAAGAAGATTAGCGATTTTCTCACAAATTTCAAACAGTTTATGTGAAATTGAAGTGGTATATAGTCACGCTGTGGTCTAAACCACAGAGTCTAGGGCTTGCCGATCAGAAGGTTGGTGGTTCGAATCCCTGTGACGGGGTGAGCTCCCGTTGCTCAGTCCCTGCTCCTGCCAACCTAGCAGTTTGAAAACATGTCAAAGTGCAAGTAGATAAATAGGTACCACACCGGCGGGAAGGTAAACGGCATTTCCGTACACTGCTCTGGTTCTCCAGAAGCGGCTTAGTCATGTTGGCCACATGACCCAGAAGCTGTACGCTGGCTCCCTCGGCCAATAAAGCGAGATGAGCACTGCAATCCCAGAGTCGTCCGTGAGTGGACCTAACGGTCAGGGGTCCCTTTACCTTTATAGTCATCCTTGAAGGGCAAGGAATGTCTGCAATATATCGGCTAGCACAATTTGCAAAGCTAAGAAGGTTTGGTTTCAAATTGGGGGACCGCGTGTTGAGAGTACAGTGTTGCAGGGGGTGGACTAGATTACCATGGGTCCCTTCCAACTCTACAATTCTATGACTGCTTCAACTATGCCATAAGAGTTTTAAGAACTTATTGCAAATGGTGTCTCTTAAACCATGTATGGACACAATAATGTATGTGAAAATGGAGGGCTTTCTAATCCCATGCTATAGATTTTCGATTTTTCTTTAACAAGTGCCCTACCTACCACCCAAAGGCTAGGTGGGCCAATCAGCTTATGGAAACGTCACTGGTGAGATGATGAGGATGTCATGGGGAAAGGCTATTCCTTTTGAATACCTGCCTCCTTGAGCATTTGTCAGAGGCAGGAGTGGCAACCAAAGAGCTGTGTGCAATTTTGAGGAAGTCTCAAGCCTTTAAGAATTCAAGTTCCTCCTTTTGGTTGGAGTCCATGTTGCAGGAGTTCCACTGCTCACAGGATTCAGGGACTCATAAAGTTGGACGGTGATCCAGAGATCATCTAGTCCAACCCCTGCAATGCCGGCATCTTGCCCACAGCTGTCCCTGGGTGGGGTCGAACCACCAGCCTTCCTGTGCATGGGCGTAGCCAGGATTTTTGTGGGGGGGGGGGCAGAACCTCAGTTTGCCATGTATTTTTATTGAATTTTATTGATTTGTGGGGCAGCTACCCCTTCCTTCTCCCCCCCCCTTGGCTACGTCCATGTTGCTGTGTGTTTAAATACATGGACAGGCAGAAACTGGCTTATCTGAAATTGCAGAGAGCTGCATCTGTTGAATTTCCGTCTGCTGGGCAGCTTTGAAAGCAGTAGCAGCAGCAGCGACTTCTCTTCTTACCCACTTCCATAAAAACAGAGTTGGAAGGGATCCCGAGGGCTCTTTCTCGCGCAGCCCCTTGCAAAGCAGGAAGCGGTCTCCCATCCAATTTGAAACCACACCGGACCCTGCTTAGCTTTAGCAAACGTGCCAGCAGTCCCGCGACGGAGGCGGGACAGCTCGACCTTACCTGCGTTGCGGGGGCGCTCCCAACAAACTCTCTTCCCTACCCCCAAGATATGAGGCCTGTGGAAGCGTCCGAGCCAGGGGGAAAAGAGGGCGGGGCAAAGCAGCCCCGTTTCCCCGCCCAGGGAAAGCAGCGCGCCTTCGTCACGCGCTGCGCCGTCTCCTAGCGACGCGAGCCAAACACTCGCGCGGCGGGAGGTTTGTGAAGCCGACCGTACCAAGGAGCCAGGTGTGCGGAGGGGAGGGGTGGAAGGTACACACCCACAGCGACTTTTATAGGGGAGGGTCTCCCCTTTCCCCCCACCACCCCCGCAATTAATATTGGGCTCGCCCCTTCCGCTGAGTGAATGGACAAGGTAAACGAACGGCGCTTCCCCAGCCCCTCATTCCGCCTCACATTCCGGACGTCGCTCGATTTAAAGTATATATAATTAATATTTTTTTTGGGGGGGGGGGAGAAAGGAGCCTCTCTCAAGATGGAGGGGAGCCGTTCAGGTAGGCCTGGCCGAGGCGCTCCGCCGCCCTGAGGAGCCGCTGGCGGTCAGCGCCGACGGCCCCACAGGATTGTGTGAGGGAGAAGTGGAGGCTTGTCCCTCGGTTGAGTTCCCGCCTAGGCCCTGCTCGCCGCCTCAGGTGATTCCGGCGGGTGGTTTTTGTTTTTAGGAATTAGACCGTAACTCCTCCGGCCGCTCGAAAAGTTGCCTCAGGTGTTTTGCGTTTCAGTTCCGACAGGCCCGGCGCTATCCCTTTTTTCCCTTATTATTTTACTTTATTTATCGATTTTATATACCGCCCTATACAGGTGTGTGTGGGGGGGGGTGTCTCAGGGCGGTTCACAGAATAAAACCAAGGTATAAAACCACAAAATACATGATGAAAAGCAAAACAACAACACTATAAGCTCCTCCCCCCCAATACACATTTTAAAAGGGGGAAAAAAATCCTCCCAGTAGCACCTTAGAGACCAACTAAGGTTGTTCTTCAGATACCAACATGGCTACCTACCTGTAACTAGAACATTTTAAAAGGGTATAGGTCATAGGATGTAAATAAGATCAATCTCCTCTCTCATGAGTCTTGCATTTAATTTCAAGTTGTATCCCTCGAGGCAGGGCCTTTTCTGATTTTTACACACACACACACCGTATTTTTCCATGTATGACTGGTTTCCCCCCTAAAAAATTATGTCAAAAATTAGGGGGTGTCTTATACACAGATAGTGCCGAGGGTGGACTGGTGATTGGTTGTTGCCCCCCAAACAGGGGGTGTCTTATACATGGGGGCATCTTATAGACAGGAAAATATATTTACAGTCGACTAAAGATTGTAAGCACTATATTGCTGATCAGTGCTATTTTTTCTCCAGAAAAAGAGGTGCAAGAACTAAGGTTGCCATATTTCAAAAAGTAAAGAACCAGGACACCCCAAAAGTTGCTGAACCCTGAAAGTGGTTGAGCTTTTTTTTTTTTTGACAAACCAAAGTTTCTTTAGTAAAAGCTACAAGAATTTTTGAGGGTTTTGTTTGTTTGTTTGTTTTGTTTGTTTGTTTTGCATGATTTAACCCCCGTTGCCAGTTTTCCAGGACATTTGCCCAGTGTCTGGAAAATAATCCAGGCTGCTGTTTTTGGAGGTGAATTCCAGAACATGTCCTGGAAAATCAGGGCGTATGGCAGCCCTACAAGAACGCCTCCCCTGTTCTCTTATAATAGCAATGGCACCCAACTGAGAAGGGCCGAAACTGAGTTCCGGCTGAAAAAAAGCCCTGCTGATAACAACTGTGGGCCTGGTTATTATGGCTTCTTAAGATTGTATGTTACAATCTGTATCTAGGTGGCTTTTGAATGATTAGAATCATAGAGTTGGAAGGGGTCCCAAGGGTCATCTAGTCCAACCCCCGAAATGCAGGACTCTTGCTCAACGTGGGGAGCAAACCGCCAATCCTGAGATTAAGTGTCTCATGCTCTCCTGACTGAACTATCTCAGGTGCCTATGCAGGCCAATGGCTAGAGCAAGTGAGAATCTTCTGACATGGCTGCAATATCAACCAATGTTTACTACGGCAAACAGCCAGCATATTTAAACCACAATTTCTGCCTAATTCTCTACATAAACAATAAAAATTATCAATCTGGGAGTTTAACAATCAATATGCTAATTAAGTGTACTTAAAATACACATCCAGAGGAATAAAACACAATAAAAGTTTAAAGGAGTAAGAGATTTAGCTAAGAACTGTAGCAGTTTATGACAATTTACATGGCTGCAATAAAGTGCACAGACACACATAGATCAGCCTGTACCTATGTGATTCTAAAACTAATGTAGTGTTTGCATAGAATCATCCAAGCACTTCACATACCTTATAGCAGGGTAAGTGTGATCCTCTAAAACAGATATCTTCAGGCAGCCCTGTTTTGGAAAGCTTTTAATGTTTTATTTTTTTAAAATGTTTTATTGAAAGCTGCCCAGAGTGGCTGGGGCAACCCAATTACATGGGTGGGGTATAATTATTATTATTATTATTATTTCAGACCCAGGACCCACTTTTAGCCCAAACATGCATTTGAAGACCAATTTCTTAATCTTTTGCAGTGCTCCTAGAATCATAGAATCATAGAGTTGGAAGAGACCACAAGGGCCATCGAGTCCAACCCCCTGCCAAGCAGGAAACACCATCAGCGCACTCCTGACATTCCTGACTCCTGTTGTGACCCATCTTGGATCAGGACCAGAGGGTCCTGACACACCAGTTGAAGACCAGGGCTATATAGAAAGGAGCTCCTCCTGCTGCATTACAACAATCATGTAGCGTAGTTTGGTAGAATTACAAATGCTATACATGTCTGCTCAGAAGTAACCCCAACCAAATTTAATGAAACTTACTCCAAATTGTGTATAAGGTTGCAGCCACAGTTAACATAAAACTTTATGTCTTTACATTGAAAAGTGTGTAAAATGGGGGAGTTAAAAACTTCACCAGTGCTTTGTAGACTTTATTATGGCCTCTTTGGCTTATTGAGGCAAATGAAGAATTGTAGAAGCAGCAGATTTCGTAGCTGGCAGTCTCAGCAAAATACTTATGTTTTACCATTGTTGTTATCCTCTTTTCTTGAATGAGGGCTTGGAATTAGAAAGATGCTCATATTCTGTCTCATTTGAGTGTTTTCTTTTTGAAGCTAAGATCACCATTTATTTGTTCTATTGTGAACATCACTTTCAGTAATTAGAAGTTTGGCTGTATTTCGTTAGGAAATCACACTGCCAAGTACAAGTCCTTGGCACAGGATGTGTCAGTATCTCAGCAGCTGAGTGTCAGAACAGTTTCACACACATGATGTTATTGTTACAAATTACAGATTCATATACCTCATTAAAGCTTGTGAACATTCTGAAGCTATAAAATGAAACTTGCTTGTTTAACAAACAACACAATTTAACAAATCATTTCTGCAGTAGTTGAAAAGCAACAACACAGCTCCACCAAAATGGCTAGGATCTTCTAGTGGATATCAGCCCTCAGAGTGATGATAAACAAAAGTGGGAATGCAATCCTATACATATTATTCTGAGGAGCCTTTATATGTAGAATGAAAATATTTACAGTACAGTGGTACCTCGGGGTAAGTACTTAATTCGTTCTCGAGGTCCGTTCTTAACCTGAAACTTTTCTTAACCTGAAGCACCACTTTAGCTAATGGGGCCTCCACGATTTCTGTTCTCATCCTGAAGCAAAGTTCTTAACCTGAAGCACTATTTCTGGGTTAGTGGATTCTGTAACCTGAAGCGTATGTAACCTGAAGTGTATGTAACTTGAGGTACCACTGTATTTGTTAAATGTACAATCCAACTCAAGATGAAAGAAAATTAAAAACAAATCTGTTAACAGTGGGATTTATGCAGGCTTAGGTGAGCAAACGATTGCAATCAGAGGGAAAACCAGTCTGTCCTACATAGATGTTACTAACACAGATCTATATAGATACAAAAAGCTGGTAGACGTAAATATATTTACTAGCACTTGGGTTTTTCCACTTATGTCATTGATGTGTGTCTCAATAGACAAGGAACTAAAATAAAATAGAGTGAGATATTGGTGAGTAGGATAGCAACTGGGTCATAGCGAGGGGTGATTTAAAAAAAACAAAAACACAAGAGAGGCTTGGCAAGCAGGAAATGGTAATCTGTACATACTGCAGCACCTTAAAAATTACTGAAATGTGACTAGTAGAAGAAGGGCAAGGAAGTGAAGCAGTGGAAGATGAATGAAATGGAAATAAGATTAAGTAGAAGAGTTTATACATAAGTGGGCTAGACACAAGACAGCTTGGCGTACTGGATTTCATACTTGCTACAAACATCGAGGAATAATTTCAGTAGAGTGGACTGGCAATGCTGTAAGAGCTGCAAAATACTATCCAGCCAAATGCAAGAACAAATTTGAAATGCAAAATGCAGTTATTCCTTTTTTAAAAATATCACCATGCATTGTTTAATAACCACAGGGATCATCACTTTTCCCATCTTCCCTTCGTTGTCCAAGTTTAAAGGATTAGATCACAATTAATGCAGGTGAAAGTCAGCTAGCTGTATCACTGCTGTAATTTTCTTTTGGAACACTCACAACACTTGCTTGCATCTACTATGTGATTAAATTCTCTGCTCTGATTTCAGGAGGCACCTGTGATTCTCTGTACCCACTGAGAGAATTGCTTTTGGGGCAATGTAGAATCCTAGAATCGTACAGTTGGAAGGGACTCCAAGGGTCATCTAGTCCAACCCCCGCAGTGCAGAAATATCAGCCTGTAGGCAGGACATGATGCTTGTGGAGCTCATAAGCATCCCAGCTGGCATCACTGCCATTTCATTATGTCCCAACCCATCATTGATATGTATTGCTTTTGTGGCAGCAGTGAAAATTGTGAGGCATAGCACCTAAGAGAGAATTGTCCCTCTTAGGTCTACTGCTGAGATAATATAATGGAGAGGAGCTAGTCTAAGTCTCTGAAATATTCTGATGTAGAAATGAATTTATGAGGTACCATTGATACAGTACCAGCTTAAGGAAACTCTCCTCATACATTGACAGAAAAGTACTTAAATGAATTATAATCTACATCTTAGGTTTTCCCCACCTTGCAGGTATCACTTGTGAATATTGCTTCAGTGACAGAGGACCGTTTAATTCTGCAGACTCATAAAATACTGGCCTAGCACTCCTGTATGGAGCAATGTTGAGATTCCAAGAAGTTGCTAAGCATGGTACTCCTCTTATGCCCATTTCTACTTGCTCAAAGACCTTGATTGCAGGAAGATACACTATTCAACAGAAACTTGGGCGTGGAAGCTTTGGAACTGTCTACTTGGTTTCTGACAAAAAAGCAAAAGAAGAAGAAGAACAATTGTAAGTGTTACATACAGTGAAATAACTTGTAGTTTTTTAAAAATCCTCTTACATATGTCTGATTTGTTTACATCTTTAATTATTGTCTTCAAAGATAAATGATGAAACACAATGGATTAATGTTTGTCTGCATGGAGTGTTCAGCCTGTTTCCCCTAATGTTAAGCGGATGGAGATCTAAAATTGATTTAAAGCATAGGCCCTTCAGTTTGTTTTAGTTTCTTCCCCTACTTTCTCCTACTTTTCTCAGTTATTTTTCATTACTTCTGTTTTTTGTAGTTTTCAGAACTGAACCAAGCTGATTGTCCCAAAGCTAATTCATATGTATTTTGCAAATTCAGGTTTGTGTATCTGCTAGTCAGCTCCTAGCTGGTATTGTAATGCAGTTCTCTAATTGACAGGCAACAGCTACTGCAGCCTGTGAGGGAAAGGAGGAAACTCCTGAGACCTTAGCTTGGTACAATCAATGGGTTCTGAGCTGGTGGTGACTGACTTTAAAAGGGGTCACAGTGGATAGTTTGGTGAAAATGACCCTGTGTGCAACAGCTGTAAATAGAGCAAGTTTTAATGTATGGATCATTAGGAAAGGGGATTGAAAAGAAGGCTGTCAATATTAAAATGGGTTCATATGAAACTGCGGTGTGACCACACTTGGAATACTGTGCATCTTTCTGGTTGGTACATCCCAAAAAGGTAGCATCAAAGGAGGTGCAGGAGAGGGCAAACAAAATTATCAGGGGGCTTCACCTATAAAGAAAGACCAGACAGTTGTGTTTTTTTAGTTTAGACAAAATGTGAGAAAGGGGGCAGGGCATGATAGTGTTGTATAAAACCATGCATGGTATGGAAAAGGGAGATAGAGAGTTTTTTCCCCTTCTCATAATACTAAATACTTAAAACTCGGGGTTAACCAATGAAACAGAATGGCAAGAGATGCAGGAATTCGACAAAATGAAGTTCTTCATGCAGCACGGAGCTAAGCTATGGAATTTCACTACTGCAACTTTTAGTGATGGTCACCATTTTAGATGGTTTTAAATTGAGATTAGGCATATTCATGGAAGAGAAGTTATCAGTTTCTATCAATGTTGGTCCTACAGTCAGTATCAGGAGCAGCATGTAGAAAGAATGGCCAGTTTTGTCCTCATGTGCTCCTTGTGAGACCCAAGGTACATCTGATTGGCCATTTGAGAAACAGGATGCTAGACAAGATGCTCCTAGTGCAGTATGTTTAATCCAGCATCCTGTTGGTCTGACCTAGCAAAGCTTTTTCTTTTCTTTTAGCTCGTTTTACTGGCAGTAGCAGCCATATGCTGCACAATTAGAGTCAGATGAATTCGTTAATTTCAGAGATAATATGTTATTCAGAAAAGGTGAAGCTGAGTATGCCCCCATTACTCTTCTTTTCATGTAGATTTAAATCCCTTAATCTATGACAATAATTCTTCGTGTCCTTGAGCAAAGTACTTTTGGTTACCTTTGCACATATAGAACTTTGCAATTTAGTGATGTACCAGTTGGGGGAGCCAGTGTATAACTCATGCCACTATTAAGCACTCACTTCTCCCTGAGGATTTACAGTTGCTTTCACCAAAACTGAAAGTTAACCTCAGCTGCACGTTTTGGAAAAGAGAAGTTTATTTATAAATACAGCAGAAGGTATCACAATTTTCTGCATGGATGTGACATGCGTTTGAATATTTCTGCATCGATTTTTAATTATATATTTTTAAAGGAGAGAACGTTTGTCTACCAAAATTAGTTTCAAGGAATGAGCTAAGAATTGTGGATCTTTAAGCATTCTGCTGCTTAAATGTCAAATTCTTACCCCTGAGCAAAACTATTCTGGCTCAGAATTTTTTTTGCACAGTTCTGTTTCCAGCAGTATTTCTGCTGCAAAAGCCTTCCTCTGCTGTGATGCAAGTGCAGAGGTCAATAATGATCTTCCAGGGTGTTATGCTGCCTTTCCTACTGGTCTTATTAAACCTCTCAGCAAGCCAAGAACTGCTTTTTTGTCTAATGTCTTAAACACATGCTTTGTTACTCAGTTTTGAAAAGAACACAATTTACTGTTACTACAGTAGCTGTGACTTTTCAATACCTATTTCAATACCAGGTTGCTTCTAGGGTAGGTGCCTCATTACTCCAACTTTATTTATTTGAATTCATATTGTTTAGTCATTACAACATGTGCACCCCACCAGCAACTAGTTAAAATTTATGAAGTACCTTAGGCTGTAGTCCTGCACCCACTTATCCAGGAGTAAGCACTGTTGAAACCAATGGAGCTTACTTCTGAGTAGACAGCAAAGTTGAATCTGTTGATTCAACTTGCATTTTACCAGCAGAATAAGCTCATGTATACAAAAGGCATACATGGGATAATATGTCTGTCTGTACATCTTGGCGAGTGCCACAAACATTTCCCCCTTGTCATAATGAAGTTTATTCAGCTTCCCTGAATGGTTACATTTAGCATCATGCAGCAGATCTCAAAATAAAGCTGGAATTTTCAAAATCCCAAACGAACTTGAGGCCTGTTTGTGGTTTTCCAATGCTTTAGAGATAATTTATTAGAGCTGCACTGATTTAATGCTCTTTCCAAGATAACTATAGATATCTGGCACAGACCAGTTTGAGAATTACTGGTAACTGGAGGGTAAGAAGTTGGATAGCGGTTTGGCTATGCAGTCTCTATTCTTTTTTGTTGACAGCTCTGCTGGCGATCCTGCTTTTTTGTTCCCTTTCTGTGTTTGCTCTGCTACATTGCCTCCTGTTGCTGAGCTAGCACCCACTTTTGCTACTGGGCAGCACACAGTGCTACTCAGTGGCTGATGGTCAAATCAGACAGAACAACTAAAAGACTTATTCGTTGCGTTTCTATCCCACCTTTTCCTTCAGGGAGCTCAAGGCGGTGTACATAGCTCCCTCCATCTTTAATCCCCACAATTGGCTCGGAGGCAGTGACTGGCCCAGTGAGCTTCATGGCAGAGTGGGGATATAAACCCTGGACTCTCAGGTCCGAGTTCAACACTCTAACCACTGCACTGTCCTGTGTTCTGACCCTGTATGGACTTCCACAGAAACAGCCAATGAATATTGTGTGGGAAGGGGGCAATGAGCTGCTCTGTGGGATGCAGTACATTCACATGATTGTTTCTTCTTCCCATTTAATGATTCTGGGCCATTGGCCAGGAGTCCCTGCCTGAAGTTCATTAGGAAGACCTGAAATCTGCTGCCCAACCGTTATAGGCTGTTCATGCGGTACCTAACACTCAAAACCTGTTTTAAAACTGTTAGTTAAATATTGATTTCTAGCCTCTCTGGCGCTTTATTTTTGAGATTTGTGGAGCAAATCACATTGGCACTTTGCAAACACTGTGTATGGCTCCAGGCCCATGCTTTTCTTACATTTCATTTTAATTTTGGCTCATGTTGTTGTCCCTGTGCTAACATGTCACTCAGTTCCTAGATCAACAGAAAGTTCTGTTCTCTATGAATGCTGAATTTGTACAACTTCACTCCATACACATCTATAAACCATTAGACTCTCCAGTACATTATCTTCCTATAGGAATGATATATAAAACAATGTTTTGAAGCAGAATTGTGAATTTGGTGGGTTTTGCTTCTGTGGTAAGAAATCGGATAAAGTTAACAAGATGTCTAGAACTGTTTTTGGGTGGTAACATGTAGTGTTACAGAAAATTATTTAAATAGGTATGCATTTTGCTGTTTTGCATAATTTATTTGGCTTTTCCTAGCCAGGCAGGATAAATTAAGAACTACTGGCAGAGCAATGCTGCTTTACAAACCTGCCTACTTGAAGCCCTGCTCTCAAACCTTTTGTTTCCCCAGACTGCTGTGTTTTCAAACTAGAAGATCTAGCAACTTACATTTTTGTTGTTTAAAATATTTAAAGCAGAGATGCTGAGGACCTGAATTCTATGCCACATGCAGAATGCTTGGTGGGTGCAGCCATAAACATTAAACCATACACAGGGAGAGCCATGAATACAGGAACCTAGGGGAGCAGCTCTTGTTGTGAGGCTAAAATGTGGAGGAGATCAATACATGCCACCCTGAGCTTCTTGGAGGAGATGGGATGTAGGTAAGAAGTCAGGACATAGCTACACCTAGAACAAAACACAATCTCCCTATCGAACTGTGATTCTTTGAGGGGTATTGGGATACCAAACAGCAACCTCTGCAAACTACAATTCCCACATTTTTTGTGGTGGAAACATAACCGTTAAACTGTTGCAAAACTGTTGTATGTTTGCAGTGTAACTATGTGTTTTGTCTTTGCGACATTCATAGTTTTTTTTTGGGGGGGGTGTTTGCTAACCTCCCCCTTATTTGTAGGGTTTCATTGCAACTGAACAAAATATTTTGAAGTCACTCAGTCACCATCACCACACAAATTAGATAATGCAGGAAGTTTGTGTACTGTTTACAAGAGAAAACCTTGTAACTTATTCTTAAAGTCTTATAGCTCCTGGGTAGGAATGAAAACAACTTATTCATTAGAGAGGATCAAGGCACATAGCACCAATACAAGACAAAAAATAGTGCTGCTTGTAATATGTTATGATCCCGTAGTTTGCATCCTCCTTTTCTAATTATTTTTCAGTGCGCCCCATATTGTAATTGCATGTCACAAACATACCCAACTAAGTCAACATAAGGGTGGCGCTGTGCTCTAAACCACAGAGCCTAGGGCTTGCCGATCGGAAGGTCAGCAGTTTGAATCCCTACGACGGGGTGAGCTCCCGTTGTTCGGTCCTAGCTCCTGCCCACTTAGCAGTTCGAAAGCACATCAAAGTGCAAGTAGATAAATAGGTACTGCTCTGGTGGGAAGGTGAACAGCATTTCCGTGCGCTGCTCTGGTTTGCCAGAAGCGGCTTAGTCATGCTGGCCACATGACCTGGAAGCTGTCTGTGGACAAATGCCCGCTCCCTCAGCCTATAGAGTGAGATGAGCGCACAATCCCAGAGTCGTTTGTGACTGGACCCAACAGTCAGGAGTACCTTTACCTTTACTTTTAAGTCAACATAACAGTATTGGGAAAGAAAGAAAAAATAGAGCGCACTGCGAGGAGAGGGAAAGGAAGTTTGCAATCAGAAACAGCCAGGGTTCTTCCAGGGTAGACCACTTGTTTGGAAAAATAAATGATTAATTACCCTTTAACTCACATTAAATGCCAGTATAGCCTTTTCAGATGTTTTGCTGGGACTCCCTCCTCTCCCTATGGTATGTTACCACTTTGCATAGAGCAAGCAAAGAAAAACCCTCTCTGTTAAATGTGCTGACAGGCCATTGTTACCTTATTAAACCAGACACTGGCTTTCCATACAAATGTCTCTCATCACAATTGCCTGTAACTCCTGGGCGTTTCCTTTCCTTCAACTCCCTTTTAAAGGCCACTTCCCCAATTAATATATATCTCCATTTCTTTTTTAAAAAAACTTCTAATGCTTAAGTACCCAGGTCCTATTGAAGTGTGGCCACTGGAAGACGTTGTAGTCTTCTCGGGGTAACGAAAGTCCCCATCCGTTTCATAAAAAGGAGGCTGTTCTAAAGGCATGCACGACCAAGCAGCAGAAGTACACAGCGGGCAGTTGGGACTTG
Organism: Podarcis vaucheri; assembly: GCF_965113315.1. Classification (NCBI taxonomy): domain Eukaryota; kingdom Metazoa; phylum Chordata; class Lepidosauria; order Squamata; family Lacertidae; genus Podarcis; species Podarcis vaucheri. The sequence continues at coordinate 17,377,559 of NC_138750.1, read as the reverse complement.
GACGCCATAAATATGCAAGAGGTGTTAATATGTCCCCTCGGTGGAAGTCGCATGCTGAGAAGCGCCAAGCACCCAGCACCGTTCCTGCATGTGGTAATGGTGGGGTGTCACCACCACTTCTGCCCCTGACTTGCATTATCCCATTAATCCCGACTCATGCTAGGATTCCTTGGAAACGGCGCACTTAGCTGAATAATTTATGGCATGTCTCTCAATTATTTATGCCTTCTTATTACAACTGAAATGAAATCTAAAGGTGGAAGGAACTCTGTAACTTATGAATATCTAAGAGACAATCAGCAGATTGCTGTGTAGTTAAATCCCTGCGTTTGCAGGGCCTGTTTGTTTCTCTGAAGGTATTCCAAAGAGAACATTCCGCTGAAGCTGAATCGATTAATACAATAACAAATGGCTCCCTGCTGGTTGCGCTGCATTTGTTCATCTAATCATGCTGCTTGCCTTTTCTTCGACGGCATTGAGTTCTGAAAATAAAATTATATATAATGTAGAAAGAGACGGAGAGAGAGAGGAGGCGGAAGAATAGAGGGAGAGAAAGCTCTTTTCAGGTCATAGGGTGTTTATTTGTTTGAACAAATATGCTCTTGCTATAACCTTTTAGATAGGAATTTCTTTAGTTTCAGCACATATGAATTTCTTTATACAGTGTCATTGTCTTTCTGGAATAGGCTCTCCCCCCCCTTTTTTTTTTGGAGGGGGCGGGAGTTTAATTTACCATAGCTGACATCCATCATGCCCAGGGATAATAAACATGACCCCTGCAGGATTCATAGACTTTGTTTCTGAGGTGACAAAGTGAATTAGCCACCTCCCTCTTACCTGATAAAGGCAGAGCGACCGTGTCTCCTTGTGAACTCCAGTTACATTATCAGAGAAAATATGGAGTGCACCTTCACATCAAGGCCTCTCCGAGTGAGGTGAGAAAACCACTCTGTACAGACCTTACCACCTTGCATGTGTGTGAATTAGATGTTCATTCTTAAGTCAAGTGAAAGACAGAATGCTCATCAGTTATCAAGGGAGCAAAGTCTGACCATGTGGACTCTGGTTTAAGCCCATGAGAAATTTCAGGGGATCCAAATGATAGGGTTGCTTCATTGGTCTTCTAACACTGTAAATCAGCTGGACAAGCAAGGAATCACACACTGTCGGTTAAAAAAAAATATCTCTCAAGTGAAGGCATAAAGTTATCAGATAATTTAAAAAAAGGATGGTGAGCAGAGGCTGCATTCCCTTTTGGGCAAATCTCTAGAGGTCACATGCCAGTTGTGGGTGGGGACAGAGGCAAAAGTAGGCAGAGCAATGGATGTACATATTTTTGTGCATCAGGCTGTTTTCTATACTTCCCCCCTCTCATCCATCTAGGTAAGCAATAAGTATATATTAGAGTTCATGAACACATTCCAGCTAGGCAAAGAGTCTCGAAGAAGTTACAGAGGCCTGTGGCTGAGGAGGGGGTGTAAACTGGGGAGAGTCTGAAGGGCCAGTCTGAAGGCCTAGAGGATTGAATCTGCCCCCTGGGCTGGAGGTTCCCTGCCCTGGATTTAGAACCTCATCCTTGTGCTATGATTAGCACCCAAAAGTTCTTGCTCTGTCTGTGATCCTTTGGAGAAGCAAGGCTACATAAGGAAAATGCATTTCATAGTGTACAATGTGGATTTACCCCAAAAAACAACAACACTTGAGTGCTCTGAAAAACTGCTCTTAGAAGAAATGTTGACACACCCACACCCGCCCCACATCCTGACTGCTTGCTTACTCCTGATTAATTTGTTGGGTTTTGTTTTCCAAGAAATTTGGATAGGCATCCAAATGAGCTAAGTGTCGTCTCAGTCTCTGATTTCCTTTTGCTGATATGTCACAAACTCATTTCCCAGAGCAAGGAGAATTTGTCAGTTAACCTGTTGCTGTGACAATTAATGTCATTGTTCCTCATCTGAAAGAAGTTTCAAAGCTCCATTTCACTGTTTTTATTCCTCTACACCACTGGTCATATCCACTAAACCTATTGAATGTTTGTGCCAATAACCTGTTAGGTGACTGTACAGTCAAAAGTTCAGCAAAGTGATTAAACTTCCCACAGTAGACAAAGTGTAGCAGAGGTTGTTTTATTTAGTAAACGCAAAATACACTATACACAGTTGCTTTGAGAAGGCTTCTCTCTCTGAGCCCAGAGAGGGCTTTCAAAGTCCTTGCTTGAAGTTCTCAGCAAGTCCAAAGTTTCCAAAGTCCTGCAACTTTAGCCTTCTGTTTGTTCTTCACAAGTCTTTCCAGTTCTGTCTCCAACAATCCTTCTCCATAATTATTCACACTTCTCCACCACAGAAAGCTGTAATTGGAGCATCTGATATAGGCCAGCACTTCTTGCCAGTCTGCACAGCAACATAAATAATCAATCAATGAGACAGTCACAAGTACTCTGCAGCTGCAGCCTGGAAAAATAACCCTTTTGGAGAGTTATCACTTATTGAAAAATAACTCATTCCTTGGCAAGCCCCTCCCTTCATTCATAATACTACATCCATAATAACTTCTGATCAGAACTTGTCTTCATAGAAACGGTATTACTTACACTTTAGATGATTCTGGATCCTTATAGTTGCAGGATCACAGTGGCGAGGTCAGGGCGAGAGAGGTAAGGGACCAACTGCTTAGCTTGGCGGAGATGAAAAAATGCCGCCTTTTTATAGCTTTAACCTGTGCCTCCATAGAAAGGGAGGCGTCAAAGATTACACCCAGAAGGCGCTGGCACTAGTTGCGCCCCCACAAGGGATGGGAGTTGGCCCCCCAACCCCATATCGTCTCGACCCAGCCAAAGGACCTCTATCTTTGAAGGATTTAACTTCAGTCAGCTCCCACGTAGCCATCCAGCCACAGCTTCCAAACATCTGAACAGTGTGTCTGAGGCCGAGTCAGGGTGGCCGTCCATCAACAGATAAAGCTGGGTATCATCAGCATACTGATGACAACCCAAACCAAAATTCCGGACGAGCTGGGCGAGAGGGCACATATAGATGTTAAAAAGCATCTGGGAGAGAATTGCGCCCTGCGGTACTCCACACACCAAGGAGTAGCATGATGACAACCCCCCCCCCGTGCCACCCTCTATCCCTGACCGGAGAGGAGCGAGCGCAGCCATTGAAGGGCTGCGCCCCGAATCCCCACATTGGGGACATAGTAGATCTATGTTGGAGGCCAGCTATGGTTACAACTTATCAGGTTTGCCCAAAACTGTGGTTTGCAAACCCGTTTCAAATAACGTTTTTGCCCTAATCATAGTTGACTCTAACCATTGTTATCTCCAGTACAGACATTTCATTAACTACAGAGGGTATCATTTGCACAGAGAAGGGTTCCTGCGTCTATGCAGCACCTTCCCAGTCTACAAGCCATTCCTGATCTCTACAAAGCTATATTTCATGAAACACAGTCTTCCAAAATACCTTGTAAACACATTGTTTAGCCCTTGACCCTGAAACCCCCAGAGAAAACTTTGTTTTCCATTGAAATTAGCAGTGACTGGCATGTGTGACATTTAAGCTTGAAAAGCGAGGCAAGCTCACAGTGGCGGTAATGATTCTGGATCCACAGACAAGCCAGAGGAATAAGGAATGGCTTGAAAACAACTTTATCAGAGTCTCTAAGACAAATCTGCAACAAACTTGTGCAGCAACTTCTAGGCCTTTGGAACAGCCTGGATCATGTGACCTTAAGACAAGTCACCAAATTACCAACTTCTTAATACTAAAAGACTTCTCTCATTTATAGGCTCTGTTATCACATCTTCCCCTTAATTATTAGACAATAACAATAAATAAATAAATAAATAAATAAATAAATAAATGACAATTTTGAAACATATGGATTGAAATTACTGATTAAAATGCACTATCCACAGAAAATGAGTTATCTTTGCCAGTTAATTACACTTTGCTAATTCATACTTATTTACAAGTTCTAGAATTTTTATCTTCCTAGTAGAATGCTTCAGTGTTCATCATGGGTCACTATGGGCCCTGCTGTCAAATTCTTCTTGATAGCATCATCTGATAGAAGCTGGAATCAGTACTTTTGGATACATCTGAGGGATATCCTGGAATGGCTTATATGTTACAATGGTTATGGGACAATAAATTGACCCTGGCTGCGGTGCCAGATTACCAGATTGGCCTCTGGGCCTCATGCCTTTTAGGGGTCAACGGATCAAAATAATACTGATTTGATCTTGAAAGAAAATTGCAATCAAGTTTTCTTAGTTGAATGTTTTTCCAATAGAGCATATACACAAGGACGGGGGGGGGGGAGAGCGAGATTTCGACTGCCATGGGGCCTCCACGGGGTTTAATCCAGCACTGCCTGCCTGTCTGTATTCCATAAGACTCTGGATATGGCTGTTCTACAACTGTCCCATTCTGGTCTCAAGTACAGTGGTACCTTGGTTCTTGAACTTAATCCGTTCCAGGAGTCTGTTTGACTCCCAAAACCATTCGAAAACCAAGGCACAGCTTCCAATTGGCTACAGGAGCTTCCTGCAGCCAATCGGAAGCCATGGAAGCCATGTCGGACTTTCAGCTTCCAAAAAACATTCGCAAACCAGAACACTCACTTTTGGGTTTGTGGCATTCGGGAGCCAATTTGTTCAACAGCTAAGCCATTCAGGAACCAAGATACCACTGTATAAGAACGATTCCTCATGCATACCCTGTCCCCTGATTTAAATTCTGGAACATCACAGGCTGCCTTGTCAAATGATTTTTATTTTTATTTTGTTTCAGTTTTTGGATTCTCTTCATCATCTTGATATGACTGTTGTCGTTAAACTGTAGTACATAATCAGTTATGGGCAAATAAACTAACATGATTTCCCATCAGAGTTGCTCAGAGGACCTAAAGAGATAGGTGAGAGCTATTCTGATGGCTTCTATTAACCAAGTGAGTGTCATTCTAGCTGCTTCCATTGTCATCAGCTGATCAAAATGGAGTCAGGTTCAGATCCCTGAATCCAAAGTGACAGAGATGGGCACCGTGAGGTGTGAAGTTCAGTTAACATGACTGATCCCGAAGAAGCTGGCAGAGAGTTTTCTTTACTTTGTGAATCTTTTTCCTGAAACAAAACATTACTTTGATGAGACAGCCTGTGACCTTCCAGCATTTAAGCCAGAAAACAGGAGAGCGATTCCAAGAGATTCATAGAGCTTAAAGCCAGTATTATCTGTCTGTCAGACTAGCCCTACAAACAAATCCTGGTATTCCTTGGTAAGTGGCCAGTACTCATACACAGCAATATTTCACAGGCTGCTAGACCTAGGATGGATGTCACATTCTTGGGTACAATAAGGAACAAATGCCACATTTTAGTTTTCTCACCTTCAGCATCCCCGGCTATTATAAATGGCCTCTCCCGCATCATGTAAAAATAAAATAAAATAAATGGATAATTTGATCTTACCAGGTTTCTCTTCCTATGGTTATTCAACATACCCATGTTTATCAGAATTCAGAATTGCTTTCACTGACTCCACTGTGCATCCAGAAAACTACTTCCAATATAATTCAGCTGATTCCTCACTCTGCACTTCTGGGTCCACAGGCAAACGAGAGGCATGAGGAACGGCTTGAAACTACTTTATTCTTTGGAGCTTCTGCGACAAAGCATGTGCAGCAATTTATATTCCTTTGGAAGTGTTTGGATCATGTGACCTTAGGGCAATCCCTCAAATTACCAGTTTCTTAAAACTAAAGGAATATCTATAAATTAAAAACCCTGTCATCATTGCAGTGGCTCATGGATAAAGCAGCTCTGAACTGTAGATGGCAGTGATGTAACATCGAGAGTGCCTTCCAAGAATTGCTATACACATTCTGTGTTCAGCAATGCTCCTAATAATTATTTTCCGAGTCTGCAGAAATTTTTATTTTAATTAAACTATAAATATTTAAGTTTCGGTTTAAGGGGAGGAAAGAGCTTTAAAAAGGTAATCAAAGTATTTATAATTTTCCTCGGAGAAAAGTACAAATGGGCTTAAGAGAGAGGCGTTAGCAGGAAGACTTTTTTATCTTTATTACTCATGCTTGTTCAAATAGTTCAGTGTCCATTCTTTCCTCTATCTGTAGATTAAGCACTTTATTTTTCAAGATAATTTCCCTGTACTAACAGGAAAGCTTCCTACTTGAAAAACTTAATGGGGAAAAATATATAAAGTAAAATTGAATTTCTTTTGTATGTGGATTTATCAGCTTCAGTAGCTTAGAGGGAATAACAAGCAAAATATTAACAATATATCTGAAATGAACCTTTATTTCCCATATTAGAGCTTCCTTTTCCACAGGAAAATGCTCGAACTCAAGCTTGGGTGAACCTCAGAAGGGACTGAGGTTCTACTTTTATGCCTCACACCCCATAATATGCATATAGTATGCGTAAGAGGCATTCACAATTGAGCATAGAAATCATGATAGAGAAAGTGGTTCTCACTTAATGTGTGGGCTATGTAGGGCCATAGCATTTAATTCCTTTATTTTGTACTGGTGTTTGTTTGTGGCTGGACCAAGGTTGGCTTTTCCTTAAAATTAAGTATATGTTTTGCACTGTGGTGGTTTATGCCTATTATTATCAGTTAGCAAAAGTGGTACAGCTTGTTTACAAGGAATTCATGGTGAAAAGCAGGAATAAAACTTTCCTTGACAGAAAAAATGCTGTGGATATATTGCCGTCCATCACCCTCTCAACAAATGTCCAAGAACAGCTGCAGCAGCTTCTCAGCATGGAATGTCAATCTGTAAACACCCAATTTATAGACTGTAAAGTGGCTTTCTGCACATAATAGTGTCATATGTATAATAGTATTTTGCAGAGGGAAGTAAACAACTTACAATCAGTGTTAAAGTGACAGATTTATGACTAGACTGTTGAGTTTCTTGCTAATAAAAATAAATTATCAACACCCTCCCAAGTGCAAACAAGTAGAGAAAATGATGTTTTCCCATGTGGAATTATCTTGCATTTGTCAAAAATATCTGAGGCTTTTAATGCCACATCTAATGAATTAAAATATTGTTAGGTAAGATTACTATTTACAGAATTTATTTAGGAAACTTTCCTGCTTGCTTTATCAGAATTCACTGATTCAACTTTATAGAACACACAGCTCACTTTGATCTAGTGAAATGGTTGCTAGATTTAAGTAATATGAACTTGAGGTGTATATCATTATCTATCTATCTAAATAAAATCCCCTCTAGTCCCATTTGCTCATGGTAGATCAGGAATAAAATCTCCTGTCCTGACTCTCCCCCTCAGGCTCAGAACCCAAACCAAAACCATGGCTGGAGATTCTGAAAGTTTTATTAATTCAGTAAAGCCTTCCAACATGGGTCTACAGGTTACAGCTAGGTAAAGCATGGCAGTGTCAAATGATAAATGTCTAGGCTTAGCTAAAATGTTGATCAAACCGCCTGTGCTCTCCTTTTGAAGAGCAGGGTGAGCACAGCTACTTGCATGGTTGACATCACGAGCCTCAGGGGGTGCCTTCTTGCCTCCTCCCCAAAGCCTAGTAAGAGCTTCATTTGGGAAGGAGGTGTGAGGGAAGGAGCTGTGCAAGGCCAAAATTTCACTCCCATCCCCCCAGCCCTCGCAGTGGCTTCCCAAAGCTGGGTAAGGGAGGCACTGGGCTTTGGGAAGGAGGTGAGAGGGCTCTGACAGGGTCCCAGAGTCCTCCCAACTTCTTCCCAAAGCCTAGTTAGTGCTTGTCCAGATGTGGGAAGGAAACGGGAGGGCTCTAGGACCCTGTCAGAACCCTCTCACCTCCTTCCCAAAGCCCAGTGCCTCCCTTACCCAGCTTTGGGAAGCCACTGCGAGGGCTGGGGGGTTGGGAGTCAAATTTTGGCCTTGCACAGGGCACCAAATTACCAAGGTCCTCTGCCATCCAAGCCTTTGCTTAGAACTGAGGAGCTGCAAGCGCCTCTAGTGAGCCAGCTTTTTTGCACAGTCCCAGTAAGCTATAGTTAGCTTTACCATCATGTGTGAACTAGGCCAGTGTGGCCTACTAAATGAGATGCTGGAGTCAAACCTGATTGACCTGAGTTTGAATCTCTGCTGAGCTAAGGAGTTACTGACTGTTGTTAAATATGTCAGTGTCTCTCAGTCCTTCATTTATGCAGTCGAAATAATATGGACTTACCTTGGAAGTTTGTTACATTGCTGAACAAGGATTATACATGGTACATTGAAAGTGCAAGTATTGAAAACCAACAGATACCCTGCAAAAGCCATGAGCTTTTATAAGCAAGAACCATTCATCAGGTAGATGGTTCAAATTGGATTCCATAATGTACATTTTTGGACAGTGTTCTCGAAGCTACAAAATGAGTCTGACCAAACTGCGGGAGGCAGTGGAAGACAGGAGTGCCTGGCGTGCTCTGGTCCATGGGGTCACGAAGAGTCGGACACGACTAAACGACTAAACAACAACAATGTACATTTTTAATAATCAAGATAGCAAGGGCACAAACATAGCCTGCAGAATTTGGAAATGGCGGTAGGAATATGTGTTGAAAGTCTCTTGTAAAAGTTGGTGATATGTTGAATGACAGTCCCCACTGATTAGATGGTTTTTTAAATTGTGCCATATTACAATTTTTGTTCATGGGAGTTATCTTCTGGGGCACCCCCTTGGAAATGATGATGGTATAGATAGGAGTTTTTGTTTGCAAATATGTGCTCTTCCAGATGGCTCTGGTTTTGAGGACTTGAAGACTTCATGTCGAAGGCAGAGAGGTTCACAATTTGTTTTGTATGTCCAATAGGGGGTTTAGATCCATTGCTTGAAATTTAGGAAGTTAATTATTTAATAAGTATCTAGTAACACCTGCCCATCATTACGAATGACTGTGCCACTTATTATGCAGGACCATGCTATTCCAAGTGGCTGCTTTTCTACTGCTTGTGGCAGCCTAACATAGTCACAATCCTGTTATGTACTCCTCTAGCTGCGAAACAGAAAGCACAAAAATTTCACTAGAAGAAGAAAGCTAAAGTACCAGCTACCACACGACCCGTGTATGGGAGGCATCAGTCCATATAGGGTGATGGCAAATGTTCTGTATAATAATGCCCAAGTACCCTCTTTGGAAGAGACCAGAAAGCGTCTGTAGTCCAGTGGGTAGGAGACGTGAAAGGTGACAAGAAGAGCTTGAATCCCACTGCAATATCAAGGCGTTCACACAATGTTTAGAACAGCAGTTCCTAGACTCCTTCCCCACCCCGCAAACCACTTGAAAATTGCTAGCGGTCTTGGTGGATCACTTAAATATTTTTTTGCCTGTTGTAGGAGTTGTAATGTGCTGGACCAGGTGCTGTGTGGTTTTTAATTGTATTGTTATTGCTGCTTTTATTTCTTGCATTTCATTCCATAGAATCCCAATTGTAATACTGTACAATAAAATGCAGTGTAAGAAATAAAAGGAGCAATAAAAATACAAAAAAACAACAATTTATGTAAATATTTAATGTAGACATGCCATGGGCCACCTGAATGAAGGTCGCAGACCCCTGGTGGTCCATAGACCACAGTTTGGGAACCCCTGTTTTAGAACACTGTACTATACAACATATATGCATGTGTCTGTGTGAAAAGAACAAGCTTTTGGAAAGGGAAACTCAAGGACATTGTAGAATGCACACTACAACTGCAAGATCACAGGAGACAGCACTTTATTTAGGTGATAAAGGAGATGGAAAGAGCAGTGCAATATAAACGTGGCCTCTGCAAGGAAATCCCTAGCTTTGAGCTGAGGATGGTGTTGCTGTTGGTAACAGTCATTTTGGATGGGGGAGGGGCAGGGAGGAAGCTAGAACTTAGCTTGTCCACAGCACACATCTACACACCCTAATTACCGTACATAGGTGCAGTTGCAGGCAGAAGAGGGACAAATGCGGTGACTGTTAGTCTCCCAGGGACTAGCTTGGAGCACGTATTTTTTCCTTCATCCAGTCCTATGGGTAGTAGAGACCTGGACTTCCAGCTAAAGAGGCCAGTACTGAGCGGTCTCTTTGTGGAGATGTACGAGAGTAAAACTGTAAGTTGGGATAGCACTGTTGCGCTCAGTCCTGCTTGTGGGCTTTGCATAGGCATCCAGTTAGCCGCAGTGAGAACAGGATGCTGGACTACATGTGACTTTGGCCTCATCCAGCAGGACTCTTCTTATGTTCTTATGAGGCTTAACCTGCAAGTTTGATCCTGGCTAGGGCCTCCCAAGAAAAAGTGCTGGGGTGACACACCTGAGATACAGCAGTGGGAGAGCTAATCAGAGATGGTCTGCCTTAGCCAGATAAATGTCTAGCTACTGCTGTCGACTACCCTTGTGGTGTGCATGGCACTGGGGCACTGGCAGTGAAGATGGCAGGTAGCCTCTTCTCTCCCTGAGAGATGCCTGGTTAGCTGTGGAGAGACAAGAGAAACATAGAAATAGTGGTGAATAATGGGCAGCAGCTGCAACAAATGCTACACACAATTAGGTGCTTGTCAAATGAGTGATTGAGAGAAAGGATGCTCTTTTTGAATGTTTTGCCTGTTCACATGTCCAACTCTTTGCTCTCATAATAGGTGCATGGACCTGATAGTCCCTCATTTGTCTACATTTGAGAGGTTTGCCAGTTTGGGAAGACAATGCTAACATGAAGGCAATACTCATCCAGAGTTAGGAATAGCACTGCAGTACCGTCTAAGCTTTGTTCTCTTGTCATGTCCGTTGGCTCTGATCCGCTTGGAAGGATGAGTCACAAGTGTTTGGCAGCACTATCAATAGACAAGAGTAGGGTGTTTGATGTTGACTTCCTCAAAAGGGACTGACAGTGGGTCTACATAGCCTTTGCAAGTCTATGGTGGAAGCATGCATTTTATTTGGGAGTTTGGGCCCTCCTGAATGTTAACTGCATAGTACGCTGTAGCACAGCTTCCCTTCTTATAGGATGCACTGCTACAACCTGTTGAGTAAAAGCAAGTTCCTGAAACAGTTCACTTGTATTCCAGGGAGAAGGGAAGACTTGCAATGGGTGTTGGAGTGAACACATTAGGGGGGTTCTGTTGGGTGGGATGGAGAAGATGTGACAATCATACTTTCAGAATGGTCTACCCTTTCCCTTGTTTACCTATCTGTGGGCATCTTGCCCTTGCAGCCTCAGTAGCAGCAAGGGAAGAGGGTTGTTGGTGGAGTCCTCAAACAGTCCACATACCTTGTTATAGGGCAGATCATACCTAGAGGGGATTCTGGATGTAAACTTGTAGAGTGAATAAGAAGGCTGAGTTACTGAGCATATCTCCAGCAGAGGGTTCCTGTCTTTTAAGATATGCTAATGACCACAAATGGCTTGAACTGCAATAGTTGCAACCGGCTGTCAGAGAATTGAACTTACCGTATTTTTTGCACCATAACACTCACTTTTGTCCTCCTAGAAAGTAAGGGGAAATGTCTGTGCCTGTTATGTAGGGAATGCCTAAAGGAGCAAAGTGGGAGAGGAGAGGAGCCTTCTCCTCTTATATCCCTCTTCTTCATTATTAGCAGCATCCTTCTCCACCCACCCCACGCATGTTCCTTCTCCCCTTAAACCCCTCTCCTGCATTATTAGCAGCATCCTTCTCCACACACCCCACGCGTGCTCCTTGTCCCTTCAGTGCTTTTCCTTCCCTCCCCACTTAGAATATTTTTTTTCTTGTTTTCCTCCTCTAAAAACTATGTGCATGTTATGGTCTGGTGCGTGTTATAGAGCGAAAAATACGGTAGGCTGTGCTGTTGGACAGTTTGACTGGGTTTAAAATCAAAAAGTGAAGAAGGTATTTGCATGTCCAGAGTAATCATGCACCACGGTATGCATACCTAACAAGAGTGTCCCAATATAAATCAAGGTCAGCAAATGCAAACCAGAGCACTCTTGCCTTGGCTGTCCTTTTCCCAGGTAAAATGAGGATAACTGAAATCAAGATGTTATAAGGGATACAAAAAACAATAGTAAGGCCGAGCTCCTTAAGAACAGCCTTTGTTTTATTTTGTTCTCCTAGCTATTGGGATTGTTGTGCTTTTTCACAAAGAGTTGCATGGTCTTTCCCCATGCTAGTCTGCTCAATCACTGAGATCTTCACCTGAGATTTTATTCTGGTTGCTCCTGCTTTTTGAGGTAGAGCGAATGGTGAGCCTTTTTGGTGGTGGCACCCCACCTTTTGGAATGTCCTCCCCAGGGAGGCTCACCTGGTGCCTTTCTTGACAGGCCTTCCATACACTCCATACTTTTTAAGCCACCACCTTTTACCTATTACATTTTATTTATCTTTTTAAAAATCTGCTGTTAGGTTGTTAGTAAAACATTATTCAGTTGTTGCATTTTTGCTTTAAATCTTATCTGCCCTGGCGCACTCGGATGCTGAAGGTGTAGCTTATAAATTTAACACATGTTTTTCCCATCAGCAAAGTTCCTGCTTGTGCTTTCGTATGCTTGGCATCTATATACATGGGAGCACTGCACTACAGCCCCATGTCACACATCTAGATAAGTATATGTTCTTTTGCTGCAGGGATTTATATACTCTAGTCTAGGTGCTGTGCCGCTTTTGAATCTTATGCTCAAACAAGTGCATGGAGGTGAAGATTCAGTGAGTCAGTGGGTGTGTTGTTACCCACACTGCCTCTTACTGGCCTGATGTTACACTGGCATCAGAGGGGCAGGAACGTCGGATCCCTGAGTGAACATAGGATGCCAGCTCCTCCCTGCCCTGCCCAAACTCCAAACATTCCTCTCCTCTTCATAGTGCTGCCAATCTAGTGGGGTGTTTTTTTTTTTTGCAAATGGTGGTTTATGACCAGTGCAGTGGTACTGCAATGTGTGTTTGAATTCACTGCACCAGCTTATTGTTTTTTGCTGGCCAAGGGGATTTATCTTATCCGGCCCAACAGGGATAGGAGTTTTCTGCCTGTGTAATATGATGAAACCATACCATGCATTCATCAAGGTTGCTTAATCAAGACAAAAATATTTGATTCCTACCCACCTCTCCCACATTAATACCTCACAAATCTGTTTTCTTTTGAATGAAAAACTAGTCTTTCCCATAATAACCAGAATTCATCATTTATGTCACTGCTCCCTCCCACCCCCGTTAACGCATCAGTCTTCTTTTAAATTTATAGCATATGCCCTCAGACATCCTCTGATGATTAATCTCCTTACCCAAGCAAGGCCAATTGCAATCCATTTTTAAATGGACTTTCTGTTCCTACATATTGATTGGCAATCATGTAGCAAATTTACATTTGACTTGGCAGTTAATTTATTATTTCCGCAACATTCTACACTCTGAATAATAGAAAACACTGCCAAATAATGTGTCAGCATTGCTGGCTCCCGCAATATTAGCATAAGTCCTTGTCCGCTAATCTACCTTTGCAAAAGGAGGAAAACAGCAGACTTCTGGAAATCTTTAAAATTGGAGCTCTGCTCAGGTGGTCCCACTTAAGAGCCTCTATACCAGAATTTATGATTTTTTGTATCTCACAAGAGCATAAAATGAGAAGAAGAGCCCTGGAAAATCAAACAAAAAGCTAATCTAGTCCCCTTTCCCACATTAGCCAAACAGATACAGCACATGAAAGCTGTACCCATCCCCTGCTGTTGTTCCCCAGTAGCTGGCATTCAGTGTAGTTTTGCTCATTTCTGATCCTGAAAGTAGCATATAGCCATTACAACTCATAGCCACAGATAGCCATCATGAATTTGTCAAATCCCCCTTTAAAGCCACCTAAGTTAGTAGCCTTCATCATATCTTATAGAATCATAAAATTGTAGAGTTGGAAGGGACCCCAAGGGTCTTCTGGTCTAACCTCTTGCAATGCGGGAATCTCAACCAAAGCATCCATGACAGATGGCCACCCAACCTCTGCTTAAAAACCTCCAAGGAAGGAGAGCCTGTAAATAAATTTCTGCAGCACTGAAGTACTTCCTTTCATCTGTCCCGAATCTCCAGTTTCACTAGATGTCATGAACCCAAGTTTTATTTTGACTAGAGTGGGAGAAAAACCTCTATTTACGTTTCTCCTTGTCATTTGAAAGTTGAAACGTTTTATAATCCTCCACAGTGCCTTCCCCTATAAACTCTGCACCCTTCTCACATAGGGAAGATGCTTCAGTTCCCTGATAATCTTTGTTGGGTTATTTCTCCATCAATTTATTTACTGGATCCACCACTGCTTCGGTGCCCCTGGTTCCCACAGCCGAGATCTCTAGGTGGTTCAGCCTTGGCTAGATTTTGCTCATCCATTGTGTCTGAAAAGCATCCACTATGTACTTCAACACAGCTGACTTTCCTGGGTACTTGTACTTTTCTGGAGAGTTACCTGTGCTTTCAATTATGGGTCACAGTGCCTAACCAGGACTGCACAGTAAGGCATCCCAGGTTGTATCAATGACTTGTGCAGGGTCTACTGCTCTGAGCTTTAGGTTTGATGGCACACAAATAGGATCCATAGCAATCATAGAAAAATCCAAGATTAAAAAAAAGATGGCTTTACAGTAGATATGGTTCTCAGCACATTTCCTAAAAAAAATTAATTCAAAAGTTAGAATACAGCTTTGTCCACTGCCATAATATCACAGAATGATTACTCCAATCCTCAATCCCACTTCACTGTCAATCCCACATCACATCAGGTTGACTAGACATTTTCTAGGAAGCTCTTTATTGAAGAAAGGGCTTAATATTTCTTGATAAGAATGGCTTGGGATCATTATTCTACAACAGCTCACCTAAGTTTGCTAAGGGGTGTAATAGAAAACATTCCCCAAGCAGTGTTTGCCAAGACACATTAAACATTTCTTTTGATAAAGCATTTCCTCCTATTGTGTTTGGAAACTTAGCTGCTTTATGTTTGGCACCCTTGCTGTAAACTGGGGTTGAATGTTAGCTTGCTTGCAGGATGGTTAAAAGGTTGGCTATACAATCATCTGTTGCATGTGACAGTGAGAGTTTAAAGCCCTTCAGTTATTTTGCAACACATCTTAGGTAGCAGCAGTGCTCGCTGTTTTATTAAATAATACCCTTGTGTCTTTAAAAGAACTGTGTGTTCTACATTCATTTAAATAAAGCTTTCAAATGAACCAAGGCAGGAGTCCTGGGTGAGTCTGTGGATGGAAGACCCTCTAAGGAATCTCACTGGCAGAGTTTGCTGCAGATAGAACTTGGCAATGACTGTCTCTCCCTGGGATATTAGCATACGCTCCGCGCAGTCTTTCTTCTGGGCTTTGAGGCAGGGGCAGATGCAGTGTACTGCTTATATAGGCCAGATGCCATTTATCTTAAGGGAGCATTCTCTTGGAGCATTCTCGGCTTCCTTTTTGCCCTTCCTTTCCTATTAGTTTGATCTCTGATTTTTATTGCGCTAACTGCCCATCACTTCTGGCTGCAGAGATGAGTTTGACAGTGATCGACAGCATTCTGTCCTTTTGTATTTCCACTGTTTCAGACAATTCCAGATCTCAAAGCAGAGCTGCATTAACAAGGTTTGTTTTTTATTTAGTCAAGCAAATAATAAATCAGTAGCATAACACCCCAAGAAAAAGAGAAAGGGTGTGTAGAGTGCTTAGCCATGGCTGTAGAATGCCTCTCACCCTCTGCAATGTAGGAAAACTCTGCTGGTCCTTAGACCTCCTTTACTGAAGTAGGAACAATCCTCACTTATTCAGTAGAGTACACAGAGGGGACAAATCCACACGGCAGCAGCATAGTGTAGGCTGCAGGTGCCTGGGGCAGGGCAAGTGTTGCCACCATGCAAGGAAGCTGCCTCTGCAGTTTGCTCATGCGCTGGAGCTCAGCAGAGGCACAGTGGTGGTGCTGCCGCCTTTCCTCCTTTCTTGCCCCTGGGTCTGGCGCTGGGCCGTCATGCGAGGAACCCAGTTTCACCAAATGTATTTACATGTACTCAAGTCTAATCTGCTCATGCCCCCACACTAGTTGTTGTTGCTTCATGGTTTTAGTCATGCTCATATTTAAAACCATGGAGAGACCTGGTCTGAACAGAGACATTGGATTCTTATCTCATTATACATGACTAAGCCATTTCTCACCTTCTCACCCCTTGCCTTTTCCTGTAAGACCTATTACAGTCGTTACAGGCTCATCTCAGCTATCTGCCAATCTCCCATTCCCACCACCCTTCTGAGTAATACCCCTCCCCACCTTCTCACTATATAGAAGGATCTGGCAACTTCTCTTTCAGTGTATCTGAAGAAGTGTGCATGCACACGAAAGCTCATACCAAGAACTAACTTAGTTGGTCTTTAAGGTGCTACTGGAAGGAATTTTTTTATCATATTTGGAAAGCTATCGAAGGGTGTGTGCATACACACCACACACAGTCTTTTCTGAGAAGCAATTTGCTTCTTACTCGAAAATGTATTGAACATAGTATGTACCAGCGTTTGTTGCTACCAAGTGCCCCAAAGTCCTAGTAGTTCAGCAAAACGTTGGAAGATGTTTCAGAGGTGCTGAAGCTCTTTTTAAAAAGATCTATGCCAAGCCAAGGTCTCTGCAAACTCAAGCCCAATTAAAGCCTGGTTGGCTGGCTTGGATTTCAGGTCTGGTATCTATACTTTACAGTGTACCATATGCTTTGATCGGTCTTCTTCTCCCTTGGCCAAAAATGGTTTTTGGACCTTAGCAGAATAATTACATCCTTCACTATGAGGGATGGCACATGCTGTTTTGCTGCTTGAGGCGAAACGAGAAGTGCCACACTGCCCTGCGGCTGCCGCCAGTGCCACCATCCCTGCCACTCGCACCAGCTACTCTGCCACCTCTGTCAGTGGCAGAGAAGCGGTGCTGATTTAGGGGTGAGATTCCCATTGATTTCAGGTGAGATCTCTTGTGCTTCATAAGATCTAACACGATTTCTCATACCTGAAAGCTGTTCTGTCCTTCCTATTCATATTATCTGATGTTTTTTCTTGCTGCCGATATTTTGCAGTTATAGTTACAAATTGTATTTTACTTCTGGGCTGAATGTGTGCTTTCATTGCTGCTGGCTTTATTAACGGATGGAGGACTTTGGTTATAATACGTTTTTCTTTTCTTGTGATTATTAAAAGTCAGCCTATGAATGTTTTAAATAAATAAATGAAACCACTAATATTTAACTTCATGTGAAAAACAGAGTTGAACTAGGTGCACTTTCAATTGCAGAATTTACACAGAAGTAGACCTATGGTGCAATTCTTCTAATTTATTGTCACCTACGTATGTGGTAGTGAACAACGTCTGCAGTTTTTAGCCACTTAACATTTACAGTTTTATTTCTGTAAACTAAAGCACCTCAGGAGGAAACAAAAGCACCTGGGGGGAAAATCCCAAGAAAAGGAACAGATTTTTACAAACTGGGTGGTTTTTTTTTACCTTTTCTTTGCTTTGGGCAACTGTCACACCTGCACCATTTATTTAAAGCATTCTTATGTCACTTTAACAGATAGGGAGAATCCTGGGAACTGTAAATTGTTAAGGATGCTGGGAATTTTAGCTCGATGAGGTCAGCATCCTTAACAGACTACAGTTCCCAGGAATCTTCAGGGAAAGTGGTGTCAATTAAAGTAGTATAGGAGTGTTTTAAATGTTTAGTGCAGATGTGACCAATGTTTACCAACTGAAGTAGTAAAAAAAATTTCCACACAGTTTTGAGGCAATATGCCACACATGGCTTTTTGGGGGGACACTCCACGATGCACTGAATTAGAAAAAAAGACCCTCAACAACTGTCTTATGTCTTAGTTTCTGATTAGTGTAAACAGTAAAAATGTTCTGTGTGGTTTTACAGGCAAAAAATGGTCCAGGGAACCAGATTAAAACGTGTTCTCCTGAGACAATACAAGTATTTGGGACATTCTACTGCTTCAAGACACAACAGAAGTAAGCTACCCCATAAAACTATCTATGCCATCTGTCCCAGATTGCATGTATAAGTAACTACAATTCTGATACCATAACAATGCTTTTTCCAGTTGATGATAGTACATGCTGTCAGTTTGGTATTGAAGTACCATTGTGGAGCAGAAAACTGTGGGCTAATTTATAAGTGTACAGACTCTTGATTTGCTATCCTGTGATAGAATTTTAATAAGATAAATATTTGTCATGTTGTTTGACAGGTGATGGCAGCCTCCAAATCACTTGAGTGAATTAGGTGACAAGTTGTCCTGGTGCGTCAAGTTTTCATGGCTGTCTTTTGGTGCATAAAGATCTTGTATTAAGTGATATTTAAAGAAGACTCATTCTGTTTGACAGTTTAGTGACATGATCTGTGAGCAGGAATAAGAAATGTCATGGTGTCAAGTCAAAGATGAGAAGATTGCTGTAGATATTACCTATTTTAACAGTGCTGAGCAAGTCTGCAACGATGTAGACAAGCGAATTCCATGTTTTATTATAAGATTTCCAGAAGGGTTTTAGGCAAGTTGTATGCATAAAAAGAAAGAAAATGTATGCTCTGTTACTGGGTAACTGATGTGTGATGTTTGTAGGGAAATACCTTACAGGGATTTATGATAATTCATTTTTTAAAAACAAATAATTTGTGCTTTCTTTATTATTATTATTTCTATTACTGTGATTGTATAACTGAGCGGCATTTAAAATATGAAATGATCTCATACAACTTGAGCTGAAATTTACCTTTTGCTTGATTTAAAATATTGAAACTATATTGCTTTACTCTTCTAAAACCCTAGTACAGTATAATATTTAATACATAAACTCATCAGACTATGATATGAAGCAGCATGATCCTTTATGTTATGATTATTTGCCTGATTAAAATACATAGGGAAATTGTAGTTTGCAGTTCTTTTGCTAAACTTCTACTTAGCAGAAATTTTGGTTGGCTCTTTATCTGCCCTTTCATTAAATAACTAACAAACCATTAATAATGTTTGCACAGGAAAAATATATATTTATTTCTGAGTTGGGTTCTTAAAAAAAAAATCATGTGTGCTTTATTCAAGAGAAACATAGTAAATGTTTCTGATTATCTGTTACAGAACTCACATTAAACTGTGCATTTGCAAAAACAATGAGCACTTTTCAATAAAACATTTACTAGCTTGGCAACCTTTTCTATTTTGATGATACATTTTGTTTCCGCTTTTAGCAAATTGCTATTCTGGAAGCCTTAAGTAAATAAATAAGCAGCTCTTCATCCTCTTGGTTTACTTCTTTTCTTTTCTTTTTGATGTAACGAAGCAAAATAATTTGTCATTTCCTTAATACTCTCCAAACTAATTCCCAGAACCTGTTAATAAACGTATATCTCTTCCCCACCCTCCAAGCATGCAGTATGTCTACTATCTTCCCACATCTCAAGCATTTGTTACCTACCCTGGGATATATATGTTTCAGTCTTTTTGGAGTAAAGTATCATCTGAACAAAATTTTTAAAAAGCTTTCCTGAAGATTAAGGCGTATAATTCCTGAAAGGTGTATAATTCCTGCCATATGCATCTCTACAGTGGTACCTCGGGTTACATACGCTTCAGGTTAAAGATTCCGCTAACCCAGAAATAGTGCTTCAGGTTAAGAACTTTGCTTCAGGATGAGAACAGAAATCGTGCTCCGGCGGCGCAGCAGCAGCAGGAGGCCCCATTAGCTATAGTGGTGCTTCAGGTTAAGAACAGTTTCAGCTTAAGAACGGACCTCCGGAACTAATTAAGTACTTAACCCGAGATACCACTGTATTTCTTTCCACAAATTCTTCTAAGTCCATATTTTCATCTGCCTTGATAAGAATTCTGCTGCACAGTTAATCTCCTTAGCATATTACAGGTTCTCTCCAGTAAGCATTTATTCTCACTGCTCAGAATTAGCAACTTAAACTTTGATTGAGTCCTTAAAAATCCGCTTTTTCTTGTTAATGAATTTATTTCATGTATGGAGAATAATAACAATTGCTGGTTTTATTGCCATAATGGGGGTGGGGGTGGGGAATCATATAATTTTCACAATCCTTCACAAAACTCAGTGTAGACAATTTTAAGCTGGATGAGCCAATGATCTGACTCATCATAAGGCAGCTTCCTGTGTTTCTGAAGTCAGAAACTGACAAAAGTGATAAAATTGATAGGACCTTCAAACCATAAACTTTAAATTAAACGCACAAGACCCCAGAAAGGGCTTGATAGTACATTGCCTGTTCAGACAGGTATTCTATTGTTTAAGAAATTATCGCAATTCAAAGCATGGAAAAAATGTATTGTAGATAATCTGACAGCAAGGGTATCCTCTATAAAAAGCACATGAACGAAAAATAGCAATCCCAGAGAAAAGGGCTAGTGTGAAAGCAATCCATGTTATGTTTTCCTTCTCTTTTTCTATCAACAGGAAAGTTTTGAAAGAGATCTCTGTGGGAGACATCAAGCCTAATGAAACAGTTGAGGCAAATCTAGAAGCGCAGTTGCTGTCCAGGCTAGACCACCCAGCCATTGTCAAATTTTATACCAGCTTTGTAGAAGGAGAGAGTTTTTGCATCATCACTGAATACTGTGAGGTAGGACTTCATTTACTTCTGCTGAATGTATATTCCTAAAAAGTGGATGGGGAAATGTGTGCAATATTGCATAGAAATCATTAGGTGGTGGGTTGTTACATGTTGTAGCTTTCATGATGGTCTTCTGCACACCAGGATAGTGCCATCTCTATCATGGATATGTTGGTGACCTGCCAAAACCCACAGGTTAGGAAGCAAGGGTTCACAAGACAATCATTATTGGCTTGGCATAAGAACCTTGGCAACTTCATAATAATTAGCACCACAAATCTTGTGGTTATTAGTTTAGTTTAGTTTAGTTTAGTTTAGTTTGGTTTTTTGGCCTTGGACTTAAAAGGAAAGCTTTCATGATAATATTTTGATTTGCGTAGAACATCTGTGTTATTAAAACTATTACGGAAACATGTACTAACCACAGCTTCAGCCCTGAAGCATTTTTCATCAAACTGGAGGGATCTTAGCTCTGTTCAGGTTGATAGCAGTTCCCGCCCATTAATTTCAATGTAGTTGCAATTTAATGTTTCTGATTGTAAATTTGCTCCTGCATTTCAGGGTCGAGACCTCGACTTTAACATTCAGCAGTACAAAGAAGCTGGCAAAGTATTTCCTGAAAGCCAGATAGTAGAATGGTTTATACAGTTGTTACTTGGAGTCAACTACATGCATGAAAGGTACAGTCATTTGCTTTGAAATGGTTATAAACGAGCACATTTTGCACCTCTTGCTTGCTAATATTAAAGTGAAAATTAAAATTTGCTGACTAGCCTTTACTTACCTTTGATATAAAATTCTCTTTCGCCGCCTGGAATAGGACTGTTAATGTGTGATGGATGGGAGTATATTTTTCAAGTTTTGACTTTTAAGTTCCACGCAGAGTAGTACCATTCCCAGAATTCTCAGCACCATCATCATTCTTGCAAAACAGGGCAAGAAAATATTTAAATCCCCATGGGTTATTTTAATAGATACTTTTGATCATATGAACTACTAAATTTTCTTAAAATGATTGTTTAATTCTTTAGTGACCAAAACAATGAATTTTTAAACACCTTTTGATGGTTTCAAGGTGACCACTATTTAGTAGTACTATCCGGTCACATGCTGCCAACTCAACAATTTTATTTTTCCATATTCTTTTTTTATTGCATCATCCATTTTTAATTGCGAGCATCTTTAATAATTAATATGTACATTTCAGGTCTTGGATTTCTTGGTGCACACTGTTATCAGAGAAAGCATAGAAATGCTATTACAGTGGTGCCTCGCAAGACGAAATTAATTCGTTCCGCAAGTCTCTTCGTCTTGCGGTTTTTTCGTCTTGCGATGCACGGTTTCCCATAGGAATGCATTGAAAATCAATTAATGCGTTCCTAGGGAAACCGCCTTCAGACCAGGTCCGGGGACAGTCTGTCCCCGGACCTCTTCTGAAGGCTGGGGGGGGGGGACAAGGGCTTTTCTTCCCACCCCCAGCATTTTAAAAAACCCCGGGACAGCGGAGGACTTCTCCGCTGTCCGGGGCGATCTTAAAGTGCTGGCGGGCGGCATTTTAAAATCTCCCCGGACAGCGGAGGACTTCTCCGCTGTCCGGGGCGATTTAAAAGCCCCTGGGAAGGCAGGCAGGGGGGACAAAGACTTTCGCCCCCTGCCCGCCTTCAGAAGGTGTTCCCGCCCCCCGCCCCACTTTGGAACAGCTTTCCGAAGTGGGGCGGCTGGGTCAGGTGTCCCCGCCCCCCCTCCCCACTTCGGAAAAGCTTTCCGAAGTGGGGCGGCTGGGGCAGGCGTCCCCGCCTCCCCTCCCCACTTCGGAAAAGGTTTCGGAAGTGGGGCGGCTGGGTCAGGTGTCCCCGCCCCCCCTCCCCACTTCGGAACCGCTTTCCGAAGTGGGGCGGCTGGGTCAGGTGTCCCCGCCCCCCCTCCCCACTTCGGAAAAGCTTTCCGAAGTGGGGCGGCTGGGTCAGGTGTCCCCGCCACCCCTCCCCACTTCGGAAAAGCTTTCCGAAGTGGGGCGGCTGGGTCAGGTGTCCCCGCCCCCCCTCCCCACTTCGGAACAGCTTTCCGAAGTGGGGCGGCTGGGGCAGGCGTCCCCGCCCCCCCTCCCCACTTCGGAAAAGGTTTCCGAAGTGGGGCGGCTGGGTCAGGTGTCCCCGCCCCCCCTCCCCACTTCGGAACAGCTTTCCGAAGTGGGGCGGCTGGGGCAGGTGTCCCCGCCCCCCCTCCCCACTTCGGAACAGCTTTCCGAAGTGGGGCGGCTGGGGCAGGCGTCCCCGCCCCCCTCCCCACTTCGGAAAAGGTTTCCGAAGTGGGGCGGCTGGGTCAGGTGTCCCCCGCTCCCCCTCCCCACTTCGGAAAAGGTTTCCGAAGTGGGGCGGCTGGGGCAGGTGTCCCCGCCCCCCCTTCGGAACAGCGTTTTAAAATGCTGGGGGTCGGGAGCGAAGCGCTGCCGACCCCCAGCATTTTAAAATCTCCCCGGGACAGAGACTTCTCTGCTGTCCCTTGGAGATTTTAAAATGCTGGGGGTCGGCAGCGAACGCTTCGCTCCCGCCCGCCAGCATTTTAAGATCGCCCGGGGCAGGCGGGGGGGGGGGAAGGCAGGCGGGGGGGAGCAAAGACTTTTGCCCCCGCCGGCCTTCAGAAGAGGTCCTCTTCTGAAGGCCGGCTGTGGGCGAAAGTCTTTGCTCCCGACCGCCAGCATTTCCCTATGGGCTTTCGTCTTGCGATGCAAGCCCATAGGGAAATTCGTCTTACGAAGCGCCTCCAAAACAGAAAAGCCTTTCGTCTTGCGGGTTTTCCGTCTTGCGAGGCATTCGTCTTGCGGGGTACCACTGTATATTTGCAACTCAAGGTGCTAGCATTGACTATGAGCCCTAAATGGCTTGGGCCATATTTGCAGCCATTCAGTGAGCCAAATAAAAAGAGGGTATACTGCTGAAGAGCAGATGGGCAATTTTAAAATCTGAATTATTCACTCACACACACACACACACACACACAGAGAGAGAGAGAGAGAGAGAGAGAGAGAGAGAAGTTCCCAGAGCAACAAAGATTCAGGAGTATCATGTTCTTCTGGGGTTTAGGATCTGCCGTGAAAGTAGTAAATATCACAGCCTCTTACAGTGTCCATTGTTCCTGTGTCTCCTCTGGGCCCTGATTATTCTTTCTGACAGTGCTCCATGCTAAATCAGAAGTTGGAACCCTATCACACACACACACACAACTTTTCAGACTTGTGTTCCGTCTGCTTGTCTCCACTACATGTTGTGCTATAGCAAACTCCAATCTCTATTAACTAGGGCTCACAAAGCTATTGCATTTGTGGGCTGTCCTGTTAATTTCAGTGGAAACAGATCCGTAATGGCAAAGGGCTGCATTTTTATCTGTATCTCCATTGTGATTAATCCCTGTATGAAATTGGTAGATTATGGTGATTGGCAGCAAAGAAGATACTACTGCACATGTTAAATGTGTATATAGATCCTTTCATTCACAGTTTTCACAGGAGCAGTCTTTCTTCTCAAACTATGATTAAAATGTAGTTTCTGGTTGATTTTGTATGGAATATGCCTGGGATTTATTACCCCTGCTATGCAAAAATCTCCAAATGAATCCGAACTTCAATGTCTAAAATCCCTGGTAGAGGACAAGGATCCTGAGATCATGTTAAGGGTAGGCAAATTCTGTGTGATTGCCATACAACTTAGGGAACAAGCTGTGCTATCATGATGATTAAGGCCTTAAATGATAATTTTAGGTTATATTTTGGTGACTAAGTTTTAATTTATATATTTTTTAACTGTTGCTATATCTGTATTTTCCCTGTTATACTTAATTGCAAATTCAAATGTATCCCTATCGTGCTTTATGACTTCCTTGATATTGCATGTGGGCTGGAACTGGTCTGTGACCGAAATAATAAATTCATTCACGTTAGACACACTTTCTTGTAGGGGTTTCTGGTGGCCAATATTTGGAAGTAAATTTGACATGCTGCTCAGTCCTATACATGTTTGCTTGGAAGTATGTCCAGCGATAGTAAATGTGTTCAGTGTCATTTGCACTTCAAAGTTAGGTGATTAGGAGCAAGGAGTACATTTCACAATAGTCTAAAAGACTGTAAGATGTGCTATTAACTTTTTCATCCTACTGAAATAGTTTCATTTCTCTTCATATTCAGGCGAATACTTCACAGAGATTTGAAAGCGAAGAATATTTTTTTGAAAAACAACCTTCTTAAAATTGGTAAGATGTTTTTCAATGTGATTTTATTATTGCGTAACATTTCCGCTTGCACAGTGCCATGGAATGATGCTGCATTGGGGTGCTCCAGGACATTGCAGGAAACGTAAACAGAGACTCCAAGCTGTCCTAGCACTCAGTAGAGCACCAGCAAAAATGGGCCCAGGGCAGATGCCAGATGGGACCCCAGCCAGTAGCCAAGGTTGTTGGGTGCAGGGAGTGCAGAATCTGCCCCTGTCTTCCAAAGCATTTCTCCTGGCCAAGTACACCTGGTATGAGAGCTTCACTGACGAGAAAAGCATCTTGGGGCAGGGAGCGGGTTCCCCCCTCCTTATCTATACCCCTCTTTCCATTTTAAAAATGGTACTTTTCTGTTGCAGTCCACCTTTTTCTGTT
Organism: Podarcis vaucheri; assembly: GCF_965113315.1. Classification (NCBI taxonomy): domain Eukaryota; kingdom Metazoa; phylum Chordata; class Lepidosauria; order Squamata; family Lacertidae; genus Podarcis; species Podarcis vaucheri. The sequence goes on along the minus strand of NC_138750.1, from coordinate 17,352,344 downwards.
GCAGCCCATATTTTTTAAAATGATAAATATATGACATAATGATGCCTATGCTATTCAGAAGTTTCTGAAAGCTTATCTTTGTCTGGTTATATCTGTACAATCCCTGGGTGTAACAGAGCATTGCATATGAATGCTAATGCAGATGTTGGATGTAGTTACGCATTGAGAGATCGGTGGAGAGGTGCAGCCTTATTGCTCCTCATACAGGCCAGTGAAACCTCTGCCCCATTAAATAAGTGTCATGTGGTTTGTCGGTGTGCCATAGAAATGATTTCTGGCTGCATGAAATTTTGTACTGTATAGTTGGATCCAGTGTGCATTCCACAGTTACTTCTCATAGGTTCAATTCGCACATAACGCTAAACCAAAATATGGCTGGGTGCAAATTTGCAGGCTCCTGGAAATGTGATCACAGCTCTTTTGCTCCTCTTCCTGTCCTCCTCCTGCTGGGTTGCTGTGAGTTAAGCCATTGTTTGGCTTAGCAGGTTGTCCAAACCCAGGCTTGTGGGTTATCTCACTCCAGACAAACCATGAATGTTAAACCATAGAATAAACCTTGGTTATAGCTCATGGTTTAGAGCACGCTTCCTCAAACGCGGCCCTCCAGATGCTTTGAGACTACAGTTCCCATCATCCTTGACTACTGGTCCTGCTAGCTAGGGTTCATGGGAGTTGTAGGCCAAAAACATCTGGAGGGCCGAGTCTGAGGAAGCCTGATTTAGAGTGAAACAAACCGCAAGATCAGGTTTGGTCAGCATGGTAAAACAGACCATGGCTTAGCTCACAGCAGCGCAGCAGCAGCGGGACCGGAAGAAGAGCAAAGCAGCCATGATCTCTCTGGGAACTTGCACATTTGTGCATCTGCACTAAGCCATGGTTTGTGTGAACTAGGTTGCACTGTGCATGTGTAGTGCTTGTAACTATTCAGGTGCATGTAATCATGTGACAACCATCAACAGCAAATGTGAATACATATTTTTTTACAATTTGCTTATACATATTTCTTTATTCCCAAGGTGCATAGTGCCCACTATGTTAGCATAACAGAAAAATTAACCCTAGATAGTCACTGCCACTCTGCAGCCAAAATCATCCAAATTGGCACTTCTCTGAATTTTGCAATGCAGTTCTCTAGCCAAGTAATGTGTACAGAAAGGAATATGCTAGGATAAAGTGGCATAAAGCATATATTACTGAAAATAATATACAATAATGCATTATATTAGGGAAATTGCTTTGGAAAATGTACTATATTTAGAAAAAAAAAATTGCACTAAAATGCTGATTGATTTTTATGAGGACTTCATTATAAAAATAAATAAATTGCAAACTGATGTGGAAGTGTGCAGGACTGAACTTAAGGCTGGTAACATGAGAGAATGAGAGAAACCAAAAGTCAGAAGATATGCCCATGCCTATGAACTCTCTGAGCTGCACATTTAATTAAAATAGATATAAAATAGCACAGGCTAGAATATGTCATTTAGCTTTGTACCCCCCCTTTTTTTCCTTCAAGTAACTATATTTCAAAATATTTTTCAAGGGGACTTTGGTGTTTCTCGTCTCTTGATGGGATCCTGTGATTTAGCAACTACTTTTACTGGGACGCCTTTCTACATGAGTCCCGAGGCCCTGCAACACCAGGGTTACGACACAAAATCAGACATCTGGTAAGCGGGCAGCGTTCTGTTTCACGTGAATCTTTCATTTAATCGTAACGATCATGCTGGAGACAGCACTGGCTTCTAGGTCACTTTCTGCTTAGGTTGTGTGCTTATCTCTCCTTTCTCTGAAGAAATGAAATTATTTGAATAAATATGCTTCCATGTTGCTGAAATGTATCTATTGCAAAAATAAATGTATTCAAGGACATATCTGCTTATCCTTTGAGTGCGGCTGCGTTGCGGACTGACAATGCCTCCTAGCACCCTCACCCAACAGGGGCCCTGGTGCCAAGGACTGCCCAGCTGGTGAGGGCAGCTTCAGGTTCAACTCACCGGCTGGCATTTCGGATTCAAGCCTGCCTTCAAATTGGCCTGGGGGCAGGCCTGACAGGGCAGGTAGGCTTCCTTTAGGTCCACTCCTAGGGGATTTAAAGCAGCCCTGCCATAGCCCCAGCACCTGGTTTTTCATCGGATCCGCACTTCCTGGGGGTTTGATAATTTGAACTATTATTTTCTAACAGTTTTTTAAAAAAACTTCTTGCAAAAATAAAAAATCAGCCTCATAATATTTCATATGTACTTACGTGTTCTCTCCTTCCCTCATCCCTTCACTTGGTAAGCTTCAGAGCTTATATCCTGTAAAATCAGTTTCCCACAGTTGGTTTCACATACCCTATTAGTTTTATTTTTACATTCATTCTTCCTCTTTTTGTTCTTATTTTAAGAAAACATTTTTTTTAACAGGGGCAAAAACTGGGAGGTACCCAAATAGCTCCGTCTTCAGCCTGCTTTGCCTACACATTTGCAAACAGTCTCTCCACCCACACACCAAGATTAATCCTGTGGGGAAGTGCAACTTGAATATGGCCATGGCAAGGCGACACTTACTTTATGACCTTCTGTTCTTTTATATCACTTACATTATACGTTATGAACCCTGTGGAAATGGAAGAACAGGCTTTTCACTGAGATAAAAGTGTGTTTCATTTTCAGTAGAAAGGGGCTCATAGTTTTGTATGACCAGGATTAAAGTGCAGCAACATTGCAAGCAGTCACCAGACGCTGAATTTAGAATTTTCTTGTCCTTGAATTGCTTTCATTTTATTTACTTTCCTTTCAGGTCCCTAGGATGCATTTTGTACGAGATGTGCTGTTTGGATCATGCATTTACTGGTCACAATTTTTTGTCCATTGTTTTAAAAATTGTGGAAGGTGAAGTGCCATCTCTGCCAGCAATCTATCCAAGGGAACTTAATACCTTGCTGCACAGGTGGGTTTTTTGTTTTTGTTTCAAACTGGTTTCACCCACAGCGGTTTTATAGTTTGCATGAGAATAGGTTTCATTTCGTATCATTAATATTTCAGCATGCTGAGCAAGGATCCTTCACAGAGGCCATCCGCTGCAGAGATTTTAAGGATTCCATACGTTCGTGATCAATTACAGGTATTTGAAATGAAATAACAGTAGACTTAATAGTGGAAATTGTCATCCACATAGAAAAGAATGAGCCCTATAAAGGACCAAATAAACAGTCACAAGCCTACTTCCACAGACCTACCACTGAAATATGGGACTTCAATCCAAATCATTCTGTATAAGATACTGAACAGAGCATTGTGTGTTCAAATGGGGAAGGATATACAGTGGTGCCCCACAAGACGAATTCCTCGCAAGACGGAAAACTCACTAGACGAAAGAGTTTTCCGTTTTGGAGGTGCTTCGCAAAACGAATCTCCTATGGGCTTGCTTCGCAAGACGAAAATGTCTTGCGAGTTCCTGCGGTTTTTTTTCCTCCCCCCCTTTTCTAAGCCGCTAAGCCGCTTATCAGCTGATCCGATCAGCAGATAAGCCGCTAAAAGCCGCTAATAGCGCTAATCCGCCAATCCGTCAATGGGCTTGCTTCGCAAGACGAAAAAACCACTAGACGAAGAGAATCACAGAACGGATTCTTTTCGTCTTGCGAGGCACCACTGTATATTTCATTTCATGTTGTTAGAGTCAGCATAACAGGTGGTGGTGCCCACTATTACTCAGAGTAGACTCACTATTTGACAGTGGAACAGTCTCCCTGAGGAGGTTGTGGACTCTCCTTCCTTGGAGGATTTTATGCAGAGGTTGGATGGCCATCTGCCATGGATGCTGTAACTGAGATTCCTGCATTGCAGGGGCTGGACTAGACGACTCTCAGGGTCATTTCCAACTCTACAATTCTATGATTCTATTACTTTGATAGGAACTGCATTCAACTTACTTAGTCTGGGTATAACCCAATATTTTTTTCCTGCTAGTGCAGGCACTTCAAAAACCAAAGGAGCCAAAATGGTGTGCTTTCCATTTGCCCTTTATCTTTGTCTTGTAGCACCCAGAAGGAAAGGGGACAGGATGATTTGTAACCAAGTTTAATTTTGGTACACTGTACCTCTGATGTGACTTTCACTTCTATTCCCACAGTTAGACTGAGGTGGAATCTACACACATATATAAAACGCTGGGAAAACACTTTTTTAAAAAAAGAATTTTTTGAAAAACATGTTGAATTTGCCATAGCTCACCATTGCCATCTAGATTTGCATTTGCATATTGCACTTTACAACACACTTAAAATGTTTTATTTGCTGAGTCCTGAGACTCCATAAATGGATGCCTAAATTGGTCAATTTGGCTGAAGCAGCCTGATAAAATGGAACACACTGTGCGGGTTTTTTAAAAGTAGCAAAAAGGCTACTTCACGGTAATAAAAATAAATGGTTGCAATTACGGCTGCTTTGTTGTCTCTTGTAGAACATGAAGTGTAAATTCACAAATATGACTCTGAAGGACCCAGCGCTTAATTCTCAGGAAGAAGCTGCTCATATCATTAACGTTGTGTGAGTATGGAATTATTTGGGGGAACGACAGGAGTAACTAACATGGTGCCCTCCAGAGCTTGTGGACCACAACTCCCAGGCAATGCTGACTGGCAATGCTGGTGGGGGTTGTAATCTGAAGGGTAGTAGTGTATTGGCTGTGTAAGAGGAGCAAAAAATAGATGAGTTATTCAATCTTGTATTCACTTACACCTACCTAGGAACAATCCTCTCTGAACTCAGTGCGACTTACTTCTGGGTAGTTTTGGATACGGTTGTGATGTCAGTTGCTAACAGTGTACTGGTTATTTGGAGAAAAGAATTGTGCACATTTTTTTAGGTAACCATTTGTATTCCAAGTGCCCAAAAATTATGAAAATGTAAACTTGTGACTAATTTAAAAGGGTTGTCTACTTTTGCCTTGCAGTAAACTGGGCTATAGATTAGACTGAAAAATGAAATAGATTCAACACAAATTCAACATGTGTCTGTGTACACACACACACACACCATTTCCCCATCAAAGTTCTTCTCAAAATCCTGCAGGCATTAACAGCACCATTTATTGTGCTGGTGTGTAAGATGCTGATTTCCAATTACTCTACAAAGGATAATTGTGTGTATTATTTTCAGCCAATGTAAATAGCATACTCTGCTTTACATAATTCGTGTATTAAGCTGATTTAATAGGAACAATAGCAGAACACAATGGTATAATGATGAATAGAAATTTCAAACCTAGTAATTAAATTCTTACCCCTTTTGGTTTCTATTGGATCTACTTCCCTTCTTTCCCTGTGGTTACTACTGCTCTATTACATTAATCAACTGCTGTTACATTCACTGCTGGGGAAATTACTTTCTTTGCTGTTCTCTTGTCTGCCATAATCAATGTTTATTATACTTAGATAGTGCATTTCTGTATGTTTCTTTGAGATGGGTAAAGTCAACAAAGAGGGAAAGCATTGTTCAGCTTAGAAATCTTGATTTTTAAATCTCACTAAACTGCAAGGAGATCTATGTCATCTTAACATAGTATCAGTTTACTTTCTAATGCAGGCAGAAGGGCCTCAGATAATGATTGCAGGGTCCAGGTCGGCTCATATGGGAAGGCAGTCCTTGAGGTATTGCGGTCCTGAGCTGTTTAAGCTTTGAATTGGACACGGGAACTAATTGGCAGCCAGTATATTTGGGCCAGGATTGGTATAACATGCTTAAACCATCTTGCCTCAATGAGCAACCTGGCTGCTGAATTCTACACCAGCTGAAGTTTCTGAACTGCCTTCAGATATAGCCCCACATCTAATGTGTTGCACTAATCTAACCTACAGCTTACCATAGCATAGACCACAGAAGTTGGGTTATGCCTGGACAACTATGGGCACAACTGGGCCCCAAGCCAAGTTGATGGAAGACAATCTGTGCTACCAAGGCTTTGCCCTTGTACTCAGAAGGGTTGGTACATAATTTGTGGGATTCAGCAGAGATGAAGTGCTCTCAGACAGGATGCAATCGGAAGCTTTTGTAGAACTAGGACCTTTTAGAAGGGCTGGCTTTTTACCATAAAGGGTTTTAATTAAAATAGATTATATCTTTCTGCTCCATTTTCAGCTCATTCTCATTAAGGAGGGCTGTTTACTAATGCCCTTATTGTACGTTTGAAAATAATTAATGAACTACTGCAGTATGAGCTTCACAGTCATTGGCAAGCTAGAACCCTTATTTATGGTACACTGGATAATGAGGTCAGCCGAGACAGTGATCACTAATACGCCTTTCCATTTTGGATTCTATTATTAAAACACAAGGAGTATTCCTTTGTTCTTTTTCAAGGAAATAATGAATATTACTCATGTCCAATGAAGTGAGTTCAAAGGTCTAAGTTTACATAATTTAATTATAAAATGAGTGTGGTATTGAAATTAATGCAGTTAGAGCTTTCTCATGCTAATGTTCTGTGCATCTTAATTGCATTTTTACAACTGTTGAGAGCGCAGTAAATTGTAAATAACTGAAACCTATCATTGACAGAATAGAGTAGAAACAAATCTATGCACAAAAGTAATATGGCACCATTCAGAATTTTATTTTATTTTTATTTCAAACTTCAAAAGTATTTATATTGAAATGAGACTTTAATGGATATATATAATATCTTATGACAGTGGTTGGATCCAGATAAAGTTAGGGAGCATCCCAATTCCTTGTGGATACCAGAAGAGCTTAGTAGAGGAGTGCAGTAACTGATTAATTCAAAATTCCTCTACTTGTATTGGCTGCAGTGGAAGGTTGGCATAACCCACTGTTGGTAGCTGCACCAGTTTAGGATTCAGCAGGTCCTCGGCCAGCCCAGCTTCACCCCACAACCTCTCCCTGACCCTGTGTTAGTTTGGTCAGTTTTTGTTCCTGGAATGGGGGAAAGAATTGTCATCTTGTTTTTTTCATTATGCATCAAAATGTCTTGGGGCTAGTCCTGTTTTCAGCTTTTCAGGCCCAGGACTATTCATTTGAATTTTTGAAAGCAAATGTCCACACACATTTGTTTCAGTTCTAACCCTTCTCTCTTCAGGCAGAAAAAAGTACACCTACAAACTCTGAGGGCCCTCTCGGAAGTGCAGAAAATGACACCGCGTGAACGAATGAGACTGAGAAAGCTGAGCATTGCTGATAAGACAGCGCAGAAGCTGAAGTAAGAAGCACAGCGTTATTTTAGCCTCCAAAAGGAGATCCTTCAGAGTCTCGATTTGTTTGGGAAGTATTTAGTTTGTTTCCAGAAAGGGTCTGTGGTCTGCTATCCACAGTCTTCATGTCAGCCTCTCCTAAATGCCCCCCCCCCCCGGATTGGAGATTTAGACATTCCTTGATGTACAGAAAGAGATGCAACTGCTTTATCCAACACTATGTTACACACCACCCTAAACTCTGAGTGTTGTGAGATTCCAGGGCATCCAGGCTCTTACCGTATTTTTCGCCCTATAGGACGCACTTTTCCCCCTCCAAAAATGAAGGGGAAATGTGTGTGCGTCCTATGGGGCGAATGCAGGCTTTCCCTGAAGCCTGAAGAGCGAGAGGGGTCGGTGCGCACCGACCCCTCTCGCTCTCCAGGCTTCAGGAAGCTATCCGCAAGCCTTGCAAGCCCGGCGGGAGGTCCCGCCGGCTCGCAAAGCTTGTGGGCAGCAGCCTGCAGCCCACATGCTCGGGGGATAGCGGGGAGGCGGAGCGCCCTCACCCCGCTATTCCCCGACCTGATCTGGAGGCTGGCGGGGGGGGGGAGAAGCAAGCTTACTTCTCTCCCCCCTCCCCCGCCAGCCCCACAAGCTCGGGGGATAGCGGGGAGGCAGAGCGCCGTCACCCCGCTATTCCTCGACCTGATCTGGAGGCTGGCGGGGGGGGGGAGAAGCAAGCTTACTTCTCTCCCCCCCCCCCGCCAGCCCCACAAGCTCGGGGGATAGTGGGGAGGCGGAGCGCCGCCACCCCGCTATTCCCCGACCTGATCTGGAGGCTGGCGGGGGGGAGAAGCAAGCTTGCTTCTCCCCATCACCAGCCCCATAAGCTCGGGGGACAGCGGGGCAAGCTGCTGCCCCACGGAGGCTAGAGAGGCTGTCCCTGAAGGCAGAAGAGGGAGACAGAGCGCTCCGTCTCCCTCTTCTAGCTTGGGGATGGCTGCACAAACCTGGGGGGGGAAATAAAAATTTTTTCCTTGATTTCCCCCCAAAAAAGCTAGGTGCGTCCTATGGGCCGGTGCGTCCTATAGGGCGAAAAATACGGTACCTAAGGTCTGTGGGTCATTTGGAAATGAGGCACAGTGGAGATTGTGGTATCTTTATTATATATGGTTTAATGGGGAGGGAGTTTAGAGCAGGCGTAGGCAAACTCCGGCCCTCCAGATGTTTGGGACTACAATTCTCATCATCCCTGACCACAGGATGATGGGAATTGTAGTCCCAAACATCTGGAGGGCCGGAGTTTGCCTACGCCTGGTTTAAAGCAAGAGGGCCTCCTGTTTCTCCCATACAGTATATGCAGGAGTCCAGGATCCCATGCTCTCTGCCCCTTTTACAGCCTGTCAGTCCACATGGTGCTCTGACTCCTCTTTCTGTGCAGCTTGCGAACTACAAACTTACCTTCCTGCTCTCATACATCATGCCAAACTGAAATCCTAAACCTTTTTCAAACCCTTTTGTCTCTGCCCACTAACACACAGCTGGAGGAGGGGGCTCCATTCCCCTTGCTGTGTGGCATTGAATTCCATGATCTATTTTCATGCTCCTCCAATGTCCCCGCACTCAGCTAGCTATACCAGGTTGGCCAAGCTTCTTAATAACAGAATTACTGCTCACTTTGCTACTCTCTTTTATTTATATTAGTGTTCTTTTAGAGCAGTCTTACCCAACCTGGGGTCCTCAGTTTCTGTTGGACTACTATTTCCATTGTTCTCATCCATCATGGCCAGTGATGAGGAATAATGGGAGTTGCAGTCTAGCAGCATCTGAGGATCAAGGTGGAGGAAGGCTGCCTTAGAGCTAGATTTACTTTGGGTTTGATCCCAAGAACCGCTTGCAGAAGGAAGTTAGTGGAAGGTGACTTTCCTGTCTTGTCACCCCTTAAAGTTGCAAGATGTCTGCCCAGTTGGAGGAGCTTCTTCCCTCTGCAAGTATGAAGCATTAATATTCATTTCTCATACCAGTTGTAATCCTTTTGCTTGAAGGAATCACGCTGAAAGAAGTCGCTAGAAAGTTATTAGCTCAGTTACCATTTGTGATGTAGAATTACCGGTATTGTCATTCTTTTCAGGCAGTTGGCTGAAGAAAAATATCAAGAGAATCTCAAGAGAATGCAGGAGCTTAGATCCCGTAACTTCCACCATGTGAATATAGATGTGCTTCATGTAAGTTTTCTAGCCTTAGCTTCTACAGTGTTTTCTCCCCCTGTCTTCTCTACTTATCCTTAGCTCTCTGTGACTAGGGCTTTTTTCAGCTGGAACTCACCAGAATTCAGTTCTAGGAGCTCTCAGGTAGGTGCCATTGCCATTCTAAGAAAACAAGGGATGTGTTCATGGCGAGTTCTGGCATCTCTTTCTAGAAAAATAGCAATGTATTTGACTCACAAAAAGTCAATAGAGGCTGGATATTGAAATAAGATTCCAATTAATGTAGCCCCCATACTTAAAACTATCCCAAACTGGTGAAAATGTGCAACTTCAATTGATAGTGCTGCAAAATATATATACAGAAAGCTGGCACTAACCCCAGCCTGCTGCCAGTACCTTGTTCATACACATGCATATAATAATAATAATTACCAAAAAAAATATTATGAGAATTCCAGCTGTTACTCCATTCAGAATATGTTTCATTGTGACCACTTATGATTTACTGTCTCATTTCAAATAAGGAACCTGATGAACAGACAGCAGAGCATCTGATTAAATCTCAGCCAGTCACTACGTTGAACTATCTGTCCATAGGATGTGAGGATCAAAGTGACAGTGATACAACAGGCAGACTCTGTATGTCTGATCCTGTGGAGCGCGGTAAGAGATTGATATTATATGCTGTGTTAATTCCTCATCTAGTTAAAGCTAGATGAGACATAAGATGTTTCGGTCAGGGGCGGGGAGTCTGTTTAGTCTTTTAAAAGGTTGGGAAATAAAAACTTGATTTTAAAGTGATCACAAACTGTATGCATTTTCTCTGTACAATGATATATGTTACCTTTGCATCCTCCATTTAAGAGAGTCCATAAGAGATAAATATGACACAAATTGCAACTGTTCAGAGGAGACAGCCTAGGAAAATTGACCAGTGCGTTAAGTACCGTATTTTCGCCCTATAGGACGCACCGGCCCATAGGACGCACCTAGATTTTTTTGGGGGGGGGGGAAATAAAGGGAAAAAAAATTATTCCCCCCCCCAGGCGCGGGGCTGGGGCGGGGGAAGCCCGAGCTTCCCCCTCCCCCAGCCCCCAGAACAGGACCCAGAGCGATGCCGAAGCTGCATGCAGCTTTGGCATGGCTCTGGGAGCTTGCGGGGCTGGAGGAGGGGGAGGCCCTCCGCCAGCCTTCTAACCAGGTCGGGGGACAGCGGGAAAGGTGCGCTGCGCCTCCCGCTGTCCCCCGAGTTTGCGGGGCTGGCGACGGGGAGGAGCAGGCTTCTCCCCCCGCCAGCCTTCTAACCAAGAGCCCGAGCTTCCCCCTGCCCCAGCCCCCAGAATGGGACCCAGAGCGATGCCGAAGCTGCGTGCAGCTCTGGCATGGCTCTGGGAGCTTGCGGGGCTGGAGGAGGGGAAAGCCCTCCGCCAGCCTTCTAACCAAGTTGGGGGACAGCGGGAAAGGCATGCTGCGCCTCCCGCTGTCCCCCGAGCTTGTGGGGCTGGCAATGGGGCTCTCCTGAAGCCTGGAGAGCAAGAGGGGTCGGTGCGCACCGACCCCTCTCGCTCTCCAGGCTTCAGCGAAAGCCTGCATTCGCCCCATAGGACGCACACACATTTCCCCTTCATTTTTGGAGGAGGAAAAGTGCGTCCTATAGGGCGAAAAATACGGTATCTAATGCTTATATTGCCAGAACTTCTTTGGTTTGGGCCAAACTGTAAAGCATCAAGCTTCATCAAGGTTGTGGCATATTCCTAGTTAAACAGTATACCAGTAAACCAGAAGAAAGTTGCATGATAATGTTTATGAATCAGTCACAATTTACATTAACTGTATTAAAGCACTTAACTTGAACAACATTCCATCAGTTAAGGAGATGCATGCTTGAGCATCCTCTCTCTTTATAAAAGTCTACTTATGTGTGTGACGGGGTCACTTCAGACTGTAGTTCTCTTACCTGGAAAAGTTTTCCATGCAGGTAAATTTTAAGATTTGAAGTAAGCTTCAGTATCATCCCGTGGGGTTTCTGAATAAAATGTAACACATTTTTGTATTATTACAGCAGAATTGTAAGGATTAGGTTGGCTGGTTTAAATTCATATAGTTTTATTCATTTCTCTTGATTACATGCTCTTTGTACTGAGGATTTCATTGTTTATTTTAGTCTGTGTAGAGATGATTAACTGTGATTTTAATATTGGGTTCATCTAATAGCTTTATAATGCTATTGATATTTTAGTTTAAGCCACCTAAAATCTGCAAGATATAACTGAACAACAAACAGAATAAATCCCTTTATTTTGAAGCTGCATTTCTTGATCCATGTGACAGGTATTAGCCTTCAGCTCCTGCAGAAGTTGGGCATCTGTGTTCCAAAAGCAGCTGTTTCCCAGTAAGAGAAAATGAATAGCTAAAATACCTACCTGTCAAGGCTGAGAAGCTGTTGGATTCAGGGCTGTGCTTTTATAACCATGCTATATTTTTATTTTTACTGTTGGCACAATGCGCAGCAATGTACTCTGCAGCCACGATGGGTATTTTCTCAAAAGATCTGATATTTTAATTGAATTTCCATGAGCTGTTGATTCAGTAAATAACTGCGTGGTGTAACACCCAGGATGTTAACATGATTGGTACTACTTAGATTAAGTCAAAAGAAAATGCTTCTTTAAATGACAGTTTCTTAACTGAAGAAATGGATAAGAAGTCTACCATTAACAGGAGCAGAGACCACTAACTCAAAATTCAGATGTGCTACCTATTCCGTTTCTTAATTTGATCTCTGAATTTTTCTTCTCCGCCTCATTGTTTTTTGCTTTTGTTCCAAGATACATTTTTATGTGCATTTTTATACATTTTTTGAACTGAGAACTGTGTCACAAAATTGGGAAAGGTGTGTTCTGATCTGAGTATGAGTCTGGGAAGTGTGAATCAGGTTGGATCACTTGAACATGTGAGCCATACCAAATTCTGGAGCATCCCTAGGAAGGATATTGGCTTCTGCCACCAGCCAGAGGAACAGAGGCTGCTTTAATTTTGGATTTTAATTTGTTGTAAATCACCATGGACCTCATTTAATCAAAATGTAAGATATAAATCTCACATAAATGCGCACACAATTAATAAGATAATGTAAATAGTTCTGGGATGGCAAGAGGTACATGATAGTTGATCTCAGTAGTGCTGATTGTGGGCCGTGCAGATCAGTATGAAACTTAAAGGGTACTTGCACATTTTGCTTCAAACTTTTTTTTGTAGGAGGACTAGAGACTTACTGTTGTTGTTTTTTTGAAATAAAAGCTCCATGAAAGCCTTTTGTGGGTGCTGGGTTGCCGACCCCTATTACAGCATATTAAAAACAAGCATGGCTTAAAATGTTAATCAGGTAGCTTTTTTCTAGAGCAGATAGAAACTTCCATTGCTCATTTGCGTGGAATATAATATATTCATTGGACTGTACCTGCCTAGCAATGCATCAGGAATACATAGTGTATTCTCTATCTGTGGGCATCTCTACCCTACACATACACAGAGAGAGAGACTTTTTAGTGCATACATGTACAGCTTAATATTGACTAGTAGGACTTTAAAATCTGCTGGATTCTCTATCTTTAAAGAGAAGGCAAATACGTGTGACACTTTAAGCCAAGCATCGCCAGCCAACTTGTTCTTTTACAGTATCAAGAGAGAAAATCTGTGTGGGAGGAAGTTGCATTCTAGAAACTATGTCCAGGCAGGAGAGAGAGAAAGATGAAAATCAGACAACAAAAGAGATGGATATGGAATGGAAATTGTGACTGTTTAGAACATAAGAGAAGGAGTATATAAGAGCGGAATCAGAACAGCAGGGCAAATTGGTCGCTCATAAGGCGGTGACCATTTCACGCAGGGTTCCCTTCTTGGCCCCCTGTGTGCGTTGGTGGAGCATGCAAAGTGTGCCCTGCCCAGTTATACCCCCTCTTGATCTGCTCCGCCCCCGTTCTGCCATCGTCCAGGTCCAAAAGGATCTGCACGTCAACTATCGTGCATCAATTGGACAAGCCTAAAATGTTCACCACCTGTATCTGTTTTATCAAGTTATACTATATAGGACTAATAGGCTTCTTGTTTTTCCACTCATCTCCCGGTGTATTTGAAAGTTTAGCTGCATGGTCTAGAGACATCAACACAGAGGTCTTAAAACTCCCTGCGAGGGTTTTCATTTATCATTGTGATCAGTGCTTGAAAGATACAGAATTAATGGGCAGTTCAGAGTGGTGTGTTACTCACATTTGTCACATTGCGTTCAGGCTTCAACCCAGTATCCGGTATCCTTGTTCCTCCCCAGGTCCATCGCCCCAAGCTGAGCTGGGTAGTTAATCAACAAATACATGACTTCTAAGTGCTTGTTCTTAAGTTTAAAATTATAATGCTGATCTTTAACTTTTCCCTTGAAAATGTGCATCTGTCAAACAAGGAGATTTAAATAAAAGGAGATTTAAAACGAAGCTGTATGACTAATTTGTGAGTTTTGCTAAAGGAATAAAATGTATATTTGAACTGAACTAATCTCCCTTCATCCACATTGTTATCACTTAGGCCTAAAAACCAGTTTCCTGGGTGTTTATTGATGGCTCTCTAATCTCATTGCCTAACCCTCACATTAATCCACACCCCTGTCGTTTGCATTTAGCCATCTATAGCATCCTGTCTTGTTCCCAAGCACCCTCCTATACAAGGCATATCTACACCTATCTGCATATTATAGCCACAATTTTTTTGTGAATGAACACTATATATTCATTCAGATTGGCATTTGTTGGGTCTTACTAATTTCCCCCAAATAGGCACAGCAATACTGATACTAATCGTGTCCATTGCAAGAGCAGTACAATCATCTCCAGTAAATCCCCAGAATGCTACTTCCATGAACACATGTGTAAAATACAGGTCTCTTCAGGTTATCCATAGATTGTCCTTGAGTGAAGTCTACTCATCACCCTGGGTTTCATAGAACCCTTCTAGTATGGTTCAAAATTAGAAAGAATGTGTTTTTTAAATAATGGAATGCCACTGGTTCTGCTTCTCATAAAGTGCCCTAACTAATCCTAGAGAAAAACAGCAAGCATGGCTGAGAAGCAATGAGATCCAGCTAAGCTGAAGGAGAGGTCTTGTTCCTACAGGCACCAGTTGCGTAGCAGCAGCCTTGAAAAGAGAGGCATGGGACAAAATACTTGACTGTGAAACCATCTTCCCAGCAAAAAGACTGCACTGGTGGAGCAGTCTCCTAGGCAGAGGACCGAACAAAGTAGAGACTGAGAGGGCCCAGTTACAAGAAAGAGACTTTCTGGCAAGTGTTAGCCCTAACATAAAGGGTGATATTGTTAAGGACAGGGCTGAATGGGAGGAAAATTAAATGTTAATTAACTCAAGGGTAGATTTGCTTTATCTGAGATACTGGTGTAGAATAAACTGAATGGATGATGCTAATTTTTAATGTATTGGTGTATTATACTGAAGATATGAATTTTAATTATGATGGATTTTATGGATACCGTAAATTCACATTATATTCTATTAAAGAGATAAGGCTGTCTATATGGAGAAGATGAGAGTTTTTTTTTTTTGTTTTTTTTTTTTGCAAAGGCCTTTGGTTATGTGCAATAAAGTTCATTCACAATATTAATATATGCTCATGGAAAATCTGAATGTTTAAAAAATGAAGAAGCAGGTTTATATTAGCTGTGGATGGTTTCATTCCTTACTGCACCACCCAGAATAATTATGGAGATTTATTCTTTTCACATAAGAGCAGAGAGAACTGCTGAACAATCTGAGGCTCCTGAGACTGAAACTGAGGCAAAGCATGACTGCAGAATCCAGCTGCTCAGCTATCTATTGCTAAGCAAGACTGCTTTGCGACTGCCAGCTCACCTTGACATGCTGTCATTTCTTTCCGTTTTTCTCCGGTAGCTTTGTGCAGAAAGGCAGCATCCTGGCTCAGCAAAGAGTTCGGAACTCACTTAAAAAGAAAGCAAAATGAGCTTTTAGTTCTCTGGAAGCATCCTTCGCAGGCATGAGAGAGCAGGAAGTTAGTTATGACAAAGCATGGCTGGTTTTCTTTCAGCAGTGGAGTGGCCACCATGCTCAGGAAAGGACCCATTTTGGGGGCAAAGAAAACCTTGAGGTGTCTAGAAATGTCTGAAATAAGGCCCTTAGCTGTTCACTGTGAGGTTACTGTTTGAAACTGGCTGGCCTGAACGCGTTTTGCTGCCTGAGGTGGGGCAGCACATAACAACAACAACAACAACAATTTATTATTTATACCCCTCCCATCTGGCTGAGTTTCCCCAGCCACTCTGGGCGGCTTCCAATCAAGTGTTAAAAACAATACAGCATTAAATATTATAAACTTCCCTAAACAGGGCTGCCTTCAGATGTCTTTTAAAGAGAAGATAGCTGCTTATTTCCTTCACATCTGAAGGGAGGGCGTTCCACAGGGCGGGTGCCACTACCGAGAAGGCCCTCTGTCTGGCTCCCTGTAACCTCACTTCTCGCAATGAGGGAACCACCAGAAGGCTCTCGGTGCTGGACCTCAGTGTCCGGGCTGAACGATGGGGGTGGAGATGCTCCTTCAGATATACTGGACCGAGGCCGTTTAGGGCTTTAAAGGTCAGCACCAACACTTTGAATTGTGCTCGGAAGCATACTGGGAGCCAATGCGGATCTCTTGGGACCGGTGTTATATGGTCCCGGCGGCCAGTCACCAATCTAGCTGCCGCATTCTGGATTAATTGCAGTTTCTGGGTCACCTTCAAAGGTAGCCCCACATAGAGCGCACTGCAGTAGTCCAAGCGGGAGATAACTAGAGCATGCAGCACTCTGGCAAGACAGTCTGCAGGCAAGTAAGGTCTCAGCCTGCGTACCAGGTGGAGCTGGTAGACAGCCACCCTGGACACAGAATTAACCTGCACCTCCATGGACAGCTGTGAGTCCAAAATGACTCCCAGGCTGCGCACCTGGTCCTTCAGGGGCACAGTTACCCCATTCAGGACCAGGGAGTCCCCCACACCCACCCGCCCCCTGTCCCCCCAAAACAGTACTGTCTTGTCAGGATTCAACCTTAATCTGTTATCCACCATCCATCCTCCAACCGCCTCCAGGCACTCATAGCATCCATTCACAATAGTGCCAAGAGGCCAGTCAACTTATTTTGGCACCTGAGGCAGAAAATCCCACAAGTGCCTCTCGCCTTCCCTGTCAGTAAAAACATCTGCCTTTTATGGATTGTTTTAATGCTGCTTTTAGAATGTTTCCAAATTTTATGGTTTTAATTTGCTTTTCTTGTATGTTGAACACTACCCAGAGAATGTTAGTTATTGGGCAGCTAATAAAATGCAGTAAATAAACAAAATAATTGCTACCCTTTCTGCGTGTAGGACCCTACATTAGTGTGGCAGTCTGCTAAGAAAAAGCCTGTGCATGAGCAGCTGCTTGCACATAGGTTTTCTCTGTGCTACTACAAGGACAAATGCAGCCTGCCGCCCAGTACTTATAGTTCCTCTTTCATAAAAGTAACGTAGTGGAGGCTATATTTCTTTTGACATTGAATCCGTATCTTTAGGAGGATGAAACTGAAATAATTGGGGAGGGGGGGTTAGTAGATATGGAGGGGACTATATTAGCATTGCACTTGATTATGTGCTGCTCTGCTGGTAGTAATAACTTAAAATGAAATAATCTGCTAGGTTGACGTTCTGGACTAATCAGACAGTATCTAATCACTTCAGTTTTTCAACACAATGACTCAGTGGGGGGAAATGGATTTTGCGATGAAAATATAAAACTATGTACTCTTACATTTTGCGCAATGGGCTGGTTTATATTCATATCAATTTCACAGCTGAAAAGACATTGTAAACGAAAGGGGCAATTAAAAATATATTTATGAGCTGTGCATGCAAATACAGATAGTCCATGTATAATCTTTATTTACCAGATTCTGCTGGAGGGCAGGAGGGCATTCCTGATAGGGATGATGCCTCTTTCTGCAAGGATCAGGCCATGTCCTCTGAAGTCTTTAGCCTTCTTTCCAGGGGGAGAATTCTTCCCTCTTTCCAGACCGACCCTGCCTGCTGTCGGTGACAGCTGGGTCCTTCTTCTCTGGAAAAAAGACAACAAAACTCATCTGTAACATTTCCAGTGTGTGTTCTGTGTCACTTTGTGAGATTGGTGATCTTTTTCCTTTCCAGTTTGGTCACACTGGGCCTCAGAGGCGCCACAGCTATAATGTAGAATGGAAGGAAAGTTGCTGGTGGGAGGCCTGCCAAATTTTGGCGTCACAGAGGGTGCCGATGAAATTTGAGACCTCACAATGACTTGCTCTAAGGGGGAGGCATGTCCTATATCCATGGTCTGACGGGCCCAGATATCCTGATCCCGCTGTCTCGCCCATCTCTCATGTGGTCAGTGAAGGGATGAGTCCCCTATTTTCTGGGGTTTATACTAGAGGAAATCCCACAAGTTCATGTGCTGGACTAAGGTGTTTATTCCCATTGGATAAAGTCTTTTGGCAGAACGGTCTTCTGCCAAAAGATCACACACGGAAAAGTACAAAGTCAGCAGGGGCAGACTGGGTGCCAAAAATCCCCAGGGGGGCAAGTGTGTGGCGGACCAGAGTCAGGATTTACTCATGCTTGCAGATATTTACATAAATGCAATGTTCAGACTATAGTGGGAACAGAGGGGGCATGACTCATAAATCTTTTGTGGTTAGTCACATTACCTGCAAATATTAGAAGGCTGCAGGGCACCCATGATTCTAAAATTGAGGTGAGTTGGGGATTCGCCTTGTGAATTTCATTAAGGCCCACCTTCCCCCTCACCATTTCAGCACTGCATAAATATACTTGCTTCCTTTCACAAGCTTTTAGGAATTCTGCCAGGTTCTTTGCCAGATCATTGTTTTTCATTTCATCTCATTTCTTTTCAACTTTTAAAGAAGTTTCATCTCTCCCCTTTGTCAGTCACTGAGCTTTAGTACCTTAAACTCTCAGCCTACTTTTCTCTTCTGTTATTGCTTTATACTCTACCGGTTACAACATTCAAAATTCATTTCCTTAATAAATACATTGCAATATGTTGCATCTGACAAGCCTCTGAGTTTATTATAAGACCAAAATAGCCAAGCGCATTACAATAATTGCATATATCATTTCCATATTTCCAATGCTAATTTTGTATGACTTTCACTGTGGATTTCAGTCAAAAAAGTTTCAGCTCAGCTGGGGCATTTTGCTAGGTATTTAAAAGGTTATGGGTACAGACCCACAGAAAACTTATTTAAATAATTTTGCATATTGTTAATTAGATAATTATATGCAAATTTTGCCCAGCAGGGGAAAACCCTGGTTCTTGCTGTCAGGGATTTCCTGGCAGTGGCGTAGTGTGGGTTGTCAGCAAGGCAAGTAATTTGCGCCCCCTAACCCATGGATTTGCGCCCCCTAACCCATGGATTTGCGCCCCTAACCCCCAGATGTTGCGCCCGGTGCAGCCGGCCCCCCCTGCACCCCCCACGCTACGCCACTGTTTCCTGGGTTCACTACACTGTATATAGATGGGAGTCTCTACCCTACCTACAATTCGTGGCTAAAAGCTTTTGCTTATCTACATGTTAAAGCCAAAATAAGTGTTCTCCAGCATTCAGCATTCTCCAGCATTCAGCATTCTGCCCCCCCATCACACACACATTCTCCTTCTCCATCCCATCCAGTTCATGTCATATACACCTAAACACCTTGTCAATTACAGTATAGTGCTGTCCACACTTGATACCCAGCAACCACAAATCAACATAAATCACACTTTAACTGATTCTCACCCAAATCGTCCCCAAACAGATTCTTTGCTTAATGCACACCTCACCTCCACACGGACCCAAATCAACCTTCAATAAGGTTACTTCGAATTATCTATCCAGTCAAAATTATATAACCTGAACCCTGCTGTTTGAAAGTCCAGGTTTACTATAAATGTTGCACAGAGGTCAGAAGTGAGTTTACAGAAATATAAACAGTTATACAATCACCTGGAAGGAAGCCGCAGCAGGAACACAGTAGGTCTGTGTAGGGCAAGCATGGGATTGTGCTGTTATCAACTTTTATTCCTGTAGATCAGCCAGTAATTCAGGTGAAGCTCCAGTGTTGCTGAAATAGGGCGAAAGGCAGTTTCTCATAATTCCAAGGATGAGAAACTATGAAATTGTTTAATATACACTTTACTGCTGCTTCTCCTTTTGACCTGCAATACTCTATTGAGAGATGCTTGTTCGACTAATACGGTCAGTCTGTGAAGAATGGAATGCAAAAGCTTGGGTATAACAAAAACATTGTTTTCAGAAGCTCTTATTGTAATTTTTTCTAAAACATTTGCTGATTGACTGTGCTTAACTTCTGACACTGTTGATTGGTGAAACCGATATTCATATTTATTTAAACTAGAGCAGTCAAGCCCCATGGCCCTCTTCATTTATTTTCATGATAGTGCTTTTGAAAAATCATTCCCATGAAAGCAGGTGCAGGAAAAACATTCCAGCACAGTTGGTCTTTGTGTAAATGATTCAGTTTCTTACTTCCTTTCCCACTGAGTTAGCTAGTCATAAAATGACACTACTGGTATTCCAAGACCAGCTCTGTCTACCATTCTTGGGAGAAGCAACAGCGGAATGAGGGAACACATCATGAGCTACTACCTTAAACTGTCTGAAAAAGCTATCATCTCTCTAGTTTTCCCCAGTATAATGCATTTGGTATGTTGCTGTTTTCACCAATGTACGCATTTTTATGCATAATCTCTCCTAATAAATGCAGTTTCATACACATTATTTGTTTGGAGAACTATGCAAGATTTGGAGCAGTGGGAATTTCAAAGGATGAATGTGTTTCAGTTCATGCATTTTCAGGAAGTGTTAATTAGGTAGGGCAGAGCTTTCCAAACTGTGTGTTGCAACACATTAGTGTGTCGACTGCAGTTTGTAGGTATGTTGTGTGAATGCTCCTCCCAGGGCAGGAAAAACGCTAGTTTAACTTCTGGTTTGCTAGTAAAACTGAGTTACTGCGTCACGAAATGAGGCATGTCTAAAAAGTGTGTCACCAACATGAAAAGTTTGAAAAGCTCTGAGGTAGGGTTTGCCTTGAAATATGAACCGATTGAATCTCCCCCCCCCCCCGATAGTAATAATACTTCACCTTGTCTTCTAAATTCCCAGAGTCTCCTTTTGCTGTTCCAAGTGAAGATCAAGATGCTGCTCAGCTATTTGTCATCTAATCTGCCTGTTTCATTTTCTTGCTCCTGTCCAGAGGCACTGAGTTTTGCCCGACACTGGGAGGGCTCATCATGTCTGTGTGGGGTCACACACAGGCTCCTCAAGATTGGGGAGGGGGCTCAGCCCCATCCTCACATACTTTGGGGGCGAGCGAGGTGTTCTCAGCTACATAGGTTTAGTGTCTGTGACCCTGTCCCTGACTTGCCTTTCCTCTAATTACCTCTCCTTTTGGTGGGCTGCATTCTGAAGTTTGGATTATGCCTCCAGCTGCCGTGATGGTGCCATCATTGGGAATTGCTGAGTTTTTCTCCCATTGGTATTGAAGGTCACCAGGTTTGGTTAGGTCAATATTTAGAAGAACATCACATTCATTAGTGATGCCTAATGTATGCCATCTGTAAACAATTCAGAAAGACATCATTCAGTTTAAAAGTCAACATGCAGACAGCATTTCACATTCTTTGTGCCAGATTTTGAAAACTGCCCCACTGCTTCGGTCGGAGGGGTTGCAGAACTCATAATGAGCATGAACATGGTGTGCATTGAATGAATTCCATTCTCTAATTTGAACTCATTCACTGTACAATTCAGTAAATGCTGTCTAGATTCTGTTTATCCAGGTACAACACTCCTATTCATGGCGACTCTTCCAGGAACTCTTAACTGAAAGAAGACAAATGACTTCTCATTAGTGTAATTATTAGCGGGTAGCCTTTGCACAGTCCATTCAAAGCATCTCATGTAACATTTTCTTGGTAATATTGCATCATTTTTAAGTAGCATCATTTTTAAGACTAGAAACTCAGTATATTCAATTTGAAAGGAAGGATTGTTGCTCATTTATATGGATTCCCTTCTGAATAAATGCATTTGGAAGCAGACATAAGGAAATAATCGAGACTCTGTTAACTGCATTATCATATGTTATTATAAATATACTAACGGTGCATTCCTAGCCACAATTTCATTATTTATCAATTTATTTGATTTCTGGGAAATGGTCTTAATACATCTGAAATCATTTTATGTCTGAAAATTAGGAGTAGTAGCCTTTACCAGTAACTAAAATAGTAGGTATTGAACAAAACAAATAGGCCTGATTTGCATGTTATGGTAAGCCAAACTTAAATGTCATAAGACACTCGTATTTTGCTGCATCAGACCAACATTGCTACCCTTCCGGAAGTCTGTTATTCAAATAGTCTTCCCATTTCAACCCAATCCAAAAGAACTGTATGGTGAGTTATGGGTGGGCAAGCAACTTCTTCAAAATAATTCTCATTACAACAATTAGCAGTCAGAATTCTGCCATTTCCTTTGTCTGTTTGAAGAACTGAGCAGATCCCCAAAGTAAGCATAGGATTTAGAAAGCCTACGCTTATGTACGGGTGGCGCTGTGGTCCAAACCACAGAGCCTAGGGCTTGCTGATCAGAAGATCGGCAGTTCGAATCCCTGCGATGGGGTGAGTTCCTGTTGCTCGGTCCCTGCTCCTGCCAATCTAGCAGTTCAAAAGCATGTCAAAGTGCAAGAAGATAAACAGGTACTTCTCCGGCCTGAAGGTAAGCGGCATTTCCGTGCGCTCCTCTGCTTTTGGTGTTCTGCTGCACCAGAAGCAGCTTAGTCATGCTGGCCACATGACCCGGAAGCTGTCTGCAGACAAACGGCCAATAACTCCCTCGGCCAGTAAAGCCAGTAAAACTACAGAGTCATTCGCGACTGGACATAACGGTCAGGGGTCCCTTTACCTTTACGCTTATGTTCAAGTTGGTTTTTAAGGGTACGCCATGCATAAAAGAACGTTTACACAGGTGATCGCCAAGTGCCCTTTGCCATCATTGCTCTCTTTCGAATGTTCTCTTTCCTTCTCCCTTAAGCACTTCTGAAGATAAAAAACTTATATATCTAGTCTTCTGCTCTATTTCTTATGTGCCTCTCTTATTGTTTTAGGAAAAGCAGCACTCATAACTTGTTTACTTCTGCTTTGGAAAGCTATAGTAGATAAGGAAATTAATAATAGTTCCCCAGGGTGACACTACTTGATCACATTTTCTTAGCTTTACGTAGAGACTTTAATCATAAATCTTTGTGTTACTGAAACAAATAATGGAATGAACACAATAGGGATAATTGTGCACACTGTGGCATAATTTATTATTTATTGGCAATTAGTTTTCTTATAATTTGTTGATTTTGCCAATTCACCGACACAGCTGAATGTTTGATCCCAAGAATAAGTGGCAGACTGCTGCATAAATGGCATGGGCATGGCCTCATTACTTCATTAGTAGCTGGAACAACTCATAAACCTTGATTTTTATGTGATTTAAAGATATGTCCAGAGATAGTAACAATTACATTTTGAATATTGAAATTGCTGAAGTTTGTAATTATCTGATTTGTTAATGTATTTGTCCTGGTCATAATGCTCAGCTATACAGTATTCTGAATCAAGAGTAATTTTTCCCAGAAGTTCTTATTTGGCTTGAAATCTGAAATATGCCCTGTCACTAGGCAGCAGACAGTGTGCCCTAAGACAGCTGTTTGGGCACATATTCAGGATTTATTCATGTCAATCTCTTACTGTTGTTAGACTACTCATTGATTGCTATGAAACTACACAAACAATGAAGTCAACTGTCATGTAATGTTAACCTCATTCATGCTTAAACGCAAGTAAACTTAAATTACTGTGAACTGTGTAACTACATTACTTGACGAAACACCCTTTTGTCTGATGAACATCTTCATTGTTTCATTCTTAGGTTTTTGTGAAATTATATGCTCCCATCATCCAGCTCTAAAGTCCTTTCTTGTCCAAAGGGGTGTTTCTTTTGGGTTTGAATTTCAAGTTGTGCAGTACCACGCTTGGTAGGTGCAAGACAGGTGAAAACATACCATAATTCACAGAGATGAATGCAATTATATGCATGTTACGGCACCATCAGCACATGTCAGGGCCGGTTCAGCTGCAAGTCCGCACAGAGACTCAGTAAAGTTGACCCTTTATTCAAGGAAACAGAATACAAACAGAGAACCTGTAAATGCAAAAAAAAAAAAAAAAAAAATGCAAGGAAAATATTGTTCTTCCCTTTTCTGTCCATTATTAACTTGCTAACTTGTAGCAAAACTCTGTCCTCATGTGGTCACCTTATTCCATTGTGCTTTGTTTCTTTAAAATAAATGAACTGAGGCTGCAATCCTGAACACACACTGACTAGGGAGTAAGGCCCAGCAGGTCTTACTTCTGAGTAAGCATGCTTACGATTGCAATGTCACTCAGTGCCGCATAAATGCAGGCGAAATTTAGAATGCTGCATTAATGCACTAATTAATGAGCTCCGGGGACGGAGCAAATTAAAACTATTTTTCAACGACTGTTTAACTCACGAAGGGGAAACTGCAGTAGATATAAAAGATGATGCTACCTAGGAAAGGCAGCTGGAAACTTGGCAAGCCCACGGTTAGAGGTTTCATTTTTCATTGCTTTTTCTGCAGAGTTTCAATTCTTGCAGAATGAATCAGCCTATAAAGTGTTAGGCAGAAACCTCAATATTCATTATGTGCTAGGTACATTTCCTCTTGTTTCTTCACGAGAACAACACTTTTATCATTAAGTTAATGTTAAGGAGGACTCTTTGAGTTTCCCCCATTGCAGTTCCAGTCAGGAGTGCTTCTAGATTTGAATGGGCTGTCCAAGCAAAGGGCCGGTAACTTCAGAATTCTTCTGCAGATTTACCACTGTGAGCCCCCCGCCGCCCCCATTACAGCCTCCCACAATATGGAAACATGGTGTTGTTCTAGGACAACATGGGGAATTTAAAGGGTGGGTATCATTTAACCACCTAGTAGCACTGGAGGAGGGACGCGGGTGGCGCTGTGGGCTAAACCACAGAGCCTAGGACTTGCCGATCAGAAGGTCGGCGGTTCGAATCCCCGCGACGGGGTGAGCTCCCATTCCCTGCTCCTGCCAACCTAGCAGTTCAAAAGCACATCAAAGTGCAAGTAGATAAATAGGTACCACTCTGGCGGGAAGGTAAACGGCGTTTCCATGCGCTGCTCTGGTTCTCCAGAAGCAGCTTAGTCATGCTGGCCACATGACTTGGAAGCTCTACGCCGGCTCCCTCGGCCAGTAAAGCAAGATGAGCACCGCAACCCCAGAGTCAACCACGACTGGACCTAATGGTCAGGGGTCCCTTTACCTTTACCTAGCACTGGAGGAACAGGTGTGTGGAGGAACCTGGCGGTGCGATCCCGGTGGGGGATCCCCCTGTGCTGGGCACCACGCCCCTGCAGGCAGCGTGCCATGCCCCTGGGATGTGTGACAGCCACACCCACACCTGCTTTCCACCCCCACTGGAGCTTGAAGCTCTGCCACTGCCTAGTAGCCACCTGCTGCTAAATCAAAGCTAAGCTAGGAAATGCAGGGGGAGAGAGAGAAGATGGACCCAATCAAGTGAAGGCAAGACCACTCATGGGCCCTTAGCAGTTGCCTGAGTATGCTGAGTGCATGATTCCCCAAAAATGCATTGTTTGCTGTAATAAAATAATGCAACTTTCTCTTACTGCTCATTTTCCCTGAATAAGGGATCCTTGCTGTGATCTTGCTACGTGCAGGTGGATCACCCAGCTAAGCTGAGCAGCTGCAATGCAACACTCCGCTGGGTATGCCACGTCTGATTGCAGACAGAGGTCAGAAACATACAGTGGTACCCCGCAAGACGAATGCCTCGCTCAACGAAAAACGCGCAAAACGAAAGGGTTTTCTGATTTTTTAGCCGCTTCGCAAGACAAATTTTCCTATGGGCCTTTCTCACAAAACGATTTTTTTTTTTGAGTTTTTCCCCACAGGCTCCCTCTAAACTTCAGCGGAGCGGGGCAGGCTGGGAGGGAATCCCTTGGCCCCCCGCCGGACTTCCCAAAGCTCTTTTGAAGTCCGGCGGGGGTCCAAGGGATTCCCTCCCAGCCGCCCGCATTTAAAAGCACTCCGGGGAAAGCAACAAAGCGCGCCGCCCAGAGTGCTTTTAAATGCGGGCGGCTGGGAGGGAATCCCTTGGACCCCCACCGGACTTCCCACAGCTCTTTTGAAGTCCGGTGGGGGGAGAAGGGCTTTTCTTCCCACCGCCAGCCTTCAGAACAGCCTTCTGAAGGCTGGCGGTGGGAAGAAAAGCCCTTCTCCCCCCGCCTGCCTACAGAAGAGGTTCGAGGAAAGAGGCGAAGGAGCGCTGCCCCTTCACCTCTGTCCCCGGAGCTTGCCGTTCTCCCCCGGCCTGCCTTCAGAAGAGGTCCGGGGACAGACTGTCCCCGGACCTGGTCTGAAGGCAGTCTCCATAGGAACGCATTAATTGATTTTCAATGCATTCCTATGGGAAACCATGCTTCGCAAGACAAAAAACTCGCAAGAAGAAAAAACTCGTGAACGAATTAATTTCGTCTTGCGGTGCACCACTGTACCTAAAAGAATAGACAGATCTTCAGGCACCACAGGGCACAGAACACGCATTGCTGTGTAAAGTCTTGCTGCAAGGAAATAATTTCAGGATGATTGCATGGCAACCACATGGGGTTTTATTTATGTCACTGGACACGTGCGATGTAAAAACTCATATTCCTCCTCAACAGGAGGGTGAGCTGACTGTAACATATCTCACCACGCTGATCACCAGGGTTCATTTGGCTGATAGGGCTGGCTAGGCATATGTCCATGTACATCCATCTCGAAGCTGCCTGCTTTGTGGAAGGGGATGGCCATCTCATATAGAGTTCCAGGGTATTTGACAGCTGCTAGAACAGGGGTTGGCAAGGTTTGCCTCGCCTGGGCCGGTTCACTCCAGCGGAGTTCCCTCTGTGGACCGGATTGCGAGTGAGCGTGCGAGCGATTTCCGGCATCTGTGCAGACATGAATTCCGGCGCCGCAGAAGCAAGTCACCATGCCAGTTTAGCGCAATGCGCAGGGACTTGCCTAGCGGGTGGCGCAGTTCAGGGGCAGCTTGTGGGCCTGTTAAATGCCGGCCATGGGCCGCGTGTGGCCCATGGGCCTTAGGTTGCAGACCCCTGTGCTAGAACCTCCATGCAAGTTCATATATTCCTCCTTCTACTTTATAAATTTCTCACTAGAGAGTTTGACTCATCTGTATGGGTTTTTTAAAGTGATATTTTAAATAATTTTTGATAATGATTTTTAAGTTCATTTATTGTTTCTATTTTGTTACAGAGATCCCAGAAGATCCAGTCATTGCAGAAGAGTATTATAATGATGCATTCGATTCATGCTCAGAAACAAGTGAGGAGGAGGAGGAGGAGGAGGAGGAAGAGATAGAAGTCGAAAAGATGGTCACATCACACACTGTGTGTCAAACAAATCGGCAGGTATACACTTGCTTTGCAGTTGCCCGTTGAACATAGACTGTTAAGATGGCACTATGTAAACATGCAGTGGTACCTTGGTTTAAGAACAGCTTAGTTTATGAACAACTTGGATTCAAGAACACTGCAAACCCGGAAGTAGGTGTTTTGGTTTGTGAACTTTGCCTTGGAAGCAGAACATGTTCTGCTTCCTGTCGAGTGTGTTCCATTTGTAAATTGAGTCCCCTGCTGCTATGGGAAAGCATGCCTTGGTTTAAGAATGCTTTGGTTTAAGAACGGACTTCCAGAACGGATTAAGTTCGTAAACCAAGGTACCACTGTTTTGAAAACTCCTTAATGTAGGCTGCAACATACATATGGTTCCTCACTTTTATTACTGCAACTTGTATTCCCTCCCCCTTCCTAAGCCAAACTTTTCCTTTGATTTCCATGTAGAATGTAAAGGAATTATATAATCACGAGTGGCAGTTAATTGTGTTTTGAACAGGATTGGCTGCGATTCAGTATTTCCAAAGGCATCCAATATAAAATAGAATTTTGAACAATGCAGAGTTAAATTCGGGACTGGCAGTCAGACTGGGACAGAGTGACATTTTGTCAAGCCTTCACGGTTCACATTTTGTCATGTCTTTGTGGTTCACATTTCTGTGACAAGAAAAATTAGGGGAGAAATGGATGTGGTTTTATTGACACCTCTGCCAGAATTTGATTCTACTGTTTGTGCCTGTTAGTTTTCCACCCAGTGCACACACATAAATTTCTCTGTCATTAATGGATGAAGCAACTATACAATCAGGCGAGAGCTATACAACCCTGGCACATTTGCATCTAGCACCTTATCAATAAAACAAGACAGTCTCATCACCTTTCCCTTATCTCAGCGTATTTGATCTTTTCCTTCTTCTAAATCTCCATTCTTCAACATCAAACAAACCCTTGTTTTCAGCTTTGTAAACTGAAAACATTGCAGCCTGGGCCAAAAATGATCACCGGTGATGAGACAGGCTAGATGCTACTATGGGGGGTGTGTGTGTGTTAAAGTTCTCTCTCCATACAATCACAATTTAGAAGTGGCTGCTTACCCAGAATTGGGTGAAAGGGTGTGAAACAAAAGTCTCTGGTCTTCCTTGAGATTGCTTACCTTTCTTTTATTCCCCCTTCAGCTTCTGGTTCATCCTTTGGAGGCTGAATCTGTTCAAATCTGTCTCTGTGATGGTGGCCCCTGGCCCTCACAGTATGTTAAGCACTGGTTTCTCCTTGAACTGAATAGACAATGTTAATAGCAGCAGGGCAGAGCAAGGTTTATGGGTGAACATAGAAATAATATTGGTGCAGAAAGACCATATTAACTACCTAGAGCAGCCAAACAATGCTTATCCAACCCCTGAGCAGAATGAATATCCGCTGTGCATATCTAGGAGGCATAGTTCTTCTGTACCAATGGACTGGGACTCAAAACAAATTTGTTGGCATAGACCATATTCGCCTTCTCTCACAGGACTGGCAAAAGATTTAAAACAGTGGTGTACAGTGGTTTCTGATGATTGTAACATTTGCCTCTTAGCATTTCTCTCTCTCTCTAACAAATACTGCTCATATGGTGATGTTCCCAAGCTCAAGGTCTCTTTGTTTTCCTTCCGACTACAGGACAGTGATGTTGAAGCAATGGTCAGATACATGGAGAACATCCTAAACACCAGCTGTCTAGGTAAGATGATGTGCCCTCAATTTAGGAACAGTTTGATAACAATACTGAACACTGAATTGATTTTTCTTTCTCTCCACGACACTCAGAAGACCCATAAAAACAAATGGTGCTTCTTCTGTCAACCTTTACAGACCACACAAAAGTGTCTTTCCTTTGAAAGAAAAGCTCATTTCCAATAACTTCAGCTCCAAAACTAGCATTGGAATCTTTTTGAGTCTGCAAGCTTAACAGAAAGAAGACTGATCACAAGGAATATTTGATTTCAGACTAGTATTATTATGAATTTCTTTTATTTGTTTCATTATTATTATTATTTTGCTTTTCTATATTTAGTATGTGGTGCACAACAACAAAGTTAAAAATGTGTCACTAGAAACCATAAGTAACCATTAAAAAAAGAATAATTGGATTCATGGGTAGGAAAAGCTTGATTAAAATAAAATTTTACCATTTATCTTTCATCACATTAAGGTCATACTCAATTGATTCCAATGGATATTAGCATATGTTGCCTTGAAAGAAAAAAACATTAAAGTCAATTCATTTGGAATTAATTTGGGATTGGATACGATCCATCACACTCTTTTAATATATCACATTTCCCCATAGACAAGTTTGTAACAAGTGTAGATTTAAATGTGCAGGACTTAACTCCTAAATTCCTGCCTATGTTGTTTAGCTGTGTGTTTAGTCACTGTATATTTTTACTTAATATATATATATTATTTTACTGTATACATATTAATGTATTTACTTAATAAATTGACTGCAGTCCATGAAAACTTATGCCATAATAATTGTGTTAATTTTTTAACTCAAGATTAGCAAAAATCGTTGCTTTTGCTGCAAGAAACTGGCATAGCTATCCCTCTGCATGGTTCAGTTCCTCTAGATATGCTGGCAATTGCCTATATTCCATTAGGGATTATTGCTGTGAAGTTGATGGCCTTATTAGCACATGCTCCATTTTATCCTCATAGATAGGTTTATGGAGTATGAACCAATGCCAGATAAGGGCTCCTTTTAATACTGAGTAGAACCTACTTCTACATGCAATGATGAAACAAGGCTATAGGAAACCTGTGGCATCAGATGATCAGCAGTAGGTTTCAAAGGAGCATGTAAACAAACCAACATGGCTGTTGGTCCTATTCCCAGTCTCCACTTGAGTATCCAAAGCTGTGAACACAGCGTTCACTTGTACAACTTGTATGCACAGAGGCTATGTTCAGAACTTTGGTTGAATGTATAAAGGTTGGGGATGGAGCCAACATGGACATTAATCCCACTCTTCCACGCCAATGCAGTCATATCCCTAGATAGGATGCCTAAATTAGCTACAACAAGCTATTTACTCAATGGAAGTACATGAGTAGCTGTTGAGCTTTTTCTTTTCTTTTCTTTTACTTTTACAAAAAACCCACAATTTTTCAATTGAGTTGCCTAAGATCCAGGACAAATCGCCACCTTTCAGAAATTCTCCCTGGACGTCATGAGGCCACCAACTTGCAGAAGCACATCAGGCCTGGGGCTGTTCAGTGCTTAGATGTGACTTCTGGGAAACGGAAACATGCCACATTTAGTTCTATGATGAAAGAGAAATGGGATATACATGTAAGGGCAAGAGGAAATCGTGAGCCTAGTTTAGCAGTATTGGACCTTGAGTGGGCTTCTCTAGCTGCAACATGCTATCCACCCAGTGCTATTTTTCTAGAAAAAAGAGGTGCTAGAACCATGAATGCCTGCCTTGTTCTCTTATAACAGCAATGGCACCCACCTGAGAGTTCCAGCTGAGAAAAAGCCCTAATGCCTCCTCAGGTGGTACTTAAGTTTCTTGTTGTTGTTTAGTTGTGTCCGACTCTTTGTGACCCCATGGAGCAGAACACGCCAGGCACTCCTGTCTTCCACTGCCTCCTGCAGTTTGGTCAACTCATGCTGGTAGCTTCGAGAACACTGTCCAACCATCTCGTCCTCTGTCGTCCCCTTCTCCTTGTGCCCTCCATCTTTCCCAACATCAGGGTCTTTTCCAGGGAGTCTTCTCATGAGGTGGCCAAAGTATTGGAACCTCAGCTTCAGGATCTGTCCTTCTAGTGAGCACTCAGGGCTGATTTCCTTCAGAATGGATAGGTTGGATCTTCTTACAGTCCATGGGACTCTCAAGAGTCTCCTCCAGCACCATAATTCAAAAGCATCAATTCTTCGGTGATCAGCCTTCTTTAGTGTCTAGCTCTCATACATCAGTACTGGGAAAACCTTTAACTATACGGACCTTTGTTGGCAAGGTGATGTCTCTGCTTTTTAAGATGCTGTCTAGATTTATCATCGCTTTTCTCCCAAGAAGCAGGTGTCTTTTAATTTCGTGGCTGCTGTCACCATCTGCAGTGATCATGGAGCCCAAGAAAGTAAAATCTCTCACTACCTCCATTTCTTCCCCTTCTATTTGCCAGGAGGCCATGATCTTACTTAAGTTTCTAAGCGAACTCAAATCCACATCTGCCCAGGCTTAGGCGTTAAACCGAGCATGTTCTTTTCTGATCCAGCTGATGTGTACACATTTGCATTGCACATTTGGAGGGTGGAATTTTGTGTGTGCAATTGGGAGTTTTGTAAAGGCAAAGGCTCCAGAGCTATCAGGAATAGGAAGTAGGCAAGAGGGAGATATTAAACAAGTAGATAAACAAACTAAGTAAATTGAGTGAGAAGCCACCTTGGAAATTAAGGGGTATATAAATCAATACTTTAATAATTAAGTATGCTGGTTTAATTTGCTTTTTATTTTTATGGAAATCCCAATTTCTTTTATTTTCATTAGGTTTTGGGGGGTTTTTTTGGATAATGAAAAAGAAATGTGTCCATTTCCAATTTGCCACTAATTTGCATACAGTCCCATGGGCATTAAATTATTCAGATACAAAATGAAAAAGCTGCAAAAGGTGCTTGTAGCCATTTAACACCAACTGAGTATATTGTCCACTTCATTATATAACTTAATTAAATAAGAGATTACAGCTTTAGGCCTGCAATGTAGACAATGCATCATCAGGAGCCAAGAAAAGATGTGATACCAACAGAAGAAACTGGAGTGGTTTTTGGGTAGCCATGTGTTAAATATTTGTGGCAGTGTATCTCCCTGAACACTGGATCATAGTCTAGTTAGAACAGGGGTAGCTATTGTCATGTCCAGGAGTGACCCAAGACATTTTGGCACCTAAAGCAAACCACAAAATGGCATCCCTCTCCCTGCCAGGGAAGAAGGGCTGGGTGAATATCTAAATCAGGAACAAAGCAGGGAGGGAAGAAAGATCAACATCAGGCACTGCTGCCCCTGTAGATCCTGCTGCCTGAGGCAGTTCCTTCACCTTGCCCTATGGGTGGACCGGCCCTGGTGGTGTGATCCAGATGTTGTTGGCCAACAGTCTGGGATTATTGGAGTATACTCAACACCTGGAGCGCATCACGTTATTTAACCGTGGGTTGGAGTGTCAGACTAGGACAAGAGCGAGCCAGGTTCAAATTCTTGGTTAGGTATGAAGCTCTCTGGGTGACTGGGCCAGTCACTCTCTCACAGCCTGATCTACCACACAGGCTTGTTAGGAGGAAAAAATGGAGGGGAGGGAAGAGCTCATTGGAGAATAGGCAGGGTATAAATAAACAATGCCAATGTAACATCCGGGGATATCTTGTTTTCTGTTAACTGAACAATGTGTTTGTGACATAGTGGGGATTGCCAAGACCAATCAATGCTCCTTCCTGGAGATCTGTATCCTTTCTCTAAAATACTTTAAAGCTGTTACATTACGATCTTTCTACATAGTTAAAAAGCCTATCTTGCTTTAGATGTCATATTATTGGTCAGACAGCATCTCTCTCTCAAAATACCATTTCCAGAACTTCTGGACTTTTGTACATAAAAGTTAAAGCATTCTACTTACCAGTGAGAATCACAGCCTCCGATTAAAGCACAAACATAGTCCTTTTTTGGCTACAAATTTTTGATATGCCAGCAACCTGTACACATGGTAAGCCATCACACATATTAAATATGTAGTTATTTTCTGACACGACAGTTTGTGACATTGGACTGGTGCTTAAGTTTAGCATTTTCTAGTGATTTTCTAGTGTTAAATCCCCATCCTCGCCCTCCCGCACTTCATTTATGATTTATCCGTATATTAGCTGATAAGAGCAGCCTTCAAACAAAAGGAACATTGCATTTGGTGTGTGGGAGGCTTAAATGGTGTGCTTGCGCTGTTTTGTGTCATGTGCGTAAAGCAGTTGGTGGAATTTAAAAAGATCAATGTTCAGTTCATTAACATTAATGAATGCTAATGTTCATTAAACATTTATGGATTGCAAGTTGCAAAACGATGCAATGTAGCTATAATGAATGGCCCAATGTGACTGTTTTTGTATCTTCTACAGTGCTCAAGTTATGTAACAATGGGATGTAATGCTTTGTGTAGAAGCTTATCTTGTCCCCGCTAATTTTACTATACAAACGTTTTCAAAAGTGATCTTGCAAGCAGAGCGCAGAGGCAATGCACAATGAAGGTGATCCATTTTATAGTCACATAATGTCTCCACGAGAGTATAAATTTACATGAATTGGAAAGAGTTTTGCAGTATTAAGCAAGAACTATTTTTGGCCTTCATTTTGCTGATGAAACATCGAGCTGATCAAAAACGTTTTGTTGTCCCCAGCGTTCTTTGAGAACAAATCTGTGCTACCCAAAGTGTACTTCTGAAGAAGTGTTGCTGTTGAATCAGCTTTTGAATCTATGCAGGAAAGAGCTCACAGATTTAGCTGCCAGCAGTTACTATAAAAGCAGTATTAACACACCAGCAATACAGCAGCCTCATGTGGTTAGAAAGTTGTAACACTTGGGTCGATGTCCGGGGCTAGGTTCAGTGTCTAGGGGATATTCTTATTTTATTGAGTTCTACAGCTCCTGCCTCCACCCAGGAAACCTGGGACTCCAGTTTGGATGTCTAAACAGCAGTCATTCAACAACACACACTCCTAGGATGTATGTTCCAGCAAAAAGGCTGCAACAACAACTGGGGTGCATTGCAATAAGGAATTCCAACCAGCAGAAAACAGCAGTGAAGCTCCTCTAGCTCCAAGCCAATAGGAAGCACTAAGCCAGGTCCAAGATACTTGGGTAGCCCTATGCTTCCCCTCCTAGGTATGTTTTCATCAAATAGTGACTCAGAAAGTAAAGGTAAAGGGACCCCTGACCATTAGGTCCAGTCGTGGCCGACTCTGGGGTTGCAACGCTCATCTTGCTTTATTGGTCGAGGGAGCCAGCGTACAGCTTCCGGGTCATATGACCAGCATGGCTAAGCCACTTCTGGCGAACCAAAGCAGTGCATGGAAACGCCGTTTACCTTCCCATCGGAGTGGTACCTATTTATATACTTGCACTTTGACGTGCTTTTGAACTGCTAGGTTGGCAGGAGCTGGGACTGAGCAACGGGAGCTCACCCCGTCGCGGGGATTTGAACCACCGACCTTCTGATCGGCAAGTCCTAAGCTCTGTGATTTAACCCACAGCGCCACCCGCATCCCTGATTCAGAAAGTAAAGCCTAGCAATTCCATGTTTTGAGCATTCAGTAGGAGAGTGTTAAAGGTAAAGGGACCCCTGACCATTAGGTCCAGCCGCGGACGACTCTGGAGCTGCAGCACTTTACTGGCCGAGGGAGCCGGCATACAGCATGACTAAGCCGCTTCTGGCGAAACCAGAGCAGTGCACAAAAACTCCATTTACCTTCCCGCCGAACAACGGGAGCTCACCCTGTCACGGGGATTCGAAGTTCAAACTTCCCTCCCCTTCACTAAGAGAAAAGTGGACCCAGTCTCTCCCTGTTGTCCAGAGGTCACTTCTACTTAAGGGCAAGCCAGCATCCAGCAGCACTCTTGCCAAGGCTATAGCTAACTGTCAAGATGGCAAAAGTGGCCCAGGCACCCTTCTGTTTGTTAATATATTCCAACAGTTACAGCAAAACATGTGCAACTCTATCCAACATGCAAAAGGATGTGGCATGCTAGGCTCAGGTGCTATGTTTTCTCTGCACTTTCTGCTTCTGCTGTGTGGTGGAGTGTATTCTTTTCTCTACATCTTGACAATAGGCGAGCACATGTGTGACAGTCTCTATTTCTGATGTATATGCTTTATAAAATAATGCTACAATATGACAAAAAGGGGGCAGGGGTTAAGGAAGAGCTGCAGAAACTAATCAGGGTCTATGAACAGAGCGCAACCCAAATCCCCACGGTGCTTGTAGAAATCTGTTCCAAGACTTCACACACAACCCATCTCTGTAAAGCTCCATAACAATGAATGAGCTGGTTTCTAACTTTATAAACTGAGCTAAATTATTTGTGCAAGATACATACGTTACTGGAGAGGGCAATAATGTTGCAATCAGGAACAGGTTTTGTTGATCCAATAGCCAGCACGAAGGCAAAAACCTAATAAAAAAAAATGGGTTATTTAGTCCAACTTTCCAGAAAAGCTGAGAAGGATGCCTTTAATAACATCTCACGTTAAAGGAATCTGAAGTATTATAGGGGTAAAAATACATTGCTAGAATAAGAGTGTGCAGACTACGCAGATCACAGCGACACATCCTGCAAATATATATTCTTTATATTTTGCCATTAAGTTAAGACATCATGTCCATGGTGGACTAAAACAACAACAACAACATGTAGCTTAAGGTTGGTTTTGATCCGTATTTGGACTCTTAAGCATATACACATATGTCTTTAAAGGTAGTCTGTGATGGGAAGATGAAGTTTAACCTTTTAACTGGTCAAAGGTATTTGTTTACTTGTAGCATAGCTGCTTTTCCCACACTCCTCATGCACCAGTGGAACTTCACCAATCTTTGTAGTTTCTAGAAAAATCCTCTGACTGCTACTTCTCCAGCTGTGATTTCAATATTTGATGAAATTTGAAAAACTGAAAAACAATAATAATAAAAACCCAAATTTGCTTCTTTGTGCAGTTTCTCCTATTGTTATAAGAGTTCCCCCCACAAAAACATCTTTTACAAGACATGGTGTAGATCTGGCATGTGCTATCATACTGAAACCGTTGCTGTCCCTGCTGAGCCAAGTTGCCTTAATGTGTATTTAATAAGCTAATTCGTCTTTAATCAAGGCAGCGCTTCCCTGTGACAAAAGTGAATTGCTCGCCTTTTCTTGATTGTCCTTGAATAGCGCTATGGATCTGTAGTGATGCTGAGAGGAGCAAGGTGAATGAGGTTGTCCATCTCTGCATTGATCTGTAGGCACTGGGACTGTCACCAGAGCGACTCCGCTGGGACCCGAACGATCTGGAGTGCTGAGCGGCACCACGGCTGAAACCAAGCTGAGGAGCATGAGGGAGTAAGTTGCCTTTTTAGAGATGCTAGCTTTTGCATGCATATAACAAAAAACAACAACTTTGATTCCAGAATATTAAGATTACAACCACATCTTTTCTAGCAGCAGTTACGTATTACTTCAGGATGTTTTCTCTCTTATTGTCTGTCATTTCTTTTGAAGTGAGACATCATCTTGCCTGTCTCTGCCTGTCTCTAAACTGGTAATTTTATCCTTTTGTGTTATTATCTCGGTGCAAATCTGATCAATCAGCTTTACATAGCCATGTCCAAAACACTGCTTTTAAGGTTGCCTTCTCTCTTTTGACCGCGTGCAATCCTCCTTCTTTTGTATATAATTTTTATTTAATTTTCTGTTCTGTAATTTAAAACACTCATTTTACATCCTTAAAATATCAATGACTTCCCTTCTTCTCTTTCCATGGTTCATTTAAATATTACAGATCCCTGCATATTTTACAAAGCCTATACTATTCAGTATTCCATTATTGCATCCATCAAAACTTATTTACACTGTTGAATTTATCTTAACTCTGCCAGTGTTTTCAGCTGTACACAATTATTTCCCATTTATTCAAAAAACGTTTTCCAATCTTCTCTAAACGTATGTTCTTCTTATTCTCTTAATCTGTATGTTATGTCTGCAAGTTGTGCATATTCTGTCAACTTAAGCTGTCATTCTTCTTTGGTTGGGACCTTGCTCATTTTCCATTTTTCGGCTAACAAAACATGGCCCACAGTAGTAGCATACATAAATAACCTTTTTTGACACCTGGGAATTTCAGTCTGAATTATACCCAACAGAAAGGACTCTGGGTTTTGGGGGGGGGGGAGTACTTTTAAACATTTTTTTCAATTCATTATGGATCATTTCCCAATACTTTTAACCTTTTACGAGTCCACCACATATGAAAAAACGTTCCCTCCACCTCTTTGCATCTCCAGCACTTATCCAATTCAGTCTTATATATCTTAGCAATACCAGCTAAGTTAAATACCAGCTATTCTATACACGTCTATTCAGAAGTATGCTCCATTGAGTTCAATTAACTTTCCCCCCAAGTAAGTGGGAATAGGACCAGGGCTTTCCCCCCCAGCCAGAACTCACCAAATCTGGTTCCAGAACCTCTCAGGTGGGCACCAATTTCTATTAAAAGAGAACAAGGTGAGTTTTCTAGAAAAGCGTTTTCTCTTTTTCTAGAAAAGGGCACTGAATAGGATTGCAGCTAGGCAGAGCAATCCTGTTGGGGAGAAATAGATCTAAATCTGTGAGCCACGTTTAAAAGCCTTTCAGAACCATTGGCCTAAGGCCGCTCCACTTTCCTGTGGGGCGGTGTTGCGGGCAGGCCACACGCTCTCCCCGTGCACAGCAGGGGTGTGGCAGTGCCCCCGCATCATAGGGGAGTCCCGGCCGCATCATGCCCCCGGCCAACCAATCCAGTTGGCCGGGGGGCGTGGCTTACCGTATTTAAGCAGCCACGCAGGCCGGGGAAAATCCCTCTTGGTTCCTGTTTCCCCTACTCGTAGTTGACCCTTACTGGACTACCTGCATGGTGGGCAGGAGTCAGATATACAGTGGTACATCAGGTTACATACGCTTCAGGTTACATACGCTTCAGGTTACAGACTCTGCTAACCCAGAAATAGTACCTCGGGTTAAGAACTTTGCTTCAGCATGAGAACAGAAATCGTGCTCCGGCGGCGCGGCAGCAGCAGGAGGCCCCATTAGCTAAAGTGGTGCTTCAGGTTAAGAACAGTTTCAGGTTAAGAACGGACCTCCGGAATGAATTAAGTACGTAACCAGAGGTACCACTGTAGTCGGTTCAATTCCAGTGCTTAAGCCAATACCACTCACATTCTGTAACCAATAAAGTTGTGGTCTTAAATTAGCACATTAACCTAAAATACTGGTGTCCATGTGTTTTATTATTCAACAATTGGGGGAGGGCTTGGGGCCTTGACACGCAATAGCCATTGGGAGGCAACATGAGCTGAGTCCTCTAAACTACTGTTGGCTGCCTCCTGGCTGATTAATGGGAGCTGAACTTTATTCTTGGGACTTATCTGTGGCTTCGTGATTTGGGCCCTTGTGTGTGCCTGACTACAGAATAACAAAACATGCATAATCGGCTTAGGCATTTATACCACTCTCTTTCAGTGATGGAATCAAAAGAAAGGGAGGAAAATGACTCTAAATACATGGCATCTCGTGTTCTTTTTGCAAAGAAATCTAAGAATACATGCAATAAGCTCAGAGTTTAATGGCAGTGAACTGTATAGTGCAGTTTAAATATTCAAGAACATGTAGATGGGTACAATGGAAAAGCTTTCATGGACCAAAATGTAAGTAAATTAAAATTTTGCAGCACAGCAGTGACTGCTTCTCGTTCAGTTCCCAGTGTCTTCCACTCAGCAGCGCACCAGGATCAGGCACAAGGCATCATCATTACCTGCTGAGTCTAAGTAAAATTGTCTTTCAGAAGCTGCAAAAGAAAGGCATTTTGTGATATTTTTGTTCTTCCACCATGAATGGCCATGTTTCTTATTGCTTGAGATCCAGAAGGATTATGTATTTAAGACCCTTAGGCCAATGGCGTTGGCATCAAATGCCCATGTCTCTTAAAAATTCAGAAAGAAAGGTCATGTTGAAGTAATTGATTGAGCACGGCATGATCTTTAAGATTAGCTGACAGCTAGCTAAGAAAAAGTCTACCTTTCCGTAGCAAAGCGGTACATAGTCCGTGTGAGTGCTTAGAATAATGTTGAGACTTTCTAAATAGCTTCAATGTACTCCTGTTGAGCTCAAAGGTTGTTTTACTATTGATTTCAGTGAGAACCCCGCTAACCAGTTCTTGGGCATAAAATCTTTCCAATAACCATATTCAAATAAATCACTTTTATGTATGTTCTCTTTCTATCAGCAAATTTCATAGTGTAACTTATGTCTGTTTGCCCTCTTCGGGCAGGCAGCTTTGTGGGCAAGCATGGTGTCTTCCCTGCAAACTGGCCTATTACTGGCCAGATCATAATCCTACCACAAAATTGGCCAACGGCAGCAGGAATCCAGGGGGCGTTTCCTGGGCGCGGTGCCAACTGACCAGTAGTGGCGCTTGAATGCCCAGAGGGGGGCTAGGAGCATAGCACTCCTCCAACAGGGACCGCTTGGGGGATGCCCCAATTTGACATAGGTCACAGGATGTCCTCCCACCCTACTGCTGCTGGCTTCACCCTTAGAAATCACTTACCTCAATGCCTATGGCCAAACCTTTCACATCTGTGATTTGATTCCAAAACTCAATACAGTGGTACCTCTGGTTGCGAACGGGATCCGTTCCAGAGGCCCGTTCGCAACATGAAAATAACGCAACTACATCAGGAACAAGCGGGCTTGGGTGGAATAGAGATCTGCCATTAGGAACTAGAGGGGGGGGTGTCAAATCAACCTTACTCCATGGCTGAAGTGGGAATC
The DNA here is from genome assembly GCF_965113315.1 of Podarcis vaucheri. NCBI lineage: Eukaryota > Metazoa > Chordata > Lepidosauria > Squamata > Lacertidae > Podarcis > Podarcis vaucheri. Next base: position 17,312,730 of record NC_138750.1, on the reverse strand, counting down.
ACAGCAGAACAATCCACAGTTTATTTCAACACACTAATTCATGTTTCTTCTGATGGCACAGAAAAACGGTCATCATTGCTGTCTATCAAACATATAAGCGTCTTTTCAACCTCAGGCTATTATTCTGGTGTTCTGCATTATTATTCCACTGTAATATGTAATTGATTTGACAGCAAATCTTTTTATCCTTGGTAGAAAATTATACTTCTAAACATATATTTTTCAGGAATGGGGTTTGGAGTGTGCGTGTGTAAGCTTCAGAAGAGGGAGCAGTCTTCTTTGCCTTCCCCGTGTTCTGTTCTTAAAAATTAGCTAGGCATTTATGTTGCAGGTGTCAGAAAAGAGCAAATGGCTTATACACACTATATACCAGGGGTGCCTCGCCTTTGGGGGGCTGTGGGGCACACAATCCACGATCAGCCGGTGGAGGGGTGGTATTATTGTTATTATTAATAATAAAGTTTATATACCACCCTTCCTCAGAGGATCAACAGCACTGGCAGCTTCTCATAGCACTACCCTGTGCTGAGAGGACCAAAGTTGTGCCATGAGGCTGGAAGTGAAGCCATCTTTGTCCACGTTGCCTCTGATTCTCAACATAGTGTTGTTGCAGGGTAATGCCCACAAATATTTTGGGAGAAGTAGCATGGCAGTGGCTCCAGCCACGTGACACAATTTTCCTCTCAGAACCTGGCCCCGATTTTTTAAAAATTAAATTACAGTACAACCTCTACTTACGATCATAATCTGTTCTGGAGGCCCATCCGATGGGTGAAACCGGACGCTAGTAGAGGCGCCGTTGTGCTCATGCACATTTGGCAGCAGCGCACTTGTGCGCATGCGCAGATGGAAGAAGCCACTTCCGCGCATGCGCAAATTGCGGCAAACCCGGTGTTTACTTCCAAGTTTGCCATGGCCGCAACTTGCAACGTCTGTGAGAAGAGACGGATGTAAGTCGAGGTTCCACTGTAATAGGGCTTATGTAAGCATGGTGGAACCCGCTAGGGTTCTTGGGTCTTCTTGCCTGAGGGTGCCAAGTACTGGTACTAGGATTTGGTCACTGAAGGGTTATCTTTTTGCTTTCTGTACACTGAATTGAGGTGGGGGGTCTCGCTCTCTTTGGCTAAAACCCTCTGTCCTATTAGGACAGCACAAGTATAATTTTCATTAATGAAGCATGCATATACAGTAGTACCTTGGTTTTCGAAATTAATCCATTCCTGAAGTCTGTTCTTAAACCAAATCCGTTTTTAAACTGAGGCGCGCTTTCCCTAATGAGGCCTCCCACTGCCAGTGCCCTTCCACCGTTCAGTTTCCGTTTGTAGACTGAGGTAAAGTTCACTACTTCCGATTTTGCAGAGTTCGTAAACTGTATCGTTTGTAAGCAGGACTGTTCTTAAACCGAGATACCATTGTATTAGATTTTAAAAGAGAGGAGATTGTATTTTCAGAAGACAAATGCCATTTCCACTTTGTGGTGAACTACAGTCTTCCTCTCTTTTGGTAAGCGTCTAAAGGATGATTTATGAAGCATGGCTGTGCTATCTACTTACTCCATGAAAATTGTTCAGTGCCTTTTTATATAATCCAGAGGCTGTAAGTATGCATGTAGAAGCTGGTGTTGTGATAAAAGTATCTTACTGAATCAGATGTCAATATTTTCTCCGTATATGTGGTGTGTGTGTTGTGATGCATGCATTAGTATTCCACACACACACACCCCATTTTGTTAAAGTGCTATAGAAAGTTGCCAGATACAATATCTGTCCAATTATAGTAAATGACGGACTTCTATACGTTATTTATAATCCAGCTCACTTGCTGGCGTTCGTTTTCTGTTGACAGGTCAGCCATTCAGAAACTGGGAACAGAAACCTTTGAAAAAGTTTATGAATTCCTGCAACGAGCAAGAAAGCAGAATGCAAGTGAAAACGAAATCAGAGAATACCTGGAAAAAATAGTGTCTCGGGCAAGTGACTGTTTTGAAGTAGATCAACTCCTCTATTTTGAAGACCAGCTGAAGGCTTCTGAAGATGCCTCTATGTGACATCAAAAAATGGTTTTACTTGAATCATCAGAAATTAATAAACAGGGCACTGTTCAGATGGAAGCAGGCATCATGCCATAGGGTGAGGGCAATGAGTAGCATGGAGACACTGACAGGAATTAATGTATGCCATTTTGCTATCTTCTTAATTGAGACAAATAGTACTCTTACCATCTCCAGGTAAAATCAGGAGATCTTTGATTGATTCCTACAGCAGTATTGACACTTAGAGCTCAATAATCATTGCCTCAAAAATTGCTGGATTACGGTTTCCGATCACATGCGTGCATACTTGAGTACTCCACTGGGAGAAACGGGGGTGTTCAAAACCTGCATTTCAGCCACGTTTCAAAATAATGTGCAAGGAAATGCATGAGATGTGAGGTATGGGGATAATATGGGATAAAGGGAAAAGAAAACACTTCACATTGATTTACTTCTGCCGTGCAAAGAAGGAACTTTGTAAGAAATTTTTAAAATCAATGTTGGGGCTGAATCAGATGGTCAGTGTGACAAAGGTGGGAAAGGTTTCTAAAATCCCCCAAGAAGTTTGCCTCTTTTTGCACCAGTTTTCTGCTGTTTGCTTCTTCAGTCAGTCGACTGCAGCATTTTTGTCTGTTTCAAAATTAGATCTTCTTCCTTACAATCAGTTGGTACTGCAAAGGGATTATAATGAAGTATGGCTGATGCAGCCTGATGCCAGCTTCTTCTGCCGACATGCCAGATGTTGGGAAGAGGGATGGCGAAGGTTGCCTGAATGTGTACCAGGGCTGCATTGCCACCTTCTCCCCGCAACACCTCCATGACAAAACCCTACAAAAGATGTAAAGAAAAAAGGGGGCGGGGTTAAAATATTTGCAGAACACGCATTGCAGGTGTGCTTTTGCCCTCGTAAATGAATTGCTTTGTAAAATATTAACCTGTAAATATCATGCTTTTTTTCTGTTCATACCAGTGATCTGTGACCATGCTTTATCTAAAAGTCCTAACGCCAGCCTTTCTCTTCCCATTTTGCAAACGGCACCCTTGCAAATTAAATAAATAAAAATAAAATTCCATGGTGTTTCTGTTTATGCCGCAGCTGTTTCCATCTGGCCTCTTAAAATTCCCTACTTTATTTGCAAGCACAGAAATCAGGAGGACCATTTCACCCAATTCCTCTGGGCAAGAAGAAATTTTCTAACAGTTTCTCTGGGGCTCAGCATTAACAGTGATAGTAGCACAGCTCCCATACCCCCCCAAATGGTGTGTGTGTGTGTGTGTGTGTGCGCGCGCGCACGCGCGCACGCGTGCACGCGTGTGTGTGTGTGTTGCAAATACAAAGGTCAGCAGCAACAGCAACTGCACTGGCAGCCTGCCCATCACACTGCCTTCTTGATGATGCCCCCACACCTAGTGCCTTCCCTGAGCATTGGAAGGAAATGATTGCTGCCACCCAAAAAAACGTGAATAACGAAGGAAACCATGCAAAGTGATAGGATTTTGGCTCAGCTCTACTTTATGCAAATTTTGCAACTTTTCACTTTGCTTTGAGGTCAGCACCCTCTTAAGGTTTCCTGTGCTTTGGGGGCAAAGTGATACAGCCTCATCTGCTGAATCGGCTGTTACCAGTTCATCGTAGGTTCTGAGCATCGCAAAGACCGTATTAGAGGATGGTTTAATATCACACTATTAAGAGTCCTCAACCCCTGGGGCTTTGGCAATATAAAACAGCAAAGAACAACCGTTGGGTGAACAAGACTCCCTGGAGCAATTGGCCTCAAAAATCCATTAACTGTAACCTTTACATGTTGAGGCTACCCACTCTGCTTCAGATAAACTCAAAAGTTTTTTTATGTACTTTTTTTTTTATGAAAGAGACCGAGCAAGCAAGATCCAAGCAACTTTGGCAAATTTTATTTCATGTGTATGTTTCCAAAACACCCAAAGCTCGCAGCATCTGATCCCTTCATAATCTATTGCTCTGATTTACAACCCACATACACTGCCGCAGGCAAGCAAGCAGTGTTCTGGACATGCCAATTCCCCAGTTGCTTCAACAGCAGATCATCTCCATGGGCAGCAGGGGCTGCTAAGGTGCCCTGTTAAGGATAGTGTTTTAATTCACTGAAATTGCAAATGCTTGCAACCATTACAGTGGTACCTTGGTTCTCAAACTTAATCTGTTCTGGAAGTCCGTTCCAAAACCAAGGCACGCTTTCCCATAGAAAGTAATGCAAAATGGATTACTCCATTCCAGACTTTTAAAAACAACTCCTAAAACAGCAATTTAACATGAATTTTACTATCTAACAAGACCACTGATCCATAAAATGAAAGCCATAAACAATGTATCAATCAATCAGTAGATGAACTGGGTTCCACACAGGCACAAAAACAAAAAAGAGCCGCTAAAACAAAAACGCAAAATAAATGGCAAAAACAGACAGACCTCAGTGTAACACTCAAAACGGAAGGGTGGCACTCAAAACAGAAGCGTAACACTCAAATCAGAAGCATAACACTCAAAGTGGAGCATGTTTGACTTCTGAAAAAGTTTGCAAAACTGCCACACTTCTGGGTTTGCAGTGTTTGGGTTCCAAGTTGTTTGAATACCAAGGCATTTTTAGAACCAAGGTACCACTGTATTGTATGTTTACATTTGATTGGTCGGTAACTGAATTCTAGAGAGTTCTGTAGTAGATCTCATGTGATTGGCTCACATTGGCCACATGGGAGGTATCTAGTGAAGGAGAGACCCCATTTTATGTGAAGCAAGAATTTTAAATGTGAAGAATTTAAATGTGAAGCATTTTAGAATCCACTGTGAACACTGCTAAGTTGAATAGAGTGTCAGAGTGTTGCTTCTCTGCTTGGAAGAAAGAAAGCAAAGCTGCTGGAGAAGGTAAAAGTGGAAATCTTCCGTAGGAGCTGCAAGGCATGGCCTAACTGAGACACAGAAGGCTGAGCACCGAGCTCTGGAAAGAGTGAAAACTTCTGGTTTGCCTGATAATAATAATAATAATAATAAATTTTATTTATATCCCGCCCTCCCCAGCCGAAGCCGGGCTCAGGGCGGCTAACAACACTAAAATAGTGCAACATTATAAAAACATCATAAGAATTAATTAAAATCAGAATTGATGGCAACCATAAACTAAAGTATTGTAAGGATTGCCAAAGGAGGGAGTCAGGCTGTGCCCTAACCAAAGGCCTGGTGGAACAGCTCTGTCTTGCAGGCCCTGCGGAAAGATGTCAAGTCCTGCAGGGCCCTTGTCTCTTGTGACAGAGCGTTCCACCAGGTTGGAGCCGCAGCCGAAAAAGCCCTGGCTCTAGTTGAGGCCAGCCTAACCTCTCTGAGGCCTGGGACCTTCAAGATGTTTTTATTTGAGGACCGTAAGTTCCTCTGTGGGGCATACCAGGAGAGGCGGTCCCGTAGATACGAGGGTCCTAGGCCGTATAGGGCTTTGAAGGTTAAAACCAGCACCTTAAACCTGATCCTGTACTCCACCGGGAGCCAGTGCAGCTGGTATAGCACCGGATGAATGTGATGCCAATGAGCACATTTTTGTTGTTTAGTTGTTTAGTCGTGTCTGACTCATCGTGACCCCATGGACCAGAGCAGGCCAGGCACTCCTGTCTTCCACCGCCTCCCGCAGTTTGGTCAGGCTCATGTTTGTAGCTTCAAGAACACTGTCCAACCATCTCGTCCTCTGTCGTCCCCTTCTCCTTGTGCCCTCCATCTTTCCCAACATCAGGTTCTTTTCCAGGGAGTCTTCTCTTCTCATGAGGTGGCCAAATTATTGGAGCCTCAGCTTCAGGATCTGTCCTTCCAGTGAGCACTCAGGGCTGATTTCCTTCAGAATGGATAGGTTTGATCTTCTTGCAGTCCATGGGACTCTCAAGAGTCTCCTCCAGCACCAGAATTCAAAAGCATCAATTCTTCGGTGATCAGCCTTCTTTATGGTCCAGCTCTCACTTCCATATGTAATGAGCACATTAGCACCCACTTATTTGCAATAGTTTGGACACTTGGCTATGAAGCAAAGGGGCCGTGTAAATCAGGGCAACAGATTGTGAGGAATCATGTGCAGTGAGTGAAATAGAAATCCTCGAAGGTTTGCCTGTCATGGGGCTCTTCCAGACATGCTCTTCGTTGAGCATTCATCCTGATATGCTTATGTGAAGGTTGTACTATATCCAGGTCCTTATTGAGCATTCATTCCAATCTGTTTGTGGGGAGGTGATACAGCAATGAGCTGTATTCATCCGGATTTGCTTGTGCAGTGTTTATGCATCTTCCCACTAATCATTCGGTTATCCCACACTTTCAAGTATATTTCCCCATTACTTTCCCCAATTGCAAAAAAAAACTCAGCTACTATCGTAATTGCAAGAATGCCACCCAACTGCAGTGCCAGTGCCTGCATTTTCAACTGGAACACATGCCAAATAGCATTTGTGGGGGGAAAACCAAGGACGACACTGTCTAATGTTCTGCACAACCAATTTTCAGCTGATATTAAACCTTCACTTGTGACCGGATCTGAGTGCATTTCCCTTCACTTTGCTCTCACCTCTTAGCCTTCTACAGATTTAATGCTGCCTTTCTCCTGCTCTTTTCTGCGTTTGATTCCCAAGTTTATTTTGTTATAGTTTTTTTTTAAAGTGTGTGTTAAAACAATTGGCAAAATAAATAGGGATCCAGGTTGTGGAGTGAAGTATTTATTCCACCTTCTTCACTGATGCTCATCATATCAGAGCAACCTGACTCTGCCCGTTGAGAATACTGTAGCCTTCCCTGCTCACAGGCAGAGAATGCTGGAGGGAGATGCAACTGCACACACAAAGCAAGACAAACCACAGGCTGCCTTTCTCCTCCTGTCTTGAACCCAGAGTTCCCAAGAGCAGGGTGCTGCTCATTTCAGGCTCTCGCAGGAGGAAGTGGATGGAAACATGTTTTGCTCATTCCTCCTTCTCCCTGCAGCTGCTTGTGGCAGTGGCATAGAGTGGGTTGCCAGTGCCCAGGGTGGTGTGTGCACACACCATGGTGGAGCGGACACAGAGGGTGAAGGAACCCCACTGTGCCAGCCCATCCCTCACCCCCAATGCCATTGGAGCAGCCAATCTGCAGTGGTCTGACAGGCTGCACGTGTCACTGCAAATTCCACTCCCTTGCCTACCTGCACTGGGGCTCCTGGCTGTGTCCCCCTCAAAATTGTGCACCCGGGGCAACTGCCTCCCTGCTGACCCCACACTTATGCCCCTGACTTCTGGCATGGCAGGCTGCAGAGGGAATATGAAAATACACCATCTTTCTTCTAGTACAGGGGTGTCTAAACTGTGGCTTTCCAGATGTTGGGCACCAACTCTCATCAGGTCCAGCTGTTATGGACTGTAGTCACTGATGATGGGAGGCGTATTCTAGTAACATCCAGAGTACCAAAGATTTGCCACCCCTACTGTAGGGGGAAGACTCTGCTGATTCTCAATCCCTTTTGCAAACTAATTATTCTACTCTGGACCCACCCCATAGCAAATCCCTGTTTATCTCTCCTTTTAATGGCTACTTTTTCCTGCTTCGCCTCCTCCCAAACTGAAGGGGAAATGAGGACAGAGGAAAAAATGGACAGGACAGAAACGCCAGCCCTCCTTTCCTCATGTGTGAGATTCAGAGTCCTCCTGATTTTCTCTATGTAGAGATGGTCTGCTTTGCTTGTTGCTCACACATTGTGATCGCAATGTGGACCTGAACTCAAAGGGAGACGAAGGTCAAGAAAGTTCTGCAGGGAGCCAAGGATAATCCATGGAATTACTGATTTTATTTACTTTGTTTAAGAATTCATATCCTGCCCTTCAGACGAATTCCCAGCGTGGCTTACAAATACTGAATCAAAAGTACAATGTGAAAAAGCGTTTTAAAGCACTAGAGGCTAAAAACAGCCAGGTCCAAAATCTAAAATGAGCCTCACAAGAGATAAGGACCTCACAAGCATATTTTCCCCATCCTTTTATTCTACACCAAAGGCTTGGGAAAGGAAGTGGTCTTTGTCTGCCAACAAGGGCAAATCTCCTGATGACTCCTGCATTCCACAATTCAGGTGCCATTAGCAAAAAGGCCCTGCCCCCTGCGTTTTATGTGATTGAATTTCCTTTCTGATAGTATGTACAGTGGTGCCCCGCAAGACGAATGCCTCGCAAGACAGAAAACTCGCTAGACGAAAGGGTTTTCCGTTTTTGAGCTGCTTCGCAAGACGAATTTCCCTATGGGCTTGCTTTGCAAGACGAAAACGTCTTGCAAGTTTGTTTCCTTTTTCTTAACACCGTTAATACAGTTGCGACTTGACTTCGAGGAGCAACTCATAGAACGCAGTGTACATAGTAGCCTTTTTTGAGGTTTTTAAAGACTTTGGTGATTTTTGAAGCTTTTCCAAAACTTCTGTTGCAGCCATTTGGTAAGTTAAGCTTATAAAACCTTTTTGGGGGGGGTTTGGATTTTGGGTTGGGGTGTTTGGAATTCAAGGACTTGGTTTGGGAAGGGGTTTGCAAGAATCTGGAAGCTTGTGGGTTTTTTTCCTGCATTTTTATGATTTTCTGTGACTATTGGGCCACTCTGCTGGTTTTTTTAAAAAAAATTCTGGATTTGAATTTCTGTGTGCTGGGTGGCTGGGGGAACAGTTGGGGAGGGGTTTGCAAGAATCTGGAAGCTTGTGAGTTTTTTCCTGCATTTTTATGATTTTCTGTGACCATTGGGCCACTCTGCTTTTTTTTAAAAAAAAAATCTGGGTTTGAATTTTGAAATGCTCTTTATAGTATGTGTGACTTTAAAGAGCACTTAATAAACTCTTGTTGTACCAAATTTGGCTTTGTTTGGACTTTTTTTGACCATAGGAACGCATTAATTGATTTTCAATGCATTCCTATGGGAAACCGTGCTTCGCAAGACGAAAAATTTGCTAGACGAAATAATTCGCGGAACGAATTAATTTCGTCTTGCGAGGCACCACTGTATTTAGTTATGAAAGTTTTGTAGGTTGAGGCTGCCCTTTAAGAGCAGGGTTTCTTAAATTAATTAAAATTGAAGGACACATTACATGGAAAAAGAGAGGCGAATTTTGAGTGAACAGTGGATAATGGGGCATCTTTGATAGTCCAGTTAATACTGCCTCATGGCTAAGGATGAGTGGATTTGGCAATTTCAGTTTCTAATTTCACAATCTTAAGTTTAGTTCTCCACATTTGCGAATTTCCTCAGCAAAAAGGTCCTCATGAAAATTCAACAGCATTTTAGCGTGAATTTATTCTAGCATACATATTTTTGAATCCTTAATCTTTGCCAAGCAATTTCCCTTGATGTGGTGCATCTCCTTCTCTCATAATAATAGAACCAGGGTTTAGCCAGTAAAACTGAATGGTGGGGGATTCAGAACAGACAAATGGGAGGAACACAGTTCATAGTTACACTATAGAATTTGCTACCACAGCCTATAATGATGGCCACAAGCTTGGGTGTCTTAATAGGGTGTTATTCCTGGAAGCTAAGATTATCAATGGTTGCTCGTCCTAACTTCTATATTGCCTCCCTTATCTCCATGGGTGTAGCCAGGATTTATGGGGGGCAGGCTTTATGTTGGGTGTGCAGAACCTCAGTTAAATATTCAGTTAAATACATTTATTGATTTGTTTGATTTGGGGGACAGCTGCCCCCCTCTTGGCTTCGCCCATGAGTATCTCAGACTGGTTGTTGAGGAATATGAGTGGAATAGTGCTAATCTGCTTGTGTCCTGTTTGTTGGCTTCCGATGGGCCACCGTGGGAGAAGGATGTTGGACTAGGTAGGTCTTTGGTCTGATCCATTTCCAAGCTTCAAGAAAATGAACCTCAGGGTAGACCCTCATGACATACATAGAATAGAGAGAATTAAAGTCCAGTAGAGCTGTCTTTCTTGACCCAAATGCATAACCTTCTATTCGACAATAATCACCTAAGTATTGAGGGTATTTTTCTTGATAGATTCATTCACCAATTTTACCATTTAGCTGTAAGATTTTCAGTACAAATGAGAAAGCGGTCGTTTGTGTGTGAACTAATGGAGATTTACGGAGCAACGTTCCTGCCTATTTCCCACGCACCAAACTAAATACGAGAGAGATGTTACTAACAGGGTGCCTGCACAGTCGCGTATTTCGCTGGCCCTTTTGCCCATAAACAGGTCGATATGGGATAGAGAACATGCAGAGATTGCTGCTATTCTACTAACATGTTTATAGAAGGGAATGGAAGTTGAGAAATTGCTCAAATCCATCACTGGACCAGTTGCAGCTTTATGAGATGCAGAGAGGTAATATTTTTGAGCCTCTTCTCTTGGAACTGCGGCTTCTGAAAGCCACCTGTTCTAATCGGCAGTGACATTTGACATGCTGGGAAATGGAGTATTTAAGGCTAGGAAAGGTCATCAACATATTTCTTTCGGTAAAAGGCACTCTGTTCAAATCCAGCTATAGGGGTGTTCACACAATATTCACAAGCTGGGCACTGACTTTATTGCAGTTTTGGCACCAGATGAAGACTTATTTCCATTTTGCCAGACTTTTCCCTCCCTGTGAGAAGTGAAGCTACAGGGAAGCAGCCTTCTCGATAGCATCACCTGCCGTGTGGATCACCCGTCCACCTGATGAGGAGATGAGTATATAACCTTTAGAAGACATCTGAAAGCTGCCCTGTATAGGGAAGCTTTGTAAGGTATAATGTTTTCATATACAGTGGTACCTCTGGTTGCGAACAGGATCCGTTCCGGAGGCCCGTTTGCAACATGAGCAGAACGCAACTCGCATCGGCGTGTCTGTGCACGCGCGGTATTCAATTTGCAGCTTCTGCGCATGCGCGTGACATCATTTTGCGAGTCTGCTCATGCGTGAGCGGTGAAACCTGGAAGTAACCCTTTCCGGTACTTCTGGGTCGCCGCAGGACGCAACCTGAAAAACGTATCATGAAGCAAACATAATACGAGGTATGACTATATGTTGAAAGCTGCCCAGAGTGGCTGGGGCAACCCAGTCAGAGAGGTGGGGTACAAACAAACAAACAAACAAACAAACAAACAAAATTTCAGGTGCCTTTTAAAAACAGCTTTAATGATGCTTGCACTTGGTTTTATATGATTTTGGTATCCATTTCGGGTTTTAAATGTTTCTTATGACTGGTTTTAGTTTTTAACGGTAAAGGTAAAGGTAAAGGGACCCCTGACCATTAGGTCCAGTTGTGACCCACTCTGGGGTTGCAGCGCTCATCTCGCTTTATTGGCCAATGGAGCCAGCGTACAGCTTCCGGGTCATGTGGCCAGCATGACTAAGCCGCTTCTGGCGAACCAGAGCAGCGCGCAGGAACGCCGTTTACCTTCCCGCTGGAGTAGGACCTATTTATCTACTTGAACTTTGACGTGCTTTCGAACTGCTAAGTGGGCTGGAGCAGGGACCGAGCAACAGGAGCTCACCCCGTCGCGGGGATTCGAACCGCTGACCTTCTGATCAGCAAGTCCTAGGCTCTGTGGTTTAACCCACAGCGCCACCCGCATCCCTTTTTAACGGTAGTTTTGTAATTAACTGTTAGCCACCCTGGAAACCCTTTTGGCTTGACAAATAGGATAAAAATGCACTAATTCAGAAGTGTGGAACCTCAAGGCTGCAGCCCTCACTGGCTCTCCTTTGCACCCAAAGTTGTTTTAGCAGGGCTGGAAAGTGCCCTTCAACTCTGCTAACACCACTTGGCTGTCTGCAAGAACGTTACAGAGGGAGGCGTGAGTTTGTGCAGAAGCTAGCTGCTTGTGTCTTGGGCCCCATCTGCCACTGGCATGTATGCGGCCCTTGGAAGCTCACCCATGTAGAACTACCCTGGTACTGTCAGGAAATCTTGCCTTTAATCAGGAGAAACTGGCCACTCTCCAGGCACCCGGCTTGATCTCCTGTTGACCTCCCTGTCTGCATTCCCGAGCAGGATCCAGGCTAGGTCACGATCGGCGATCCTCCTCAAACGTGAGAAGAACACACCACTCTTCCCTGCCCCCAGGCAGGGGAAAGAGATAGACAGAAATGTATTTACATGCCTTTATTTCTGTCTTTGCAGCGTTACAGAGAAACACGTCTGCTCTCTTCAAACTCCAACAGCAGAGAGACAAACTCCACCTCCTGTACTTCCTGTACAGCTCAAATTACACTCTGAGCTAATTCCTGTGCTGTGCACTGTGAATAGACTGTCCCTCTGTTCCCACGGAACAGTCCCAACATTCCCATTATGTTTTGCTTTCATGCTAGCAGCTGCTCGCGGCCGCATTGCTTCTATATCGTAACAGGTACATCTTATGTGGGGAGCCTGTATCCGTATCAATATCAACAAGAGGACGGGCTTTTTCCTGTGGTGCCTCCCCGATTGTGGAATGCTCTCCCCAGAGAGGCTCGCCTGGCACTATCACTGCATGTCTTTGGGCACTAGGCAAAAGCATTCCTCTTTACCCAGGCCAATGGCTATTAAATAATCCGTGGTCTGTAAGAGTGTGGGGGAGATGACTGTTATTATGGTGATTATTTTACTAGTAGGCTGTCTGTCATTATGTTTTCTTTATTATGTTATTATGTTTTTATCGTTGTTCTGTAATGTGTTTTTACTGTTGTACACTGCCTTGGGATCTTCTGATAAAGGGCAGTATATAATTTGAATTAATCATCATCATCATCATCATCATCATCATCTCTTTCCCTTTGCTTCTGGGATGCAGAGGATACACCTTTTGAATCGCTTCTGTTCCTATTGATTGCATCTAATATTAGAGTAGACCCACTGAAATTAAAAGACAAGGGACTAACTTCGATCCATTCATTTCAACGAATCTGCTTTGAGTATACTTAGATATAACCTGTGTCTTTAACAGCAGCCTGGCATACATATATTTAATACCTGATGTTAAACGAAGGATGAGGAAACCTTTGCCTGCTACATTTCTGTGTGCCAGAAACTGGTTAAAAGCAGAGGCACAGAAATACTGTAAAATTAATGAATGTTAAAATGATGTTGGACTGAATATAAGTGGTTTTGGTATTAAGGCTAATAAGAATATGTAAATATAGATAGTTATTTGGATGAAAATATATAGTTATAATAGGTTAAGAATATAGAGTAAAGATAAATGAAAGAGGGTAAGGATTTGCTGAAAGGACTTTGTAAACGGGAATACAAAAAGGGGAGGTGTGAGGAGGTCAAGGAAATAAGCAAATGAACTTAAAGATATTGAAAAATGGATTATTTCTTTTTTAAGATATCTTTCTTTCTTTTTTCTCTTCTTTTTTATTTTTTCAACTACCTGTTTTTTTCTATTTTGTATCACACTGTTTTTCTTTTCTTTTTTCTTTCCTTTTTCTTTTTAGGTCTCTTATTTAGTAACTTTCTTGTTAGCTTTCATTTTTTTCCCTTTTTTCTTTTTTGTATGTGTAATTGTTGGTTTAATTATTTTTATTTTTTTTAAAAAAACTTATGTTTAGTGTAAAATCTCAATAAATATTTTATAAAAAATAAAAAATAAATAAAAGCAGAGGCACAGGGACAATTTTAATTTTAATTTTAAAAAAGACTCTGACAGCCCTGGCAGTGAGACCAAGTATGACATCAATGCTGAATACATTGCAGATTGAATTTCCCACTGGAGCCCATTTACTTCAGTTCTATGGGGATTTAATTCTTCCATAAAAGCTCTTGGCTCTCCCTGCCTTACTGTCATGGTATTTATTGCTTCCATTCTTTTCTCCGAAGTTGAACTTTTAAAGTAGATCATCACCATCAGTGCTGCACTTAGACTTGTCTTAAGCCCCAGTCAGCAATAAACTGAATTAATTTTTGTTCTCTTGCTCCACACGGCACACAGATACTCCTCCATCCAAAAAAGAGGGGCACACACAAACAAGGTGTTTGAGACTCTCCCAAGGGAGGTTGTTGGTTATTGTCTCTTGTACCTAGAGGCAGCCTTTATTACCTGATATTGCTTTTTCCAACCTGTGTAGCAACTTATGTTGCTGCTGCTGTTTTTCTTTTTCTTTTAAAGAGCAGGTGAGAACTTTATTTGTGAAGTTGTGGTGTAAGATCAATTGCCCATGCACTTCCTTCAGTAATCTGGAGAGTGGTTAATCTGTTCTGGAAAGAGATTTATGATCTCTCTTCTCCCCTTTAATTAACCCCTCCCCCAATGCAAGCATTATATACCACTAAAGCATTCACTCTCAATGACCAAAGTCTCAGACCATCCAAGTATCCCTATTTTCCAGGGACAGTCCCAGATTTACAGAAGCCATCCTGGTTTCTGATTTCATTCCACAATGTCCTGTTCTTTCCTTAAAGGTAAAGGGACCCCTGACCATTAGGTCCAGTCGTAGCCGACTCTGGGGTTGCGGCGCTCATCTCGCTTTACTGGCCAAGGGAGCCGGCGTACAGCTTCCGGGTCATGTGGCCAGCATGACTAAGTCGCTTCTGGCAAACCAGAGCAGCGCACGGAAACGCCGTTTACCTTCCCGCCAGAGCGGTACCTATTTATCTACTTGCACTTTGACGTGCTTTTGAACTGCTAGGTGGGCAGGAGCAGGGACCAAGCAACAGGAGCTCACCCCGTCGCGGGGATTCGAACCGCCAACCTTCTGATTGGCAAGCCCTAGACTCTGTGGTTTAAACCACAGCGCCACCTGCGTTTTTTCCTTAGGACGTCCCTATTTTCATTGCAGAAATGCTGAAGGATATGGAGGACATCCCTATTTTCATCGGGGAAATGTTGAAGTGTATGGCAGCTATGTGACACCCCCCCCCAGCCAAGGAGATAAGTAACTATAAAACCTTTAGAAGACATCTGAAGGCAGCCCTGTATAGGGATTTTTTTTAAAAAAATGTTTTATTATGTTTTTGTTATCTGTTGGAAGCTGCCCAGGATTGCTAGGGCAACCCAATCAAATGGGTAGGGTAATAGTAAAATTATTATTATTCATTGGAGAAATGTTGGGTGTATGATGTCTGCTAGAGATAAGTGGTGTTGTATGTGGACTGTGGGCTGGGATAACGCCTCAAAGGTGCAATCCCAATCTCATTACATGATTCAGGCATAGTAACAGGACACAAGACAGTGACTAGGGATGTGCCAAAGGTGGGAGGCATGGAAAAGGTGGACCTGTGTGTTTGTTTAATACAGGTGCGAGTCAGATTTTCAGCGTGATGGCCACGTGTCATTCTGGACAACTTTCAGAGGGTCACATGACAGCGATGGGTAGGGATCGAGGAAAAAGATGGCAGAGCAATGGATGTAAATTTTACCTTTGTACAGTATGCTCATTTCTGTTCATTTATTTAATCTGTATGCCACCCTAACCCAATAATCCTCCCTCCCACAACACATTTAAAAGGGCATTAGATGTCTATCAGCCAAAGGTCTGGTTAAAGAGGAATGTTTTTGCCTGACACCTAAAGGTAAAGGTACCCCTGCTCGTACGGGCCAGTCGTGTCCGACTCTAGGGTTGTGCGCTCATCTCACTTAAGAGGCCGTGAGCCGGCGCCGTCCGAAGACACTTCCCGGTCACGTGGCCAGCGTGACGAAGCTGCAGCTGGCGAGCCAGCACCAGCGCAGCACACGGAAACGCCGTTTACCTTCCTGCTATAAAGCGGTCCTTATTTATCTACTTGCACTTAAGAGTGTTTTTGAACTGCTAGGTGGGCAGGAGCTGGGACCGAACGACGGGAGCTCACCCCGCCGTGGGGATTCGAACCGCCGACCATATTATCGGCAAGTCCTAGGCACTGAGGTTTTACCCACAGCGCCACCCGCGTCCTACACCTAAAGGTAAAAAGGTAAAGGACCCCTGACAGTTCCCTCACTACAGAGAAGGCCTGTTCTCATGTTGCCACCCTCTGGACCTCTTGTGGAGGAGGCATACAAAAAAGGGCCTCAGGGTAGGTTCATATGGACTACACAGTTTCTACACAGAAATGCAGACTTTGCTTAGTTTAATTGTTTTTGGGATGTCAACCAGTCCCGCCCCATCTCTCTTTGGAAGAAAAAATGGTGTCTGTACTCACCATGAAGTCTGTACGCCACACTCGGGGGTGGGGGGAGAAGGTGTCAGTACTGCATTCTCTTGAGTATCCCCAGAAAAACAGCACTGGCGTCACTTGACTTGGGGGAATCTGAAAGGCGGGGACAGCAAATTCATGTACCTCTGGATGCGAACGGGATCCGTTCCAGAGCCCCGTTCGCATCCTGAAGTGGACACAACCCGTGTCTGCGCGTGCGTGGGTCACAATTCGCCGCTTCCGCGCATGCGCGTGATGTCATTTTGAGTGTCTGCGCATGCGCGAGCAGCGAAACTCGGAAGTAATGCGCTCCATTACTTCTGGGTCGCCGTGGAGCGCAACCAGAAAATGCTCAACCTGAAGCATATATAACCTGAGGTATGACTGTATTACATTTGTAAGTCCATTATTCTTCCAGGAAGCTCAAGACAATACACATTATTCTTATCCCTGCTCTGTTTACTTCTGAAAACAACCCTTGGCAGCAGGCTATGCTGAGAGATGGTTTGTTGCAATCTAAAACATTTGGAGGGCACCATGTTGGGGACGCGGGTGGCGCTGTGGGTTAAACCACAGAGCCTAGGGCTTGCCAATCAGAAGGTCGGCGGTTCGCATCCCCGGGACGGGGTGAGCTCCCATTGCTCGGTCCCAACTCCTGCCAACCTAGCAGTTCAAAAGCACGTCAAAGTGCAAGTAGATAAATAGGTACCGCTCTGGCGGGAAGGTAAACGGCGTTTCTGTGTGCTGCTCTGGTTTGCCAGAAGCGGCTTAGTCATGCTGGCCACATGACCCGGAAGCTGTACACCGGCTCCCTTGGCCAATAAAGCGAGATGAGCGCCGCAACCCCAGAGTTGGTCACGACTGGACCTAATGGTCAGGGGTCCCTTTACCTTTACCTTTATGTTGGCAAACTATGGCATAAAGGCGAGTATTCCCACCAGGAAGACTAAACTGTTCCTGCCTGCCTTCCCCATTTCTTTCTGTTCCTCCTCTGCCGGGCATAGCTAGCCCAAAGCTTGTGAATGAGCTCCCTGGCTGCAAATGGCGGCAGAGGTGGCTCTCCAGAATTAAGGGGAGATGAGGGCTTTCACTTAGGAGCAGCAGGAACAGCCAGCTTTCTGGGACTCAGTGAGTCTATGCATCAAAGTTGCGAATTAAAATGCAAGCCACACTTCCCTGCTTGCGTTCAAGCTCCTTCGTTATGAGAGACGTTCGCCGAGAGAAGAGGAAAACATGCAGCAAGAAGGAGATCTGCCTCATGTCTGCTTAATGAGTGCATAAACATTGTGCCGTTATTGAATTTTAATTGACTCCTTTGTAGCGTTGTGCTATAAAAAAAGTAGAAAACTACACATAATGAGCTATTATACTTGGCACGACAAAGGGGGGAAAGGTACTTAAGAGACGCTCAGTTCTTTAGAGAAAAATAACGGCAACTACAATTGGAGGTGTGAGAAGGGAAGGAAGCTCACTGCAGTCTAAATGCAATGGTTCTTTCTTCCAGGGAGCAATGTCATGGTGGCTGGATGCACACACAAAAATTGCATAGGCACCTGAAGAGATGGGGAGCTTTCATGGGATGGCGATGTCTTAAAACAGGTTTGCTCCCCAAGTAGAAAAACCCAATGAATTCAGTGGGGCTTACTCTCTGCATACCCTCCAACACTTCTCCAACATGAAAATAAGGGCATCCCATTCCATGACATTTTTATTATTTATACCCCACACATCTTACTGGGTTGCTCTAGGTACTCTGGGCAGCTTCCAACAGATATAAAAACATAATTAAACATTAACAAAACTTCCCTATACAGTGGTACCTCTGGTTAAGAACTTAATTCGTTCTGGAGGTCTGTTCTTAACCTGAAATTGTTCTTAACCTGAGGTACCACTTTAGCTAATGGGGCCTCCCGCGGCCGTGTGATTTCGGTTCTCATCCTGAGGTAAAGCTCTTAACCCAAGGTACTACTTCCGGGTTGGTGGAGCCTGTAACCTGAAGCGTTTGTAACCCGAGGTACCACTGTACAGGATTGCCTACAGATGGCTCGGGGGTAAGATAACTGCCATACCCTCCAACGTTTCTCCAATGAAAATAGGGACATCCTAAGTAAAAGTGGGACTTTCCAGGATCAAATCAGAAATTGGGATGGCTTCTCTAAATGAGGGATGTCCCTGGAGAATAGGGACACTTGGAGGGCCTGTCCCTGGTAAGTGTGCTTAAGGTGGAAGCCTTACTTTCTAAAGTTACTTAGCATGAGACAAGGAAGCAGTCACAGGGAATGAAAGCCTAGTCCCACATTTCATTGCTGGCATCAGCTGAGGGAGTTCAGCAAGGACACAAAGCACTTTTACTGCTTTGGCAAATGAAAACAGAGTTAGGTACAATCTACATTGGCAGATTGTAGCCAGTCCGTCTCAAGAATGGAATCCTGGACATGTCTGCCCAGAAGCAAGCCCCACAAATTTCAGTGGGGCTTATATCCAGGTAAGAGATTGTGGGGTTGCAGCCTAAATGGTACCCCAAGTAGTGTCAGCAACTTAGACCACAATCCAGCTAAAGCGAGGCACTTTTAAATTCTGTTGATTCCAGTGAGAGGAACCAGCTCAATTCTTCCACCAAAATGGCGACTTTAAAAACGCATAACTTTGGCTGGGTTGTAACCTTGCAAATTCTGTACTTTTCGGAGGTCTGTAGAATAATAAAGCATATTCAGTCATGGTGTGAATTTTCTATTGTCAAAACCCACAGAGATTTAGGACATGTTTGTGTGTTAGTTGTTTATTGTGGGCCATTCCGTGTGTGTGTGTGTGTCTATATTTTCTTCTCCTTGTAAACTTGCTAACCTTTGTGGCGAGAGGATTGTCGCAGATCAACTTAATAAAACCAAAGCTTTCAGTCAACAAAATCACAGCCCCCCTACTTCCACCTCAGTCCTGAGAGCACGATCTCTTGCCACATAAGAGAACACCTGCCCTGCTTCCAGAGGGCTGCTCTTTCATTTGTTCGCCCACCATCATAACTGGAATTTAAAATGCTCAGCCATTCGCAAGTGCTAGCTCATTTGAATTTAAATCGGTCTGCATCTGTGGCTAGCCAGGCCTGCCGCGAAACTATCCAATTAAAACCAGAAAACTCGGGCCCTCAAAGTGACTGTAAAAGTGCAGCAAAATCCATTGCCACTGCCCAGACTAGGGAAAAGAGATAATAATTTTAAACGTCGTTAGGACCTCTCCAATGCAGTCGGTCTTGTAAAAGGTTTTGATCAAGGCAGTGCCAAGGGGGAAGGACTCAGAAAGCGCCGCTGTACCTTTCTCATCCTTCATCGTTTCTTGTTTTACCTTATTTTTTGTCTACAAAGAATTCCTTCCTCCCCCCAAAAAACACGGCAAAACGGTTTGCCTTGGAAAGAGTCGAATCCATCTATTAGTGCCTAGTCAAGGAGTCCAGAGGAGAAATGTCAGGGCGAAGTAGGTCAGATATTAAATCACCCCCAAACCAGCTCTGTCAAGGGCTGGGAAGAGAGCCAGCTTATTGAACGAACAGTTTTGGGAGGGAAAGAGGGGGACACACAGAGCAGGAGCACGTAGGAGGGAAATCAAGGTTACTTCCATCTTCAATAATGTCTCTGCCCACCTGCAGTCAGAAGACGAGGTTTGCCCTGAGTATATAGCTGACATTTTGCAGCAATGAAAAGGAAGGTCCAAAAGGCAAATGGTATATGAAGGCGGGTTTTTTTTTAACAAGGAAGCTCACCTACAAGATGTGAGGTAAGTGCTTTCAAACTCCCCAGAGTAATCATTAGAGGCTTCTTCAGACTTGGCTTCAAGTTTTGGATACACAGAAAGACTTGGGGGAAATTTGCCTGCTTTCAGCAAGGGTATGTGTGTGTGAAGACTGGTTTGCACTGGTGCTGTAAACTGGAAGCCGTGGCCCGCTCAGCATTTAAAGTAAAGACACGTTTGCAAGCACTTTGCATTGTGTGGTAATTACCTCACAGATGTTACTTGGAGTAACAACACCAAGTAACATGGTCCGCAGGTGCTCAGAACACGCCGGAACTTTCTGGTCTTGCCCCGCACAGGATGCCTTTGTGGTTTCTCTCACGATACTCCCATACCATCCAACATTTCTCCAATGAAAATAGGGATGTCTTATTCCACAATAACAATTTTATTATTTATACCCTGCCCTTCTGACTGGGTGGCTTCAAACATTATATAATTATTTAAAACATTTAACATTTTAAAGAAACACTTCCCTCTACAGGGCTGCCTTCAGATGTCTTCTAAAAGCTGTAGAGTTAATTATCTCCTTGGTGCAGGTGTCACAATAACTCCATACCCTCCAGCATTTCTCTGATAAAACTAGGGACGTCTTAAGGAAAAGCGGTACATTCCAGGATCAAATTGGAAACTGGGACAGCTTCTGTAAATCCGGGACTGTCCCTGGAAAATAGAGACACTTGGAAGGTGTGTACTCCTTCCTTGGTCTGGCCTACTGTAGGGCAAAATGAGAATACTGCTTTCTCTAGCACAGCCTTGGCCAATCTGGTGCCCTCTAGATGTTTTGGGCTACTGCAATTCACATCAGCTCATAGATAGATAGATAGATAGATAGATAGATAGATAGATAGATAGACAGACAGACAGACAGACAGACAGACAGATGATAGATAGAATCTATCAAGTACAATCTACCTATCTTTCTATCTAAGTGTTTCTATCCATCGTAATAAACCATGACGGTTAAGGCATTCTCCTGCTCATCTCAGCAGTTTGGTTATGAAGACGGGCACCTTTGACCCAGGAACTAGAAAAGATTTTTTTTTTTAAGAAAGAAGAAGAAGAAGAAGAAAAGTTTGGATTTGATATCCCGCCTTTCACTCCCCTTAAGGACTTTCAGAGTGGCTAACAATCTCCTTTCCCTTCCTCCCCCACAACAAACACTCTGTGAGGTGAGTGGGGCTGAGAGACTTCAGAGAAGTGTGACTAGTCCAAGGTCACCCAGCAGCTGCATGTGGAGGAGCGGGGAAGCGAACCCAGTTCACCAGATTACGGGTCCACCGCTCTTAACCACTACACCACGCTGGCTCCCAAGGGAAGCTTGGGGAAGAGGAGAAGGAATGAGGGGTAACAGGGGAAAGGGAAAGAAGGGCTGTAGTGCTACCACCACAAAGAGGAGGGGATGGGGGAAAGTGTGGGCATCAGCCAAACCACAGTAAGGGCCCCCTGATGTCTGGTGCCAACCCTGACAGACACAAAATTATTTGCATCCTCCTCACTAAAGAGTGGGACACAGGTGGCACTGTGGGTTAAACCACAGAGCCTAGAACTTGCCGATCAGAAGGTCGGTGGTTCGAATCCCCGCGATGGGGTGAGCTCCTGTTGCTTGGTCCCTGCTCCTGCCAACCTAGCAGTTCAAAAGCACGTCAAAGTGCAAGTAGATAAATAGGTACCGCTCTGGCAGGAAGGTAAATGGCATTTCCATACACTGCTCTGGTTTGCCAGAAGCGGCTTAGTCCTGCTGGCCACATGACCCGGAAGCTGTACGCCAGCTCCCTCGGCCAGTAAAGCGAGATGAGCGCCGCAACCCCAGAGTCGGCCACAACTGGACCTAATGGTCAGGGGTCCCTTTACCTTTACCTTACACTAAAGAGTGTGCCCTCCCTGCTCTAAAGATCCAAATATCTGAAAAGTCTCTTTAAGCCTTATAACTGAACCGATACCACTTCCTTCCCTGGCTGAAAACACCCCTTCCCTGTCTGTTCCAAGAGGCAGCTGAAGCAAGAATCCTTATAGCTCCTGCGTCAGCACAGCAGATTCTCCGGAGGGGTGGCAGTGCTGCCTTTACAATATTGCACCTGTGTAAATCCCACTCAGGAGAAGAGTTGGGTGGGGTTTGCAAATGAGCAGTTTGCAGAGCTGAGCCGAACAATTTTCGGGAGACATTTTTCTATTAAAAGGAAACAGAAGTCCGCACTGCAGAATCTCTATGGTGTTTTGTGTGTGTGAGGCGGCCTCGACTTCTGTGTCCTAGAACAATGCTAGGTTTGGCGCATTGTGGAGGGTGCAAAGGGTGCAAAGTCAGGGTGCCAGCACAGTGTAACGAACATCAGCCCACACAAAATAATGTTATCAAACCTTTGAGGCAATCAGGAGGAAGTTGCTGCGCTACTGCATAGGGACGTTTTTACGTCTGATGTTTTGTTGTGTCTTTCATATTTTGGTGGAAGCAGCCTAGAGTGGCTGGGGCAACCCAGTCAGATGGGCGGCATATAAATAATAATAATAATAATTACTATTATTATTGCTACTGCCACCACTGATGGTGAGCCCTAACCCTGAAGCACCGTTAGCGAATTTCTCCTCCCGCTGGAGAATTTGGGCAAAATGGTTTCCCCTACTTTGTCTGCCCAGCAACAGGATGGCAAATGTTGAGGGTTCGTTTATGCACGACTCTTGATATCCCAAATAGGGAGGTGGCAGGTACCCAGCGGTCTGCTTCTCCTCTGTGAAACAACAGCCGCTATCCCCCTCCTCAAGTCCTTCTGCTACCGCAATATTGTTGAGACTCCCTTGGGAAATCTGAAATGTTATTTTTGTTTAATCCTACTCTCTTCTTTTCCTGCTGTACGCTACTTCTGTTTATCTCCTCTCCATCTGCTCCTCATCAGAAATAGTAGGTGCAGCACGATGCCAATATTAAAAAAATACAGGCAATTAGCCAGTCTTGCCACCCACTCGCACACCTCTAATTATAGTCTGGGAGCAGAAGGAGCCCCACAAGTTGAGCTCTGAATCTATTTTATTAATGAGATATTATGCTATCAAGCATCCTGGAACGAAGAAGTGTATGGTCAGATACATGGCAGAAGAAAACAGAGTTCCTCTTCACTCTTGGGTCTTGTCCCGGCCTACCACTGAAATGCAGCCCCACAGACCTTTGCACTGAGGTTTTCAGGTTAGAAAGATCTTCCTTGTCCCTGACAATTTAAGATTTGGGGAGTGTGCGTGCATATGTGTCTCATTTTAGGCCTCCGTGACTTGACCAGCGATTAACTGATTATTATGGAGCTCCAGTTCAGACCCTCCAAGGGTCCCCCGTTTTTCATGGACAATCTCGGATTTACAGAAGCCACCCCAGCTTCTGATTCAATTCTGGACTGCCCTGCTTTTCCTTAGGACGTCCCTATTTCCATTTGGGAAATTTTGGGGGGTATGGAATAGGCTGTCCCCAGGGCTTTTATTCAGCCGGAACATTCCAGAACTCAGTTCTGGCACCTCTCCGGTGGGCGCCATTGCCATTCTAAGAGAATGAGGGAGGTGTTCACACTGAGCTCCGGCACCTCTTTTTCTACACATACAAGCACCGGACATTGCTTTTTTCTTCTGACAGAGGGCCTTCTCAGTAGTGGCACCCGCCCTGTGGAACACCCTCCTTTCAGATGTGAAAGGAAATAAGTAGCTATCTTCTCTTTAAAAGACATCTGAAGGCAGCCCTGTTTAGGGAATTTTTAAATATTTAATGCTGTATTGTTTTTAACACTCGATTTGAAGCCGCCCAGAGTGGCTGGGGAAACTCAGCCAGATGGGCGGGGTATAAATAATAATAATAATAATAATAATAATAATAATAATAATAATAATAATAGAAATGTTGGAGAGTATGAATAGGATGCCCCCTATTATTATTATTATTATTATTATTATTATTATTATTGGTTTTCACATATTATATTACATTACAGTACAGATGTAACAAAGCCAACACCATTCCAAGTGATCTATTTTCATTGTTCTCAGAGATTTCTCTGCATGAAATACTTTACTGGCACTCTATCTGTGCATCTCCACTCTATTTTAAACTCTGCCTGTGGGCCATAGCAACCCAGGGAGCTGCCTTGTACCGAGTCAGGACATTGGCCCCTCTACGCTCAACACTATCTATGCTGCCCGGGAGCAGCTCTGTAAGGTTTCAGACAGGGACCTTTTCCAGCTGTTCCCAGAGATGCTAAGGGTTGAAATCAGGACCTTATGCATGCAAAGAACAGGACAAGGTCAGTGAGGATCAGGGAGGACAAAAACCTCCCGTGGAGCAAAAGGGAAAACACTCGCCTGACCCTAGCTCAGCTCCCTTGAGTCCTTAGGAGCTCTCCATACCAAATAGCTGCTTTGGGGTGGAAAAAATATGTGCATTAATCATGCCGTAGCTAGTTTGTCTTATTGAGGGATCCAGTATGGAAAGAGCCTATTTGTGTGATTTTTGATGAAGAGGCTAGAGGCTTCAAAAGCTAGGGTAATAAATAATCAAGGTGCTACTGTGCAGTGTGTCCTGACAATTCACAGAGTTCAACAAGAGTGAGTTGAGGGCAGGTTCAGGGATTAACCAATGAGTAGTGATGGTGGAGGGATGCGGGTGGCACTGTGGGTTAAACCACAGAGCCTAGGACTTGCCGATCAGAAGGTCAGCGGTTCGAATCCCCACAACGGGGTGAGCTCCCATTGCTCGGTCCCAACTCCTGCCAACCTAGCAGTTTGAAAGCACTTCAAAGTGCAAGTAGATAAATAGGTACCGCTCCAGCGGGAAGGTAAACGGTGTTTCCGTGCACTGCTCTGGTTCGCCAGAAGTGGCTTAGTCATGCTGGCCACATGACCCGGAAGCTGCATGCTGGCTACTTCAGTCAATAAAGCGAAATGAGCGCCACAACCCCAGAGTCGGCCACGACTGGACCTAATCGTCAGGGGTGCCTTTACCTTTTTAGTGATGATGGGAAAGGACAGGCCAGTTAGGTATCAATGGCAGAAGTAGCTATATAAAGGTTAAGCTTCTTGAGGGGAATGGAGGTCTCTTAACAACCCTCAGCACCCTTGACAAGCTACACTTCCCATAACTATTCAGGGGAAACTGAGTGTCTAAGGTGGTATGATAGTGCTTTAAATGTATAGCATGGATGGGACCTTATCTTCCCTTTTGCATTTTGGAAAAATGTTGTGTGTACAATGGAACAGGCATGCCTTTTGCTTCTCATCATGAATAAAAATATGACTATTTTTTTAAACCCCATCTCATATTTAGAGCTGATTAAAAGTACTTCAAAGCATTATTAACATCTACTATTCCAGTATGGAAGAGTTGTGCTGCTAACTAATAAAGTTGTCCCTTTTGTTAATGAGACAATTGCGTCTTTGCTGAGGGCTTTCTCTGTAAAAAGAACCACACGCCTTTCCTAGGCTCTGCAGAGACTTCAGTTGGCTTAATTCCCAGAAACCGAATGCCTAGGGCTCATGCTATTGTAAAGATGACACCTTTCTATGCAGTGATTGTGCTCTGCTTTTCCTGAACGATTCAGGCTTCTGTAATAATAATTTCACCCTCAGCAGCAGAGACTACAAGGGTGCTTCTCGTAAAACAATCTGTGGCGAAAGGTGCAGAGTTAAATTACACGTCCCAGTGTTTGGGGAAAGTGGCAAAAATGGCAGGCCCCGAGACTGGTAAAGCTGCAGGATTTTGAGGTACAGTTTATTTTACTGGATTGTACCCTTGAGACTACAATCCAGTAAAATAAACTGTACTTCTTCAAAATCCTGCAGCTTTACCAGTCTCAGGGCCTGATGCGGGTGGTGCTGTGGGTTAAACCAGAGCCTAGGACTTGCTGATCAGAAGGTTGGCGGTTCGAATCCCCGTGATGAGGTGAGCTTCCGTTGCTCGGTCCCTTCTCCTGCCAACCTAGCAGTTCAAAAGCACGTCAAAGTGCAAGTAGATAAATAGGTACCACTCTGGCGGGAAGGTAAACGGCGTTTCCGTGCGTTGCTCTGGTTCGCCAGAAGCGGCTTAGTCATGCTGGCCACATGATCCGGAAGCTGTATGCCGGCTCCCTCGGCCAATAAAGCGAGATGAGTGCCACAACCCCAGAGTCGGCCACGACTGGACCTAATGGTCAGGGGTCCCTTTACCTTTTACCCTTGAGACTGTGTGTGTGTGTGTGTGTGTGTGTGTGTGTGTGTGTGCGCGCGCGCGTGCGTGCGCGCGTGTGTGTGTGTGTCTCAGATTTTTTAATGTCAAACCCCTTGTTAACACAAAGAAAAAAAATGGGGGGAGTTCTCCCTTTGCCTACACATAGAACATTAGCACTCACACAGCCTTTTCCCCAGTGCTCTGCTCTACTATATTCCAGGAATAATAAAAAATGATATTTTTGGATATATTTATTATAAGCCATAACTGAGAACTGAGAATGGCATAACTGTAAACTAAGGGGTTACAGCAAACTGGGCCACCCGAAGTTGGAAAGCTTGGAAATCAGGGGTCCTAGAGGGACACAATGGTGGTCAGCATGGTCTCACGAAGACAATGGAAGGATCATACTGGCCAGCTCAGTTGCATCCCATTGTTCCTGCTGACAGGTAGGCTGCCTGGGTGTAATTTACCTGGCCTTTGTGTAAACCTTCAACACACGGACGAATACATTAAATTAGCATTTATATAGTTGGGCTTTGCATCTACATATTACCGCAAGGAGTTTCGCAAACATCGGCCTGAACCGCCGCTGAAGAGATGTGTCCATGACAAGGTGAGCAAATAGATTATAGCAGCTGAGCTGCTTGAACAGAGTATCAGCTGGGCGATAAGGGATGTAACTGCTTGCTGTGAGCAGCCCATTAGAGGGGAGGGGGGAAGAACTGTCCTTCCTGCTTGGTCGCTTTACGAGTTCAAGTTCAGACGAAGCAGCGACGAGGAAAACCTCTGAGGACCCTTCTTTCACCCCAACCTGAGAAGAAGCATTTAAAGCAGCTTTGGCTCATCCAATGTCCTCCAGGTTTTCTGGACTATACGTCTCATACTCCCCAGCCAGTGTGGACTAGCTGCGTGGCATGCAGTTCAAAACATCTTTAGGGAACCAGTTTGGTGAAGACTGAAGAATCATTATGGGAACTAGGAATGTCTCTAGAAGCCAGGGGTTGCCAACCATCTGGGGCCTGTGGGAACATGCAGGATTTTGGGAAACGGCCATAGACACCAGTCTGTTAGTATTTTTCATTCTCCATTGCTGTTGGATCTTGTCATCCACACTGTTTACATTCCATACTTCTGGAAGCGTGAGAACGGAAGCTCAGACACTGAACTTCCATCCTATGTACTTTTGTTTTTAGGACAAAAGTTTGTGTGAGCTGCTCCTCATCCTGTTGTTATTTTCTTTATTGTGATTTGCTTTAATCTGGTTTGATTTGATGTGCAGCAATAAAATAGCGATGCTACATACTTCCGCAGCCAAGCTTTAGTTTACCCTGCTCTTCGTGTGCTCATATGAGCAGATATGACTCGCTGAGACACAGGACTGTTGCCGAACTCTTCATGAGAGTCCTGTTAACAGAGGGACAGGCTCCGATACAGTCACACTCCATAGCCAGTGTGAGAGGCAGTGTGGTTAGAGGGTCAGACTAGAGGCTGAGAGACCAGGGTTCAAATCCCCGCTCAGCCACAAAGCTCACTGGTGACCTTGGGCCATTCACTGCCTCTCAGCCTAAACTACCTCATAGGGTTGTTGGGATTAATTGAGGGGGATAACCCATGTATGGCTCGTGGAGCTACTTAGAGAAGGTGCACTATAAATGCAACAAACAAACTCCCCCGTGTTAGAAAGCACCCAATTGCCACCTAGTTCAATAGCCACTCTCCTCCCCACACAACCCACAGATGTAAAAATGTGTTTTAGCTGTGTTCCCCCCCCCCCCCAAGTCTAATATTCTTTTTTTGGTGGGGAGGGTAGCTTCCTGGAGCGTGCAACTGAGAAGGGAAGGTTAATCTTTTCCAATATTAATTGCTACTGGGGAGGAACAATTGGTAGGGATGGCAACTGGGAAGCAAACGGTTAACTCCCCCCAGGTGTGAGTCGCCCCAATGAAAACACCCCTCTCCTTTGACCAGTAGGAAGTTCCATCCTCACCAGGCCAGGCTTAATTGCTGTGGGGTTCAGCAACTTCGGGGGGGGGGAGTCAGGGTTTGGGAGGAGAGGGTTAGGCTTCTCCGTCAAACCTGTGGCCCTGTAAAAAATCACCCCTCCCCCACTGCAATTAGGTTTGAAAAAGGCCTTCTATAGGCTACAAACGAAGGCCACATTTTAGTAGGGGGAGGGGAGGAGATGCTGTGACCAGATATGGGGTACCCAGGATCCTCATGGGGCGCCAGCAAAGGCCTTTGTAGGCACATGAGGTCCTGTGGGCACCATGCTGGCAACCTCCGCTATAAACCTTCAAGGCAGTTTGCAGGGCAGCAGTTGAAGAAGGAGCAAAAAGGGTTTTCTTGTGTGTGTGTGTTTCTTTGTGGCTGATTAGCTGTTTTCCCTGTGTAAAGGTCAGAGGGGGCAGGGTTTCTGTTGAGGCAGGGGATTAGCTGTGGGAGGAGCTTATTAGAGTTTGTAGGGCAGCGGCGCGCACCTAGCGGCACGCGCAGTTATATCCATCTTTTAGATTTAGGGGAGCTAGTCTCAAACGTTTGTTGGGGGAGACCTAGGTGTTTTGTTTTTTTTGTGGGGGAAGTTATTTGTCCTGTCTTCAAACTTTTTATGATGGAGGACCTCTGTAGCCACCCCCAACGACACGACCTCAAGATGGAAGGGGAGGGAACAGCTGCAGTCGCCTGCGATTCCTGCGCAATGTTTGCCATCTTGCCAAAGGTTGCAGGCAGCTTTACCTGCAGCAATTGCATGTTGATTGCCCTCTTAAAAGACAAAGTCCAGCAACTGGAGGAACGTGTAGCTACACTCCAAAGAATTAGAGAGCTGGAGCTCTTCTTGGAAGCAACTGAGCACACCGTCTCCACCAAGGAGGAGACAGGGGACTCCCCTGAGAAGGAGTCTAGTTCACCAACACAGGAGCCAGATATATGGAGAAACGTGAGGCCCAGGGTTCACTCTGATTGTTTAGAAATACACAATCGCTTTGAGGTCCTCTCCCCTAGCATGGAAGACGAAGAGCAGACTCCATTTGAGGATCTCTCCCTCATTACAGTCGATCAGGTATATGAAGACGAGCAGCAAAGTCAGTCCTCAGGGAATGTGCAGGCGACCTTGGAACGGACAGCTCATGGAAGAACCCCGACCAAACCCAAGAGGAGGCGTGTAGTGGTGATAGGGGATTCCCTACTGAGGGGAACAGAAGCAGTGATCTGTGGGCCTGACAAGATGTCTCGGGAAGTGTGCTGTCTCCCCGGGGCTAAGATCCAAGATGTAACTGAACGACTGCAAGGAATCATAAAACCCACTGACAAATACCCCTTCCTCTTGGTTCATGTGGGAACCAATGACACTGCAAGCAATAGCCTCCAGAAGATCAAAAGAGACTACGAGGCTCTCGGCAGGAAATTGAAGCAACTAAATGCACAAATTGTCATCTCATCTGTCCTCCCAGTTGAACGACGTGGCCCAGGGAGAGAGGGGAAAATAGTGGAAGTGAACAGCTGGCTTTTGCAAATGGTGTAAACAGGAACGGTTTGGATTCTTAGATCACGGACTGCAGTTTCTTGAAGATGGACTTCTGGCAAGTGATGGGCTGCACCTCACAACGGTTGGGAGAAATGTTTTTGCCAAAAATCTCAGAAACCTCATCAGGAGGGCTTTAAACTGACTAATGTGGGGGAGTCTATCAATTAATGAAGATGATCATCCAAATGTCATAGACCAAATGGAGCAAACAGCACGCGGACCTAGTGGTGGGAGGAAAAAATCCTTAAATAAGAGACACGGGGGAATGATTAATGGACTTCAATGTCTGTACACTAATGCGCAAAGCATGGGAAATAAGATGAGCTTGAGCTCTTAGTACAGCAAGCTAAATATGACATAATAGGCATCACTGAAACCTGGTGGGATAAGTCCCACGATTGGAATGTAATAATGGGGGGATACAATCTATTTCAGAGAAACAGACCAGACAAGAAAGGAGGAGGAGTGGCGTTATATGTCAGGGATGTGTATACCTGTGAAGAGATCCAAGATTTAGATCCTCAAAGCCAAAGTGAGAGCATTTGGGTCAAAATTAAGGGAGAGAAGAATAACAGAGACCTCATTGTGGGAGTTTACTATAGATCCCCAAGCCAAACGGAGGACATAGATGATGCCTTCCTGGAACAGATGGCCAAGCATGCAAAAGGAAGGGAGATAGTAGTAATGGGGGACTTCAATTACCCGGATATTTGTTGGACGTCAAACTCAGCCAAGAGCATAAGGTCAAACAGATTCCTCACTGGCCTTGCAGACAACTTCATTGTCCAGAAAGTGGGAGAAGCAACAAGAGGAACAGCCATTTTAGATCTGGTCCTAACCAATGTTGATGACCTGGTTAGTGGGGTAGAAGTGGAAGGAGTGATCATGCTCTTCTGAAGTTTACTATACAGCGGAAAGGAGCAGCCAAGCATACTAGGACTCAATTTCTTGACTTTAAGAAAGCCGACTTCATAAAACTTAGGGAAGTGCTGGGTGAGATCCCATGGACAACAATACTAAAAGGAAAGGCAGTTCATGATGGCTGGGAGTTTGTTAAGAGGGAGATAGTAAAAGCACAACGTCAGGCAATACCAATGAGACAGAAACATGGAAGGTGCCTAAAGAAGCCAGGGTGGCTATCTAAAGAACTTTTAACTGAATTAAGATTAAAAAAGGATGTGTACAAAAAATGGAAAAGGGGGGAAACCACCAAAGAGGAATTCAAACAAATAGCCAGCACGTGTCGTCACAAAGTCAGAAAGGAAACACAGCCCAGAATAACTAAGGAGATAGTACAAGAATATTTGGCTAGTTTAGATGTATTCAAGTCTCCAGGGCCAGATGAACTGCATCCAAGAGTATTAAAAGAACTGGCAGATGTGATCTCAGAACCACTGGCAGTCATCTTTGAGAATTCCTGGAGAACAGGCGAAGTCCCGGCAGACTGGAGGAGGGCAAATGTTGTCCCTATTTTCAAAAAGGGGAAAAGAGAGGACCCAAATAATTACCGCCCAGTCAGTCTGACATCAATACCAGGGAAGATTCTGGAGCAGATCATTAAGCAAACAGTCTGTGAGCACCTAGAAAGGAATGCTGTGATCACCAATAGTCAGCATGGATTTCTGAAAAATAAGTCATGTCAGACTAACCTGATCTCATTTTTTGACAGAATTACAAGCCTGGTAGATGAAGGGGACGCAGTGGATGTAGCCTACCTTGATTTCAGCAAGGCATTTGACAAGGTGCCCCATGATATTCTTGTAAAGAAGCTGGTAAAATGCGGTCTTGACTATGCTACCACTCAGTGGATTTGTAACTGGCTGACTGACTGAACCCAAAGGGTGCTCATCAATGGTTCCTCTTCATCCTGGAGAAGAGTGACTAGTGGGGTGCCACAGGGTTCTGTCTTGGGCCCGGTCTTATTCAACATCTTTATCAACGACTTGGATGATGGACTCAAGGGCATCCTGATCAAATTTGCAGATGACACCAAACTGAGAGGGGTGGCTAACACCCCAGAGGACAGGATCACACTTCAAAACGACCTTGACAGATTAGAGAACTGGGCAAAAACAAACAAGATGAATTTTAACAGGGAGAAATGTAAAGTATTGCACTTGGGCAAAAAAAATGAGAGGCACAAATACAAGATGGGTGACACCTGGCTTGAGAGCAGTACATGTGAAAAGGATCTAGGAGTCTTGGTTGACCACAAACTTGACATGAGCCAACAGTGTGACGCGGCAGCTAAAAAAGCCAATGCAATTCTGGGCTGCATCAATAGGAGTATAGCATCTAGATCAAGGGAAGTAATAGTGCCACTGTATTCTGCTCTGGTCAGACCACACCTGGAGTACTGTGTCCAGTTCTGGGCACCACAATTCAAGAAGGACACTGACAAACTGGAACGTGTCCAGAGGGGGGCAACCAAAATGGTCAAAGGCCTGGAAACGATGCCTTATGAGGAACGGCTAAGGGAGCTGGGCATGTTTAGCCTGGAGAAGAGGAGGTTAAGGGGTGATATGATAGCCATGTTCAAATATATAAAAGGATGTCACATAGAGGAGGGAGAAAGGTTGTTTTCTGCTGCTCCAGAGAAGCGGACACAGAGCAATGGATTCAAACTACAAGAAAGAAGATTCCACCTAAACATTAGGAAGAACTTCCTGACAGTAAGAGCTGTTCGACAGTGGAATTTGCTGCCAAGGAGTGTGGTGGAGTCTCCTCCTTTGGAGGTCTTTAAGCAGAGGCTTGACAACCATATGTCAGGAGTGCTCTGATGGTGTTTCCTGCTTGGCAGGGGGTTGGACTCGATGGCCCTTGTGGTCTCTTC
The DNA here is from genome assembly GCF_965113315.1 of Podarcis vaucheri. Classification (NCBI taxonomy): domain Eukaryota; kingdom Metazoa; phylum Chordata; class Lepidosauria; order Squamata; family Lacertidae; genus Podarcis; species Podarcis vaucheri. The sequence goes on along the minus strand of NC_138750.1, from coordinate 17,280,300 downwards.
CAACTCTATGATTCTAAGGCAGCTTGAATGCTACAGCACCAACAATGACATGCACAGGCGAAGATGGTCTTATGTGTCCTTTAATGGACCAAATCCTTAGATGCCATTCTCTGCTTTCCACCCCCTAAAGCAGGGGCCATCAAACTTTTTCAGCAGGGAGTTCAGACCTTGTGGGAGGCCGGACTATATTGGGGGGGGGGGTGAACGAATTCCTATGCCCCACAAATAACCCAGAGATGCATTTTAAATAAAAAGACACATTCTTTGTTGTTGTTTAGTCGTTTAGTCGTGTCCGACTACTCATGTAAAATCACACTGATTCCCGAACCGTCTGCAGGCCAGATTGAGAAGGTGATTGGGCCAGATCCGGCTCCTGGGTCTTAGTTTGCCTACCATGCCCTAAAGGCTCAGCAAGTTCAAGTAGTGAAGAGTAGGGCTTGCAAGTACTGGGAGCTGGGGATTCATTTGCTATCGTCCGGATTTTCAGATGAGAGAACTATTTCTGCTGCTGAAACAATTTTCACCTCCAATTATGCCTTATTTTCTAAGGGAACCTATTTGGCACAAATCTTTCTTTCAAGGGTAGCTTAAGAGCTGTGTACTAATTATGAGGAACATCGCAGAAAATTGCAGTAGGAATCTTTTTTTCCACCAGAAAAAACATGCACACACACACACACGGCTAGCCCTACCATTTCCCTGGGTGATGCTGCTTATCTCAGAGAGCAAAAATTGAGGTACCATAAACAGTGGGGGGATGTCAATTATTTAGTTTTTCTACAACTGGTTGACTGCTAGTAGCCGTAACGGCTATGTACCACCACCAGTATTAGAGGCAGTATGTTTCTAAATGCCAGTTGCTTTGATCACAAGTGGAAGAGTACTGTTTGAAGAGCCTTGCTTGTGAGCTTCCCACAGACGTCTGGTTAGCCACTGTGAGAACAGAATGCTGAACTAGATGGGACTTTGGTCTGATCCAGCAGACCTTTTCTTATGCTACGTGTTTCTGTTCAAACAATTCAAACTCTTATCTGGAAGAAAAGAGATACAATTTCATTTCTCCCTCAATACTAAAATTGTAAGGATGCCGTCATGCTGTAGTTCATGTGGTCACCAGTAGGTGGCCAGGCAAACTGCTGCAGGACGACATAAAAACAGGCACACAGCCCAGAGAGGCAAGTGAGGCACACAGCCCAGAGAGGCAAGTGAGGCAAGTCTATGCTGACCCATGAAACTCATCCCCACCCCCACAAAAGACCTACCTCGAAGGGTTGTTGTGAGAATCCAGAAATGGGCAGAGCCCATCAATGGCACCCTGGACCCATTGGGGGAAATGGCTGCAACTTCTGGCAGCAATTTTCCCACAGCGCCTTTGGCTGCTATCCAACAGAGTTATGCATGCTTCACTGGTAGAGAGAGTAAATAATGGCTTTGATCATTCTAATTCTACAGCGGGACAATTTACGGGGTAATCCTATACATGCCGACTCAGAACTAAGTCCCACTCAGATAAGTGTGTAAGACTGCAGCTTAACAAGTTCTTCTGCTGCCCTGATTAAACCCATTGTGTTCTCTCTCTTATTTATTTTCAAGAAACAGGGAAATGCTGTGATCCAAGGTGATTGTCACTTATTTCAAAGTACAGGGTTTGCTAACTAAGAAGAGAGGGGAAAGCAGACAGGGCAGCCTTAAGCAACTGACACTTTGAAGCCAACAAACATTTACTAAGCCTCTTTTTCTTCCTTTGTTATATATGAGCACTGCTACCCCATAAATCCTAAATCTAGTCCAATACCAGTTATATTCCTCTCCTCCATACCAACTCAGAAGCATATCCCAGTCTTTTCAATGGGGCCTGCTCCCTTCGATGTGCTTGGGATTCTTATCTAAGTAGCAGTAGAGTAGTAGCATTGATTACTATAGATCTTCCTCCCATCTAAGGCCAGTCTTGAGCACAGACTACAAAACAGACTGGACTTCAAAAATGCAGAAAGAAAAAAGAAAAGACAACCGTATCATGATTCATAACAGTTAGAAGGGACCCTTAGGATCATTTAGTCCTGGGGTCAGCAAACTTTTTCTGCAGGGGGCCAGTCCACTGTCCCTCAGACCTTGTGGGGGGCCAGACTATATTTTGAAGGGAAAAAATGAACGGATTCCTGTGCCCCACAAATACCCCAGAGATGCATTTTAAATAAAAGCACACATTCTACTCATGTTAAAAACATGCTGATTCCAGGACTGTCCGCGGGCTAGATTTAGAAGGCGATTAGGCCGGATCCGGCCCCCGGGCCTTAGTTTGCCTACCCATGATTTAGTCCAACCCAAATATTCAGCTGTCCCAATACAGGGATTGAACCTGAAAACTTGGCATCATCAGCACCATGCCCTAATCACCTGAGCAGAACCAAGGTGAAATTTACTCTCCTTGTGCCGCCCACTTTCCCCTCTGGCCCTGCCCACCACTGCATTGTGGCCCTCAGAAGACTGGCCAGAGGGAAAAGCGGCCCTTGGCTTCCCCACCCCTGATCCAAGGGCTGCTTGGGCTGCATGGAAGGAAATTAAACTGTCATTCAAGCACTCAGCTTATCAGGGTGTGGTGTTTGAAGGTTACATCTGTAATCAATAACGTTGTGGCCTGTTTTAGCCCATTAACCTAAATAATTGCATCTCTGTGTTATTAATCAATAGGGAACTGTGGGGCACAGGACCTGGGCATGCAACAGAAAGCATTTTCTGATCACTGCTTACTACCTTATATCCAAGACCCAAGATAACTGTTAGCTCTCTCTTTCTCCTCTTGGCAGCAGTCAGGAGTCGTCCCAAACTGCTGGGACAATGAGACATTGGGCCCTCTCTCTCTCCTCCTATCAGAGCCAACGCCAGGGCTCAGCATTGTGAAGTTGGGGGGAGAGAAGCATCTATTTCCCCCCTGAAAGTTCTTGGAAGAGCAAAACTAAAAACCTGCAACAAGGAACTGAATGCAACGGGGCATGCTTAGGTAGCAAGGCACAAATACCTTTGCGTGGACAGGTGGCGTCCCCCCAACCCCAGGCGACCCCCTGAGCGGAATAATGACTGAAGACAACATGCTATGGGATTAAAATTGGCCACAACTTTATTAAGTTTCAGATGTAGGGAGACCTTGGCTCAGGGATTGGGCGTTTATCCTTCCAAGTCCCCAGCCGGGGATCTGGGAGACTTCAGGATTATCCAGAATGTGTGGGGATAGGGCTGTCTCTGGAGAACATATGTTCAAGCAGAGAGCCCGCCCCCCGTTTCACCGCCGTTGGAGAGGAGAGCAATGACAACCTAATGGTGTATGACCAATGCCTCCCTTCAAGACCCCTTTAATGGGGAACCCTGGTATCACCGCTGCAAGGGGGGCGTGGGTCACCACTTCACACACACCCCATTTAGGAAGATAGACTAAAGGATTCCACCCAAGACCTGAAACCGCCAAAGTTGTAACTTTTTGCTATGGGAAAGGCAAAACCTGCCAGTGCAGGAAAATTCCTTTCTGGCCCTTCAACAGTGACCCTGACGTAGCAGCGCCTGCGTAATTGTGGAGAAGAGGTTAACCTGCAAAAGAAGACTTAACTGAGGGAGGGAAAGGTGGGAGAAGCTCTGGAGCCGACTGCTGCTTCGCAGGTAAGATTCACCTTCTGTTGTGTGGGCAGGGTGATCCCTCCCCTTACCTGGCCAATCCCCTGGCAACGCCTCCCCAGGTGGGATTGGGCGATTGGCTGAGGTAGGCGGAGACCTCCAGGTACCCAGCCTGGGGAGGATGAAACCAGCCCAAACTACCAGGAGTCGCACTGGGATTGGGGGGCTGTGCGCGACCACACAAAAGGCACCCCCGTTTGATGTGGGAGCAGTCATTTCCTCTACACAAAAGGTGGGGTCCTGAGATCCCACCAGGCCCGGGTACTCAGTGCCATGAAAACAGAGCCCAGGCCACCCACAGCATACAAAAACAGCCCTCTCCGTCCTGCTGTGCCATATAAAAAAACCCCCATATATATTGCATCTCACCGTGGTGTGGGGTCATGCAAGGCATTTGTCGAAGGGGGTATCGGTTATGTGTGTTCACCCTGCCTCCAGCTTCAGCCTATAAACACAACAGGCAGCCTTTCACCCTTCATCTTATTGCTTGATCTGTTCTCCAAATTGAAAATTGTTAGGTGACAGGATTGGAGCAAAGTGCGGCTTAGTAATGTACTTGGAGGAGAGTGGTGGAAATAACTGTTTGCCCTTGAAGAAACACTTTAGGAACGGGTTTTATACAGACCTAGGCAGCCAACAGCAAACAGAGGATAAATGATGGCTGGTGGAAAGGAGTTGGGAAGGAAGGGGCTGCTTGAGTAAAGTCACAGAAAATTAAATATGACTTATGAAAATGTTTGCTTTGAGTGAGATGAATGGGGAGATTCAACGGAACAATAATTTAGCGAATAGCTTGCCTGCTTCACAGGCATAGATGAAACGTATCTGTTCACTTGGTATGATAAATTCACATTGGCCATGAGAGATGGTGTTAATTCCACTTGAGACTTTTCTCGCCCAAATACGTAATTTGTTAGTTGTTTTATCTTGCCCAAAGTAACCCAAAGCAACGTACCACCAAACATACACACACAAAGAGAAAGTTTCTGGGCCAGGTTTACTGGGTTACTTTCTTTGGGGGGGAGGGATGGAACTGAAGACTGAAATGGTATTATGTACCAGTAGAGTCATGGAGTCTGTCAAAACTGGACTTTCGACATGGATTCGGGAAGCCTGCGCTCCTGTCCATGGATCTGGTCAGTCTGAAAGGGATACTGACTGGGCCTTTGATGCCTTTTGCAAAGGCAGTTTTAGGGCAGCACAACCAGTTCCCAGCACTGGCCATCGAGAGGAGAGGGCGCCCAGTAATCACTTGACAGGGTCCTAGAGCCCCCCCATCCCGAAGCCAAATATGTAAGCCAGTCAAGCAACACACGCAATAGAATGAGAAAGTCTTCAGGTGGCTTTGAAATGCCATTAGGGAGTAAGCCAGCTATTGGGTGACCACATCATCAAATAAGAGGAAATGTGCAGTGCCAAAGGGCAAACGAGGATCAGGAATTGCATTGCATTTGCACATACTTCTTTATACAGTGGTACCTCGGGCGCTCCTGCCAACCTAGCAGTTCAAAAGCATGTCAAAGTGCAAGTAGATAAATAGGTACCACTCTGGCGGAAAGGTAAACGGTGTTTCCGTGCGTTGCTCTGGTTCGCCAGAAGCAGCTTAGTCATGCTGGCCACATGACCCGGAAGCTGTACGCCGGCTCCCTCGGCCAATAAAGCGAGATGAGCACCACAACCCCAGAGTTGGTCACGACTGGACCTAATGGTCAGGGGTCCCTTTACCTCGGGTTACAGGCGCTTCAGGTTACAGACTCCGCTAACCCAGAAATAGTACCTCGGGTTAAGAACTTTGCTTCAGGATGAGAACAGTAATCACGCAGCAGCGGTGGCAGCGGGAGGCCCCATGAGCTAAAGTGGTACCTCAGGTTAAGAACAGTTTCAGGTTAAGAATGAACCTCCAGAATGAATTAAGTTCTTAACCTGAGGTACCACTGTATGCACAGAAGCAAATCTAGAAAGAATCACCATCGTTTGAATATAGTTATGCAGTATGTCTCAGCCGAGTGGGGACGACTGTGACCAGGTGACCTGTCTGCCTCCTCAGTCTGCAGCACAGACATTTAACAACCCTGGCTTCTCCCATCTTACGGTGCTTTTATCTTTGTTCCAGGTAGGCCTTCAAATACCGGACCTTCTTCAAAGAGAGGACTGCCCTCTGCAAAAATATTTTCTTTGAGGTTGTTCTTAGAGAGAGAAGCTGAACGGATGTACGTGAAAGTACTCCTCAATATTATTATCTAGAGTATTGAAAGGAAATACATCCTGCATCCCTAGTTATAAGCCAACCACTAGAGGAAGCCATGAGTACATGAACCAGGAAGGTGCAATTCATCTTGCTTCTTCATTCTGCTGTGAGTTTTTTGATTTAGAGATTATGAATATCCTATTGACTTCACCGAGCTCATTAGGGCTTAATCACAGGCAAGTGGGTATAGCAGTGTACTTTCAGCTGACTTTCATGCATGAGGTCATATATAAGAGACATGGAGTCGTAAGAAAATGTCCAACTTCTTGTGAGAATTACAATAGTTGTTATATGCTATTCTAGTTTCAGTAGTGCCAGGCAACACAAAATTTCTATTTTGCATTACACTTTGCATTGATTTTCACGGGTACAGGAATGCAGGTTTTGGTGTCTTCGGGTGTCTTCCCGTGTAAGAGTCGGGGTGTCTGTGCGACGTTTCGACGAGGTCTCACTCGTCATCTTCAGGCTGGGGCTTTCGGCTTCTTGTTACTGGAACAGAGCAGAGTCTGGTGTTTGAGTTCCTATAAATACTGTGGAGGGGTGTGGTGTATAGCCTCCAACGTTCTGGGCAGAGAGGAAGTTCCTAGATTAGTGTGCCTTTTCTTCTTTTGTTCCTTAATTACTTGAGGGATATCTTGGGTGATTTCATGAGTGATATTCTGATTATCACTGGGTGGGTCATTAAGTGTAGATTAGTTGCTAAAGCTTTCGTGTCTCGACCTCTTGAGCTTGTGAAGAGTTTTTCTGAGAAGATGGCTGTGCTGCATTTAGTTGTGCTCTGGCTTGGCTTCGTGTATAGGGGCGAGCTATGGTTTTGTGCCTTGTGCCAGCCAGATCTGTGTAGGGATTGCAGGGGGGTGCAGCATCCGGAGGTGCCACTATAGTTTGGTTACTGGATGGAGTCTGTAATATGTCTGTGGAGAGGGTCTGGGTTTGGGTCTGGTGTGGTTGATTGGTGACGGCGTTCTGTGTGCCTCTGGTTCTGGTGTCGGTTTTTGTGGGGAGGGCTAATTTCCAGATGTCTGGCAGGCGGGACGTGTCGTCACGCTTGTTCATGTTGTGAGGGTGTTTCTCTATCTCGATGGCTTCCATGATTATTCTCTTGTGGTGATGTTCCATGTTAAAGAGCAATTTGGATATCACTCATGAAATCACCCAAGATATCCCTCAAGTAATTAAGGAACAAAAGAAGAAAAGGCACACTAATCTAGGAACTTCCTCTCTGCCCAGAACGTTGGAGGCTATACACCACACCCCTCCACAGTATTTATAGGAACTCAAACACCAGACTCTGCTCTGTTCCAGTAACAAGAAGCCGAAAGCACCAGCCTGAAGATGACGAGTGAGACCTCGTCGAAACGTCGCACAGACACCCCGACTCTTACACGGGAAGACACCCGAAGACACCAAAACCTGCATATATATATATATATATATATATATATATATATATATATATATATAATGTAAAGAAATTATTGGTAATATAGAAAATATCTATGATTCTATCTATATTATATAGATCTAGAAAAGGTCTATAGCAAGACCTTTTGCTAACAAGATGTGGGAAAGAACTGAAAAAAAATGTGGAAAAGCTGATATTTTGAGAACCACAATTAAGTCCAGGTGCATTTAGTGTTCCCTCCTGTATTATGAACATATTGGCAAAGAGCAGAATCTTGAAGAACAAGTGGTCCAATCCCCCTTTTAAAAACCCTTCACATTTCAGATGTGATTGCAGAAAGCCTGGAGAAAGCTATCATCATTACCTTGATTACGCCCCCTACACACACTCAAGAATGTCTCTGATTCCCCCCCCCTTCCCCTCCTCCCCACTTTTCTGATTTGGTAATAGGGCTGCATTCTAACCTACAATTTACTTCCATCCCAGATAGATTTACTCCCCACCCCCGCCCGGATCAGTTTGCCCAACATTTTGATCTCTCTGATCCAAGGTGCGTAAAGGACGCCGTGTCAAAATTTGTCTTTGCAAAAAGGAAACGGCAGAGGCTTTAAGTCAACAGAAACAGAGGACTGCTCTGAAAGAAGACGAGTTCCGATGCAACACCGAGATATTAAAATTGGAAAAATCTGACAATAGAGTTGACAGTGCTGTTCAGAGAAGAGATAGCCGCTGTGTTGTTGTTGTTTTTTTTAATGGCTATAGCTGTATCTGTTTGTATATACTGCCATTGCTGAGCATGGCACTTTGCAAGGGGAATCTGCAACAAAATGTTGCAGTGCAGAATGCTTCTTTTCAGTTTTCCAGCCAGCCATTCCTACTCTCCTCCGCAAGATTCCCTGCCTGGTTCTCCATCTGCCCCACTTCTAATTGTCAGTCCTGGGGAAGTTTTAGGGGTCCCCCCCTCAAGCATTTGACCAAAAGAGGTGGTGGAGTCTCCTTCCTTGTAGGTTTTTAAGCAGAGGTTGGATAGTTCTCTGTCTGAGATTCCTGCAGGGGGTTGGACTAGATGTCCCTTGGGTCCCTTCAATTCTATGATTCTGTGATTCCTTAAACCTGCCAATAACTCTCTCCTACATAAGGGTGGCACCAAACTACAGTTAAAGCACAAGGCTTCCCTATAAGAATTGGGGAAACGATAGTTGACCCTTCACTCTAGGGCAGGCATGGCCAAACTTGACCCTCCAGCTGTTTTGGGACTACAACTCCCATCATCCCTAGCTAACAGGACCAGTGGTCAGGGATGACAGGAATTTTAGTCCCAAAACAGCTGGAGGGCCAAGTCTGGCCATTCCTGCTCTAGACACAGCGACTAACATACCTTCCACAAATTCTACCACACAAGGTTGCCTTGCTCATGATTCACACACAGGAGGAGGAGGAGGAAAAAACAATGTCCATTATATAAGAGATGGTAACACAACCATCAGGAAAATCTGAAACAGTGATGTTATTTTTGCAAATCGCCGTACCTGGCAGAGATCATACAAATTTAGCAAAATGCAATCCACAACAGACTGCATTTGAAGTAAGTGTAATGTAATGAAATCATGAGCAGGTACAGAATAGCGAACTTGACGGCTGGGACCACCTTAGAGCTGATATTGATAAGCCACTCTGAGAGACTTTTTGCCTAAAGTGTGGGGCATACATCCTGCAAATAATTACCTAAAATATGCTCCTTAATCAGAGGTTTCTTTTTTTTAAGGTAGGAAGCAATGTTGCTGACCAGTATTTTCAACTGCTATTAGAGCTTGTCCAAAGTCATAAAAAATTAATAAAAACCACTCAGATATATGTGTTTATTTTTCTGGCTTGGCAACTTGCTTGAGGTTACAGGTCGAACTCTGTAAAATAAACGAAGTGCTGAAACGTTTGATCAAAGTAAAGCAGGGACAACCGTTGGCAATTTAGTAGTCACGACAGGGATACAACACGAAATTTGCACCACCAGTAGTGTAAGGAACCAAAGTGGTCTATCATCAAAGAAATGATCTGAACATTTTCTGATTGGAGAAAATGAATGAAAAGCAACAGTCTCCAGGTGTACCAATCTGGATATGAAATGGAATAATTAGCTACTGCAGCCTGCAGGAAACTGATGCTTAGCGATACATTATGTCCTCCTTTTCTGTAGAGAATTTAGCTGTAAAAGCTCTGTTCTTCTGGGGTGTTGATTTCAAGTTATAGGCAATCATTTCCCTTTTATCGTAGCAATGGCTGATGTTCCCCCTGCCCCCACCGAGGAAAGACTGGCGGGGGATCAAAATACTTTCCTGATTTGTGCTTAAAAGCGTGCGCTGGCTAACTCCCACACATCTTGCCAGCATGGTTAGGCTATTTGTTTTCTACGACCACCATGCTATTAAGTGATCCTAAAAATAGGCAGGTTTTTTGGAAAGGTCAAATGGCTGAAAACAAAAGTACAGAGGCAGCTTTCAACAGGTGTGACTTCCACTTATCTGAAAGGTGGTGGCAACGATTGGGGAGCAGTGCAGTTTGCGTTTAAAAGTGAACCTACGTCGATTTGCACTTTCAGAAACAAGATGCAAATCAAAACATAGCCATCGTTTGAAATTTGCAATTCTCTGAATTTTGCAATGCCGAGAAAAGTGGAAAATGTACACCTTAGGATATAGCGAGCACAGAAATGCACATGTTTGTGAAAATAGTGTGCAAAATGCAGTATGTTAGGCGAAGTGCAGTACAATGGTACCTCGGGTTAGGAACTTAATTTGTTCTGGAGGTCCGTTCTTAACCTGAAACTGTTCTTAACCTGAAGCACCACTTTAGCTAATGGGGCCTCCTGCTGCTGCCGTGCCACCGGAGCATGATTTCTGTTCTCACCCTCAAGCAAAGTTCTTAACCCGAGGTACTATTTCTGGGTTAGTGGAGTCTGTAACCTGAAGCGTCTGTAACCTGAAGCGTCTATAACCTGAGGTACCACTGTATTATGTACAAAATGTGTATACTGGGGGAAATTAGCACTAAAATGCAGATGATTTGTCATGAGGCAGAAGCTGCAGCAGGCGATGGGAGGAAGGGAGACCAAGATGCAGAGAGGAATCAGGCTGGTGAAGAGTCATGGATGTCTCCTCCGCCTACTATGACCAGCTCCCCTTCCCGTTTATCTCCCAGAACCAGAAGAGGTGTGAAAAGGGTGGAGGAGAGGTTGCCTTCATGCAGGCGCAGTATCTAATTGCTTGGGGAAAGTCCTGGAGAGGAGGGAACGGTGAGAAAGTGGGGGCTTTCCATCTTGGCAACTGATCCATGGGGATGAGCTGCTGTGCTCCTTAGGCCTGACACTCCGCCAGGTCTGTGAAGATCATGTTCTTGTTAATAAAGAGTTTGCTCCAACTTGAATGCTGTGATTTACTGCTGGTTTGCTCCTGAAAATTAGTGAGAAAAGGCCCTATGTGCATGGATATTTGCATCAGATATGCAGATGACACAACTTTGATGGCAGAAAGTGAGGAGGAATTAAAGAAACTCTTAATGAGGGTGAAAGAGGAGAGCGCAAAATATGGTCTGAAGCTCAACATCAAAAAAACTAAGCTCATGGCCACTGGTCCCATCACCTCCTGGCAAATAGAAGGGGAAGAAATGGAGGCAGTGAGAGATTTTACTTTCTTGGGTTCCATGATCACTGCAGATGGTGACAGCAGCCACGAAATTAAAAGACGCCTGCTCCTTGGGAGAAAGGCGATGGCAAACCTAGACAGCATCTTAAAAAGCAGAGACATCACCTTGCCAACGAAGGTCCATATGTTAAAGCTATGGTTTTCCCAGTAGTGATGTATGGAAGTGAGAGCTGGACCATAAAGAAGGATGATCGCCGAAGAACTGATGCTTTTGAATTATGGTGCTGGAGGAGACTCTTGAGAGTCTCATGGACTGCAAGAAGATCAAACCTATCCATTCTGAAGGAAATCAGCCCTGAGTGCTCACTGGAAGGACAGATCGTGAAGCTGAGGCTCCAATAATTTGGCCACCTCATGAGAAGAGAAGACTCCCTGGAAAAGAGCCTGATGTTGGGAAAGATGGAGGGCACAAGGAGAAGGGGACGACAAGGGACGAGATGGCTGGACAGTGTTCTCAAAGCTACCAGCATGAGTTTGACCAAAGAGAGGCAGTGGAAGACAGGAGTGCCTGGCATGCTCTGGTCCATGGGGTCACGAAGAGTCGGACATGACTAAACGACTAAACAACAAGCTCCTATTTACATGGGACCCCTTTCTCACTGCTGCCAAAGATGTGGTCAAATAAGCATGTAGACACCTGGTGGAATCGCACTTGCTCCCCTGCCCTTGAATGTGTGAGAGAGGTGGACTGAATGGAGAATATTTATAATGGGATGTTTGTTTATAGTTTATGTATGCAGTGACGGCAGCGAGAATGCTTCTAGCCCAGAGATGGAAAGAAAGAGAAGTGTTGACCAGAGAGGAGTGGCAGACCAAGCTGATGAGAATACGCAGAAATGGCAAGACTGATGGGAAAGATCAGAAACCAGGAAGACCAAGTTTTTTTAAAAAAAGATTGGAATAACTTCTTAATATACTTAAAAGACCACTGTAGGCAGTTAAAATCATTGGCAGGGATACAATGACATTTGTAATGTGAAATGAAATTTGGTCACTATGATTATATAATAGATGGTTAACGGTAAAAGATGAAGGAAAAAAGAAAAAGACAAAATCTTTAGAAAAAGAATCCATGGAGGGAGTGGGGAGGAGGTTCGAAAGAACCTTTTTATTCCTGTGCTTTGGAATGGTCATAGTTATTGTGTATAAATTTATGTAAAACCAATATTTTTTAAAAAAAATATTATAATGAGATATTTATTTGTAACAAATATTCTATCATGGGATTCTTCACAATGTCATTGTGGAGAGACATCGGATTTCAGCAGTGATTTCTGCAACGCCTGGAGAAAATAGCCTGAGCTGCTTAATTTTCCGCAGCATTTTTCTTTATAAAACCAGAAACGGGTTACTCGTGGCCTTGGCAGTGCTAGCTGGCTCTGAAGGCAGTAGGGAGTTCAGCAACAGCTTGAGGAGCACAGGTTCCCTGCCCCTCAGTAAAAGTGTTAAATTGGGGGCTATTCTAATAATCCCCTTCACAAAGATAAATCCAGATAAATGGCAGTCCTCTGCAACATTTGGTCCATTCTCATAAAGTACTGATATCTGAAGCACTTCTTGCCTCGGTACAATCAGAGGCAGAAAAGTTCACTGCCTATGTATGGGTGCATTCATATGTATGAACTTCTGCCTGTTCTTTGTATCCCCCAGTCCTTCATCACATGAAAAATATGCAGAGATGCGCCGTGGATCAGCTTACAAGGAAGAGGAAGGCAGAGTGGGTGATTATTTTTCTGAATCTTATTACAATGCCCTTTGAATAGCACAGAGTACTTCCAGCTGGGCTCCCCTGAAGAATGATATGCTAAAAAAGAGGGCTTGTTTCAAATTCAGGTGTCCGGAAGAGAATTTTTGCGTGCGCGTCAGTATTTTGATTAAGAGGCTGCCATGAATTGCAGAGAGTCCTGGCAAATGCAATTACTTAGACACTGACTGGGCCCCATCCTATCTGCGCCCATCCATCAAGGGACAGGGTCCCTCCATCAGCGCAGAGGCCAGATATGGCAGAAACTAGAAAAAAAATTATGCCGTCTTACAATTCCAGCTGTGTCACAATCCTAAAAAAATGTGCTAGTGCCAATTTATTTGGCAGCCATATTCTTGCCAACTTGTTCATTCCCCTGCCCAGTAATCTATACCTTCCTTTTTTGGTCTATCATCTAGCCACCATGTTGCCATCAGTTGCCTTCATTCTCTCAGTGATCAGTGATGGTGTTAGTCAGGCCATGAAGGGAGGACAGCAAGGGTTGGGGGACCCTTTCCCAGCTCAGGAACTGTATTCCCTTTGTGGTCAATCTGAGGGCCACGTGTACACCTTCCAACATTCCTCAGATGAAAACGGGGACATTCTATTCTACATCAGCCACGGTGGGTGAGGGCAGAGCTTTTTGGCACGTTAATATTTTCATTAAGGGATGCGGGTGGCACTGTGGGTTAAACCATAGAGCCTAGGACTTGCCAATCAAAAGGTCGGCGGTTTGAATCCCCGCAATGGGGTGAGCTCCTGTTGCTCGGTCCCTGCTCCTGCCAACCTAGCAGTTTGAAAGCACGTCAAAGTCCACGTAGATAAATAGGTACCACTCCGGCGGGAAGGTAAACAGCGTTTCCATGCGCTGCTCTGGTTCGCCAGAAGCAGCTTAGTCATGCTGGCCACATGACCTGGAAGCTGTATGCCAGCTCCCTCGGCCAATAAAGCGAGATGAGTGCCGCAACCCCAGAGTCGGTCACGACAACCTAATGGTCAGGAGTCCCTTTACCTTTACCTTGCTCCCTGCAGCCGCTTGTGGCAGTGGTATAGAGTGGGTTACCAGTGCCCAGGGCGGTGGGGGAGCAGACACAGAGGGTGAAGGGAGCCCACCGTGCCAGAGTCGGTCAAGACTGGACCTAATTGTCAGGGGTCCCTTTACCTTTATTTTCATTAAAGTTTTCCATGAGACAGACAACTTTTCCCCAAAACCAAGCTAGCTCCCTGGACCCCACAAACTCCAGCCCCCCCAAGCCTGGCTTCACCCCACCAGCTACATCCTCCCCACTCAGGGCCTGCTCCTGTCCAGAGTGTCCTCCAGCCGCCACCTTCTCTTCAGGCCTGACCAGGCTCACTTTCTCCTCTTTGTTTTTATCCATCACGGCTGGAAGGATGGGCGGCTTGGTATTCACCAGGCTGGAGAGTCGCAGCCACCCACGGTGGGGATGGTGGTCCCCATTGCCTCATTCCCCCTTTGTGCTCCTGCTATTCCATTGGCCAGCCTGCCCGGCTCCCTCCCCTTAGACCCAGCTCATGTCAGGGAGGGAGCCGGGCACCTTTCCCCACTCCCAGGAGCAGAGGTGGCAGCGGCAAAGGCCTCAGTTGGCAACTCTATTCCTCCTGCTTTGCCCAGTGTCAAGCCATTTCCCAGTTAGCATACCTCAACAAAGATGTGAATTCGGGACTCTGTGTGACAAAGTGAGACACCCTAATGGTACAGTGGTACCTCAGGTTACATACGCTTCAGGTTACAGAACCTGCTAACCCAGAAATATTACCTCGGGTTAAGAACTTTGCTTCAGGATGAGAACAGAAATTGCGAGGCAGCAGCGGGAGGCCCCATTAGCTAAAGTGGTACCTCAGGTTAAGAACAGTTTCAGGTTAAGAACGGACCTCCGGAACGAATTAAGTTCTTAACCTGAGGTACCACTGTATTGGCATTTTCAGGGCAGCTGGAGATGATGCACATGTCAGTGGTGGGTGAGGCAATGGATGTGACTCCTTTCTTTGCCCAGCTGTGAGAAAGCCAGAGGTTTCTATGTTCACATCTCTCCATGTTCACATTATAGTTTTAAGGGCACATTCCACCTTGGTCAGTGTGGGGTGTAGCCTCCAAAGAGTGCCAAGGGCCAGACAGAGAGATCTGGAAGTCTGCATTTGGCCCCTGAGGTTCCCCACCCATGAAAGAGAAGATCTGAGGACCAAAGGGTGGGGAAGCCCTCTTGTAGAGAAATGGGCATGTTTGGAATATGGTATTGCAGAAAGGCTAATGGTGAAGGCCAATTGTTACACTAGCCATTTCACTGTGTCTGGAAATGCTAAACATTGCTTGATCCAATCCCTTACTAATGGGCAAGTCTTTCCCCAGCGTGGCAATAAAGTGATTGCAACAACAACAGCTTAATTTCTGTGGTTCAGACTCCTTTAAAGTGCAGGAAAAAGGCAGAATGGAAAGTGACAACAAAATAGTCAAGGAGAGTAGCAAAAGAGTTTCCAGGATAGGAGTCAGTGGGGTGTACGGAAAATGGCTTGGGTACTAGATGTCAGCAAGATCAGGAAGCTTTCAGTCACAAGCAGGTATACAGGTCAAAAGTTCACATTAGGTTTCGGTGAATTCCCAGCAATATTCAAGTGAAATATCAAACACGGTGAATGTTCACGCTTGCTGCTAATGTTGATATCCACGCCGTCCCAAGTCTCACTTGTAAACCTGGCACTGCTGACAAAACATATCACACGTCTCAAGGCTGGTCAGATTGGCTGAAAATAGAGTGGATGGTTTTGCCGTGGCGAAGGAGGGGTGGAGGAGGAAAGAGAGATTATCTTGACAGAATTGTCTTTGAGGATCTCCTGGTGGCTTAATTGGGTGCTGGAGGAAGATTCACTGAAGTAGTTCTGTGCTTATTGCCTGCCCTGCCCTGCCTAACACTGAAATTGCTGTGTGAATGTCGCCCAATTGCTGTCTTGCGAATCTCACAGCCATTTGTTATAGAGCCCTGAAACCAGGGAGAGCTGACAGACACACTTTGGGTTCTCCACATGTTAAGAGCGATGAATCCAAGCAAGGAAAAAAGTCCTGGGCCAGCAGCTGAAAACAAGGCAGGAGTGATCAACTCATAATGCTTTTTCTTATTGTAACTGTAGCAGGTGGGGACTAGATCAAAAAGGCATCTAGAACACAATGCGTTTCATCAGCACATTTTTATATAAAAAAATAAGGTCTGTTCATGGTAAAAAGGTAAAGGGACCCTTGACCATTAGGTCCAGTTGTGACCGACTCTGGGGTTGCGGCACTCATCTCGCTTTATTGGCTGAGGGAGCCAGCGTACAGCTTCCAGGTCATGTGGCCAGCAGGACTAAGCCGCTTCTGGCAAACCAGAGCAGCGCACAAAAACGACGTTTACCTTCCCGCCGGAGCGGTACCTATTTATCTACTTGCACTTTGACACGCTTTTGAACTGCTAGGTTGGCAGGAGCAGGGACTGAGCAACGGGAGCTCACCCCATCACAGGGATTCAAACCGCCGACCTTCTTATCGGCAAGTCCTAGGCTCTGTGGTTTAACCCACAGCGCCACCTGTGTTCATAGTACAGCAGCACATTTTTGCTGCCTCGTGGACCAGCATCTCCACCGGCTACATGAATCGCATTGGACGGCACTCGGTTGATTGTTTATAGCTGGGTTTTGTCCTCTTTCGCCCATGAGGCTCATTTAACTCCCCCTGAAGTCAGAATCTTCCTTCCCAGACCACCCAGAGCGTAACGCCAAGTCTATGTTGGTGTAAATGCTAGAATAAACCTGCCCCTAAGGATTTAAAATCAAAGCTGTGAGTCATTTGTGTGGAACAAACAGAAGCAGACAGGTGTGAATCCCAACTGCAAGGGGATGGGGGGGGGGTCGTACACCGCGGCTGGGGGGGGGGCTGTGAGGACAGTGGTACCCATCTTTCAGGAGCTGAGCAGAAAGCAGCTCGCAGACACAACTTAAAGCCCTTGTGACAGGCAGAATGGTGAACGCAGAAGAGCCAAGCAAGACTGGGAAATAACAAAACATTTTAGCTGCTCAGGCAACCCAAGAAAGAAAAAGAGGATTGGGGGGGGGGTTGAGAATGAGACCAACTTTCACAGTTTCGAGACAAGGACAACTGTGACTTCATGGAGGAGTGGGAACTTTTTACAAACTATCTAAAAAGATAGTATTTAAATAAATAAATGTGATTTAAAACAGTAAGAAAAGTGAATAAGTTTTATTATGTGAGATTTGTTATAATTGTGGAAATTTTAATTTTTTTAAAAAAAAACAACAACAAAATGAAGTGGACTCCTTGGCAGGTTTTGAATAAACACACACAAATTTATTGGTTGATAACATGATAGATATGTAAGGATATGTACAATTTTATAATATGCAGAGAAAATACGTGAAGAGAAATCAGGGAGAGGAGCTGAGGGAAGTCCTTGGGGGAGGGAGGAAAAGGGGGGAATAATGTATGTGATTATATGGTTTGATAATTTGTTATGTGGAAATTGAGCAATAAAATTTTTTTTTAAAAAAGAGAATGAGACCAACTTTTAGGTCCTGTATCAAAGAAATCACTCTTGGAGAATGCACAACGGAATAGCTAGTGTCAAAATTGTACTTAAAATTTGCAGGGGCCGTGTTGTAAATAAGAGACAGGCCTGCAGAGGGGCGAGGGAAGCAAGCATGCAGCCAGAGATTTGTTTGCGCCATCAAAACATCCTCTCCGCCCCCCCCACTCCCAACTAGTGATTCAATTAATTCCATTTACATGGCACTTGTCAAAGAAGTAGTCCTGATGCAATGGACAAGGACAACAACATACAAGAGACAATAAAAGTCCGTTTTATACTTAAGATTTCCATCTTGGCCCAGTATACCTAAAGGAGCGTCTCCACCCCCATCATACTGCCCGGACGCTGAGGTCTAGCACTGAGGGCCTTCTGGCAGTTCCCTAATTGCGAGAAGCAAAGCTACAGGGAAGCAGGCAGAGGGCCTTCTCGGTAGTGGCGCCCACCCTGTGGAATGCCCTCCCATCAGATGTCAAAGAGATAAACAATTACCTGACATTTAGAAGACATCTGAAGGCTGTGTGACATTTTAATGTATTTTTAATCTTTGTTGGGAGCTGCCCAGAGTGGCTGGGGAAACCCAGCCAGATGGGCAGGGTGCAAATAAATTATATATTATTATTATTATTATTATTATTATTATTATTATTATTATTATTATCATCCGCAAAAATCTCCTCATAGCATACAATGACAAGGATGAACACCAAAAACTGTAGCGATCGAAGGCAGGTGACCATTTCCTTATCTAAGTGATCTCCCTGTTTCCAGAAGTGACAACAAGAAAATAAAAGCTAGAGAGTGTCCTCCGAAGAACTGCTGGGTTTTCATTCAGCTCCATTGTTTAGCCTCACCAATAGAAAATGCCATTGGTGAGACGATGGTTAGATTTCTTTTTGAACTGCCACTGTCTTCTGACGAAGGCAGGGTGGCTCAGCCAGTCAGCCAAGCAGGTTTGCTGAGCCTCACAGCTCAACCCTGTCTTCCTGTTATTTACACTTCTTGAAAGCTTCCCACAACGTCACCCCTGGGTGCTCATCAGAATGCTGTAAATCCAAAATGTATTTATTGTAAAGACAGACAGAGATGGATTTGTCAGGAGATTGTCCTACACTCGAGTAGGACCCTGGCAGAGACACATGCCCAACTGGCATGTTCTCTCCCTCCTGGTCCTTTGTTCGGGAGCTTCAAAAGCTTTATTCAGCCCGAGCATCACAGCGACCGATGCCAACAGACATCGGCACACTTAGGGATCCGCAGAGTCTTTGCAGCTTGCGTAACAGACCTCAACAACTCAGCATTTTGGCTAATCTACTTTATTTACATATAAACACACACACAGCACTGCAACATGGCTCCCTCTCTCTCTAGCATCAGACAGCAAAGAGAGAAAGAACAAAGGACAATAGTCCCACTTCACGGAACACAGTAACACAAACATCCTGTCTTTGTCACTCCCCACTCTGTGGAGTCAAAACATACACCGTCATGTGATAGACAAAAATTACATGACTGCAATCACAGAGCAGGAATTCTAACAGGATTAAGTGCTTTTTAATAATCCACACTTTTTGACACAATACGGGTGAAACTGAGGGCATATTAACCTCTTTAAAAAGGTAAAGGGACCCCTGACCATTAGGTCCAATCGTGGCCGACTCGGGGGTTGCGGCGCTCATCTCGCTTTATTGGCCGAGGGAGCCGGCGTACAGCTTCCAGGTCATGTGGCCAGCATGACTAAGCTACTTCTGGCAAACCAGAGCAGCGCACGGAAACGCCGTTTACCTTCCCGCTGGAGCGGTACCTATTTATCTACTTGCACTTTGACATGCTTTTGAACTGCTAGGTTGGCAGGAGCAGGGACCAAGCAACGGGAGCTCACCCCGTTGTGGGGATTCGAACTGCCAACCTTCTGATTGGCAAGTCCTAGGCTCTGTGGTTTAACCCACAGCGCCACCCACGTCCCACTATTAACCTCTTTATATCAAACTAATTTCCTCTGTGGGGCAAATGCAGTGGTTTAGGAATTAGGGGAGAGGAAAACAATTCTTTGGGCTAGTTGAAGCAGATTCCCCCCAGCTGCCTAACCAAGTAAACAGCCTGATAGTAAGGGGCCCCATGTACGAAATGCCCTCCAACAACAGGGCCACCAGCAACTGCATTATCCCAATAAAGAGGCTCCAAGAATATCAGTTTTCCCTGTTTGCAATTTTTGGATAAGTCTGACAGGCTGTGGTTCTTCAGAAGTGAAATGTTTCGCAATGAGTTGCTCCACCTTTTGGGTCAAAATGGCAATATGCGGTTTCTAAAACATGTGCATAGATTGCCTGTAATTTTACATTAATACTGGATATGAATTTGACACTACAAGCAGATCTCCCTCAACCCAGTCAGCCACAAACCCAAATAAATCCCGATAGGAAAACAAAGCAGGGGTGACAGGGAAAGTGCATGCTATTGTACAGTGAGGGCCGGCTCTGTCATTAGGTACAGTGAGACAGTCGTCTCAGGTGTCGTTCAGACACGGATTTATTATTTACAGTTTTATGGGCGAATCAGAAGACAATTGGTATCAGAAAAGATTATGAGCAAGTTACGGCAGCAAGAAACCAGTTTTATTTTTATGTTTAAAACTATTCATCCAGGGGGACTTAACTCTGAATTAGACCTCAATTGTTTTATTTGATTATCTGTATCTTTGCTGTTACTTTGTATTGTGTCTCCCTGTTATTAGTATCACCTGGGGTTGGCTATATATATTTTTCAAAAAATGTTGTTAGTAACAGTGACTACATAATTGTATGAGCACTGTTCCAGAGTATTTTTCATTATATCTATTCGAGAAAAGATTGGGTATGTAACTTTTTAATGCTACAGTTTATCATTTCTACGCAATTTGAAGTTGTTATGCATTTGCAGGTCATTGTTTGAATATTTTATTTTCAGTTAATGAAGAAATTACATATCTTTCTACTTACAAGTGTTGAATCAATTGGCTGATGAAGAATTCAAAGAAACAGTAGTTGTTATCCAGAAACACCGTTCAGCAGAGTTCAGAGTTGGACATCAGAACTGGACACTTGCTGAATATACAAAGCTTCACAGCTTGCTCTCCGCCGGGTAAAGTCTGGCACCGTGATTCATTTAAGGACTTTCAGAGACTTCAGTTTTGTTAGTTTTGATGTTTTGAATTATTCCATGAAGTTGTTCACATTGTTATTGTTGCTGGCCATCGTGTTGCTTTTGATATTGCTGATTCATTTTGCAACACAGGGGGTGGTTTGTTTACTCATTAGGTAGAGTGAGGCAGTCACCTCCGGTGGTAGCTGCTGGGAAAAGGCTGTAAGTAGCCTCACATATTGTTCTTGGGAGCCTGACCATTCTCCTCTGTTGGAGGTGAGAGTTCGATGCCCCATAGCCCTGCCACATACCCCCATTAAGCGATCCTGCTATCCTGGAGGACATTCTCCTATTGCCAGCATCAAAATAAGATTCATTTGTGGAGGTGCCATCTTGCCTTTTGCCTCAGGCATCAAAACACCTCGAATTGGCCCTGCATATTATTATTCTCCCTGTTGGCAAGTCATCTAAACACACTGAAAACCATCATCTTTGGGAGAGGCTATGGAAAACTGATCTGAAATTTACGGCATGTTCTTCATTGAAATAAAACTATATGAAAACGATGTATTGGTGGCACTTAACTCCAGTAAAACCAGCAAAAATGTATAGAACAAGTACCAATATATGCTGGAAATGCAAAGAAAAAGAGGGTACCTTTTATCATATGTGGTGGAATTGTAATTTTAAAAATTCTGGGAAATGATATATAATGAAATGAAAAAAAATGTTTAAATTAACCTTTCTTAAAAAACTAGAAGCTTTTTTTACTAGGAATTATAGGTAATAAGATCCCCAAAGATCAGATGAAATTGTTTATGCTACAACGGCCGCTCAGTTGCTGCTAGCACAGAGATAGAAGGAAGAGACAACGCCGACCAAAGAATAATGGCAAATCAAGCTGATGGACTATGCCAAAATGGCAAAATTAACTGGGAAGTTCAGGATGACAAGAAACCTAAAGGGGAAATGTTTATAATGTATATACAAAATCATTGCAAACAGGTCAAAACATCAGCGGGATTTTAAATACACTTGTAAGGTAATAGAAACTACAGATAATTTAGGAAGACGAAAATTTTGGAGAAGTATTGATATGCAGAGGAAAACAGAATTAAGAGGACCCATGGATGGGATGGGGGGGGGAGTCAAGAAATTCAGAGTAATCTCGATACGTGAATGCGTATGACATTTTGATGTAGCTTAATTCCTTCATTTTGTTTTTCTTTGTTTTTGAAAATCAAGTAAAAAAGTTATATATATAAAAAGAAAACCATCTTTGGAAGTCAAGCCTAGTCCAATCCTTTCAGACCTCTAGCATCCCACAAGAACCTCAAATAATGGGTGAAATCAGTATTCTTCGTCAGCCATTTTTGCAACTGCACAGTGGATACATAGATTGCCCCTACTGACCTGAGGGCTTGTGTGCACGACCTTTCTAAATTTATTAATAATATACCTCAGCACATTTCCCGCTTTACAGCTTGTGGACATTTTCACTGCTGCATAAGCTTGCTGAAATGTCAAGTGCACGAACCTTGCGCTGCATTTTATATATAGTTCACTGTTTTGCAGTTAATTCCTAAAAGCTAGCGGGAATCATGATTAATGAAAGCCAAGGGGACGGAGGAAGGTTCGAATCATGGTTACGAGGCTAGGTTTTAACTGGTTTCCTTTCATATTCAGAGATATTGCACCAGTTAAATCAAACAGAAAGTATATCCCTTTTCAGGTAGTTTTACTGCACACATAATAGACTGAGAGGAAGTACTGTGATGGCAGCCTCCAAATCTTTGATATACTCGTATTTGCTGTGGTCTTAAAAGGCCACATCCACAGAAGTGTATGCATGTTTGGGAGCCCTGCACTCCCAGACGCAGAGTCATTATAGGGCTGTAGAATATGTTCATTTTTTCCTCAATCACTCTGACTCCACGTTTTCACTGTAGAAAGCCTAGGCTGTTTCAGATTTTACTCATTTCCATTTATTTTGTTCTGAGGCATCAATTTGGTGGCGTTTCCCCCTCAGTAAACACCTTTTAAGATGTTTTGTGCTGCTGTGTTTGGCAGCCGCCATTTTGATTTTTCCCTCAGAATGGCTAGACACAGTGTTGTTCCTGGGCATTTGGGAAGACAATGGCAGTTCTCAATGGTGGCGGCCATTTTGTTCCCCTTAAAATGTACTGGAACAATCCAGCTTCTAAGCATTCTGTGGAATACAAAATGGTGGCTGCTAGGACCAAATAACAATGCCTGCTCCTCTTGCTGCTGGCTTAGCTCTTGACACAAAGCAAGTCCTCCCTCTTTTTGAATGCAATGAATGGGCATAAATGAGAGTTGCATGGGAGTCCCAAGAAGACTTGGCCCCATTCCTCTTGCGCCTTTGCTGTTAGCCAAATGAACAACTGAACCAGATCAAACCCATTTGGTTCAATTACCCATTTGCACCAAAACAAAAGTGCACCCCTAAGTTAACTGAAGACACGAGCAAATCATTTGAAAGAGGCTTATGTCATGATTAACTTTACAGAAACTAGGTCATAATCTTATTGTTTCTGTAATGGTTCACTTCAAAAGCAACAATTTTAGGCACATGCTTTATTCAATGAACCTTTTAAAGTAGAGATCTTTCCCAGGCAGCATCTGTATGGGAATTATTTTTAATAATAAAATAAAAACAATTATTTATATCCTCCCCTCCCCAGCCGAAGCCGGGCTCAGAGCAGCTAACAACAATAAAATATGTATTTAATGCTTTGTCACTTCTTGTTTGCTGCCATGGGCTTCTCTGAGAGGAAGGGTGGAATACATATTTATTTTTAATAAAAATAAGTATTTAATAAAAAACTTTCACATTTCTAAGCGTGCAAGGGTAGATTGACATGATTCTTTCTCTATGTCTGCCTTCTAGTTAACATTAAAATGCTAACAAACAGGTAAATGACCACAGGAAAATAATTTTTAAAATGGTCCAAATTTCTTCAGTCTGCCCTTTGCGGCAGAGCCCAGTGGAGTGAGGCCAGCCAACCAGCAGGGTCTCAGAAGGGTAGCCAGCATTTACAAAAATGACAACCGCATAAAAATACAGGAAATACAAGATAAACTAGGGGACACTCCAATACCCTGGGCTAACCCACAACCAACTACAAGCCTTACTAAACCACTCAGCAACCAAAACAGCAGCCACCAAGCCACTGGCTAGCTTTGAGAAACTCCTAACAGAGAGACACATTAAAGGGATGGCCTCTACAATATATAAAATACAACTCCAAGACACTACAGACCACCTTACCACAATTAAAAGCCAATGGGAGCAGGACATAGGACATGAACTAAACCACACCCAATGGTCATTCCTCAACAACTTTGATGAAGCTTCACCAAAAAAAAGCTCAACTACTCTGGTCAATCCAATGGGTAGATCACAGCCAGTTTATTTATAGTGGGAGTAGATTGCTATCTCTTGGAAGTTGGATATGCCTGGCCTACACTATGGTCTAAACCACCATTCAAATCGAGAACTCACCCTGAAACATATACAGATAGTACTTAACACCACAAAAGCTAGCAGACACAGCCAGAAACTTCATCTAAATGCTGGAAAGGCTGCACTGCAATAGGCACATAGCTCCCTAGAGTCCAATCCTCCTGGATATCAGTGCTGAAGGAAATTTCCAAAATAACAAAACAGGTAATAGAAGCAACTCAAGAACTCGCCCTATTAAATATCTTCCAGGAGAGCAACACACACAAACACTATAAGGAACTCATAAGTCACTTACTCTGAAGCAGCCTGGGAACTCTTAACCTCTTACAATATCAAAAAAAATAGATACACAAAGGACCTATCCGTGTGATGCTGACACAAACCTCCCTAAACTAAGAACAGGCAATGGAACAAAAGACTATCCCTACCCTGACCCAACTGCAAGATGTCTATGACAAAAAGGTCTCTCACCAAACGAAACTGTGAAAAAGTCTACAAACTGAAAGTGGAGACAACAGATATACCGTTCCCGGTTTGTCCGTTTGCTTTGTAACACAAAACCCCCCAATAAAATATTTTTTTTAATAAAGGGTACTTGCCTGGAGGCAGAGTCGGTAAGCAAAGTCAGGTCCAGTCCTAAGGTCAGGCCTATAGCAGCTCACGTGGTCAGAAAGTCCAGGGGTCAAGGTATCCGATGACCCAAGAGGAGCAAAAAGCAGCAAGGCTAGACCAGGAACCACATTGTTTCCATCAACTGATGGAGGCTGGAAGCCTTGCTTAAGAAAGGTGGAGCCAGCTGGTTCTCATCAGCACCTCCACCTCTGAGTCCTTGATGGCTCATCAGCAGCAGGTGGAGTCACTCTGCTTTCTGTCTTCAGGCTGCTGTTCAGCAGGTGAAGCTGACTCCTAGCCTCCTCTTTTTTTTTTTTTTTGGCCTGTATATAGACTATGCCACCAACACTGGCCTCTCCCCATTATCATATTAAAAACAGATCAGCCAGCCAGACCAGCTTCAGGGTTTTGGAATTGCTTGGGTAAGATCATTGTTGCCATTACACAGTTAAGGCCCTGTCATCTCTGCTCATTCTGTACATGTATGGCTGAATAACCGCTCCTGTCTTTCCTAAGAAGCCCACATGAAATGGGAGCACCCCAATTCTTTTGCACGCAAAAAATGATGGGAAAGCAGAATCTCTCAAAAGCTGAGAGGCAGCAAGAAATAAATTGCTTGCCGGGAGTCACGGAGTGCTTGACTGCCAGGATTAGCAATGTTTGCTAGAATTACATGAATTAGCCAAGGGCGATGGAAGGGCCTTCCTCAATCCAATATAAACATGCCCATAATCTAGACTCGAAGGCAAATGCAAAAGGTTCACTCCAAGATGACATTAAGCAAAAACCCACCAGGGTGGCAAACATCAGTCCACGGACACTTCCCTGTCTCTTTTTGGGGCAAGAAATTAAAAACCTGGAGATGTGGCTGCCAATTACTACAAAGGAATAAAGGAGGGCTATTTAGGCTTCCTGGTGCAGCCTTTTTATTATTAAGCCGTTATCAGCTCTGAAAATTTTGCCTGTCTACAATGTGCATGGAACTGTCAACACCAAATACTTGTTCTCAGCTCTGGAAGGGAAGCACAGTATGTGAAGTCAAGAGACTGACAGGCATTGGAGACATCTAAAGACAACCCGACAAAGGTTTAGGATGAGAGCTAGCATACTTGATCCAGACTACATCTAAGAGAAGACGACAGAATAGCTGCAACGTTTATGCCTTTGAATACTAGTTGCTAGAAATGCTGTTACCCTCATATCCAACTTGCAGGCTTTCCACAGCATCTTGTCGGCCACTGTGAGGAGGACAGAATATAGAGAGGACATTGGCCTGATCCAATAGGCTTGTCTCATGTTCCTAATACTGGCCCACTTTGCCACATCTTGTTATACCACGGTATAAATTAAGCTCTACTTTAATATGCACCAGCACTAAGTTTTCCATGGTACACCTGAATTTTTTTCTGTTGCCATGCCACAAATAAGCCAGAATTCAGATTGTCCTGTTGTCTGAACCAGTTTCTTTTTTTTTGTAGGAAGCAAAGACCAATCAATCACTAGCACTTGCCATTGGTTTGGGGGGAAATGAACCATGTGCCTCGGTTTGGGCCACGTGAGACTTTTCATCTGCGGTGTGGCAGATGAGGGGTACTACCCTGATGCTCATTCGCATTAACCCATAGTTTTTTAAACCTATGGTTCAGTGTGCCACGTGAACCAGGCCAGGCTCAAAGATGACTGAGCGTAGTTGGGAATGAAATACAGCAGTTGGTGGCAGTGAAAATCTCAGCGTAAGCCCCAGTATTGACTTACTTTTCTGCTGCTCTTGACTTCTGTATGGCAACGTGTGATCCAGTACAGAATACTGCTTGCTTGATCAAAGCTTTTGGCACCCCAGATCTCTATCTTGCTCAACATTTATCACTTTTATACATTACAGAAGCAACTCCAAGGACATTTTGATACTTTCCGAAACCAAGGAATGGAAACAGCAGAGAGGCAAAACATAGTACAGCAGACAAAATATAGTAAATTACAGGGAGATTACATGGAGCTGCCAGAAAACAAGAAAGCACACCTCTTGGCATTGAGCAAGGATATACTATGGAGGTAGTCAACATGGTGCCCTCTAGACTACAACTCCCATCATCCTGAACCATTGGTCATGCTTGCAGGAGTTGATGGGAGTTCTAGTTCAATCCTTGCTGGGAAGAAACTCGGTTATATCAGAGTTCTACTTTTTCAAGTCATCATCCTATTCTGCCTTACATCATTGCAGGCCAGCAGATAATGCTTTTAAACAATTATCACCCTTATGACTCTATGTTGTATCTGCTAATAATAAGAAAGATGTGGAAGTCAACATATTCAAAGTTAACTGGGAGGCAGGCGGCTTGCTGTTTAGGGACATGGCTGCGAAATCTCGTTAATTAACACTAATATTCCAAAATAACTATGGCATCAAACGATATGGGGGGGGTTTCTTCATTTTAGATTAATAGATTAGGAATATACTTTCAAAACATAATTTGTATTTAATATGTGGGATTTAAAATGTTTTTTTTTTAAAAATTAAAATCTCATCATGCTTATAAACAAGCAATTATTTTTTTAAAATAAGATAGAGGACCTCATGTGAAATAATTAGTTACTAACTTGCATTAAAAACGTGCACTTTGATAGGAAATGATAACGGTGGTTGATATGGTATTGTGTCTCAGTGAAAAGGCACAGCACAACTCCAAATCAAAGTAGACAGCTTGGACATTTATTAATGTGACAGATTTGGGAGTTAGAGATGAGCACTGATGGAGAACAATTGCTTTCTCTCGTATGAGTGCAATCTTCAGGTAATTGAGGGTAGCCAGGATTGCCATCTGAAGCACTTAAGAGTGAACTGCAAACAGGCAAACTTGACAACTGTTTTTTTTTTAAACTAACTCTTTCCCTGCTCCTGTTGCTAGGGGACATCAGAAGACGGGAATTGCTCACAAGATTGTGTTAAGTTCCTGAAAACACAGAGCACCATATATACTTCAGTCTGAACTAGGAGAAATTAGAAAGAAATTCTTTATCCCTCTTATTCATTGCACCCATGTTGTTGAATATGCGAAGATCCCTGGCTTTGTTTATGTAGATGTATGTGAACAGCAGACACTGGATCTGCCTTCTCTGTGGTTTCCCTTCAGCAACTCTCGACAGCTGATGCCAATACAGATGCGCCATTTAAAAAAGCGACTCGTCTTGCTGGCTGTCAGATCTGCTGTAGTAGGGACTGCCAAGGAAGCCACCACTGGGAGTGTGGGGCTTTCTACGATGTAGGTGACAAGGTCTCTTGAAGCACGCATAGCCTGTGTCTCCAAAATGCTCATGCACAGGGCAGAATGAACTTAAAAAGTGGTATTTTTCATATTAAGCAATTAACAACAGCCAATTTTCTGCTTAAGAAAGGAAAAAACCAGACACACATATCTGTTTCATAACATGATAGAGGTAAATATACACTAAATATAAACACACACATGTATTATCAGTATGGAAGGTTTTGAGTTATTTTTTGAAAGTGTCAATCAGCCGTGTCACTGTTTCTTTGCTTATCATCCTTTGGCATCTGTTGTGATGAAGAAAACTCTTAACAAAAATTGTTGTCCAGAGTCATGTGGGCAGGTTGGTGCCAGATGATACCTTTTCGGGGGAAGATTTTCCTGCTTTGCGTCTTCGGACCGACATTTTTGATGGGAAGCCTGCCTGCACCTCAGGATGTCAATAGTTAAGTGAATGTTATGGAGGGCTCAGTGAACTGAAAAATGTCCTCATCAAACAACTCGTCAGACAGCTGCTCTTCGCCATCAGCGAAATAAGTTGGGAATGGTAAATTCTTGCTGTCATCTTTGTAAGCTGGTAGAGACGAATCCTTGACCTAAAACACAACAAGCGCAAGAGGGGTTGATAATGAAAAGTGGGCAAAAATTCACTTAGGATTCAAAACACAAAGCTATTGCTCAGAGCACCAGTTGGACTAACTAGATAAGGAAAGTGTAATGTGAGATGAGAACTTGGGAGGAAAGAAGTTTGTCATTAGACATAATGTGACAGAGAGGACAAGAAAAGAAAGATCAGAGAGGTAGTTGTAGAGATGTGAAAGCCTGGGGGGGAAACCTTGGAGTCGGGGCAAAACCATTTTTTAATCATTTTTCCTCCTAATAGAAACAAAATTTTTTTGAGAGCACAGAAGAAAAAAAGCCTCCTATGAAACATTTCATCTTTTATACAGAGTTAATTATTTAGATTGTTTTAAGACAACCTATAGCATTAAAGAATGACACTCAAATGATCTGCGGTCATCTGCAAATGTGGCCACTTCACTGCTCTTCATGGATGATTCATGAGCAGGTTAAAGAACATTGATCCTTATACGGATGACCAGAAGACTCCCACTTCTCAGTTTCCCCCACTGTGAGAAGTGTCCATCTATTACTATACTCTGCTTCCTGTTCTATAACTAGATATCAAGCCATAAGACGAGCTCATCTCATGGTTATTAATGTGCTCCAGAGGCATGAGCACACACAACAGAGTCTGTCTCTTGCTGTCCTTTAAGAGACAATTGGGGAAAACACTGATGAGTGGGTGCCTTGTAGGGTCTTTTATTTGTTGTGTGTCACGGGGGGGGGGGGGGAATGAGCCTGGTTATCCTTTGGATAAATGAATCTGGGGAGGGGCTCAGCTTTCCCACAATGTGTTTAATCGTGAAATGGTCAGCCTGGCTACAAGCCAATTCCTTTGATTTAATATCTGCATTAATGTCAACCAAAATAGAGAATAAAGTATTGACAAAATGTGTGTATGTATGCCAACACCATCAGTATTTCCAGGTAGACACACACAAAGATACTTGTTTTGCCATGCTCCTTGTTCTTTCTAAATTACAGCTATATCTTTAAAAAAATTAAAAAATAAAACAACAAACTAAAAAAGATCACACAGCAGGTATGTGTTTAGAAATGGGGCATAGGTATTCAACTGTTTAAAATGGGTTTTGGGTCACGGTTTTGCAAAACAGTAAATTAATGCCTTGTAGAAGCCTAGGGAAATGTACATACAAGACACTGTGCTAGTGA
This sequence comes from Podarcis vaucheri, assembly GCF_965113315.1. Taxonomy (NCBI): domain Eukaryota; kingdom Metazoa; phylum Chordata; class Lepidosauria; order Squamata; family Lacertidae; genus Podarcis; species Podarcis vaucheri. The sequence goes on along the minus strand of NC_138750.1, from coordinate 17,250,668 downwards.
CAGCAGAGGTCTCAAGTTTGAACAGCCACAGCTCAGCAGAACATAATCTGCAAAAATTGCTTGAGCATGTAGCAAGCTTAATGCTTAGAAGTAGGGTGAAGTCACAGACCACTTTGCAGTTTAGCAGAGCTCCAGGCTGAATCAGTACTTTGCATGAACAGTAACAAGATGCAAGACACTTATGTAGCAAAAAAAAAGTACCTTTTCCCAAAGTGAGCAAGACTGGAATCTTTTTGCCTCAGTAAAAATGTTAGATATCAAAGGGCTAGGGACACTGAATGCTGCAAGACTTCTTTGCTCTCAACTGCTCCTAGGCTAAGGGTCATGGAGGAAAAAGCACCCTGCAAGAGTGAAGAAACTGTCCCACGTGAGTTTGTGTACCCACCATTTCCCAATCCTATGGCTTACATTAATTTCCTTGTTTTAATTAGAAAACGTGCTTTAGATTTTTTTTTGGGGGGGGTATATGCCCCAATTACATTCTGAGCATAGTCAAAAGTATATGCACCACAATTTCCCGTCAAATGAGGTTACAACAGCCAGAGGCAGCACAGTCTGCAATGAAGTCCAGCATTTCCATAGCATATATCCTACATGATGAGCTCAGGTGAAGCTCCTAGTAGGAAAGATAGATGAAAAAACTCAGCCTTTGGCATGAGTGATCATGATGAAAATTGAACATAACAAACTGTAGGACAGGAGCAAAATGGCACACTATTACTCTTAATATTTTTATTCTGCTTAATCTGGCAATCGCCGCCAGAGCACGACTTCTGTTCTCATCCTGAAGCAAAGTTCTTAACCTGAGGTACTATTTCTGGGTTAGCGGAGTTTGCAACCTGAAGTGTATGTAACCCGAGGTACCACTGTAATATCATACAGCCACATTTACTTTAAGGAATCAGCACCCAGCACCATATTATTCAATGCTGTGAAATTTGATTTCAGAAGAAAATCAAATTTCTATTTTTTTTCTAGCTCGTACCACAGTACCAAATTAAAAATGATAATGTAAGAGAGAGAGAGAGAGAGAGAGAGAGAGAGAGAGAGAGAGCTATCCTGCTTGTTAACAGGCTGCTTTGCAAAGGTCTTACCTGACCAACCAGTGAAACATCACTTTGTATTCTTCTGTGACAGCTTTCAATGCTTGCCAGTATCCATTCACAATGTAAGAAAGTTTTTTTTTTTGCAATTTAAAAAGAGTTCTTTGCCCTACCTGACACCTTCCAGATGTTCTGGACTACAACATCCATCACCTCTAGCCAGTATGGCCACTTGTCGGGAATGATGGGAACTGGAGTCCAAAACATCTGGAAGGCACCAGCTTGGGGAAAAAAGCACAACACATTGATGCACATGGCACAAGGTGGAAGAAACAATAAAATCAAGGCTGACCAAAGCAGTCATTGAATTCACTGTGTTGGCACATTATCCAACAGTTCGAAGCCAAACTTACCTTTACTAAACAGTTTTTATGACCTGGAACACAACCGTGTACATAAATGATATTGTGCTTCACACTGATCCGCCACACCTGAAAGATTAAAACGACCAAATTGAAACCAAAACATTCTGTGGTGGTTTTAAAAATTACTTGCTGTGCTAACTGCAGTGTTTTTCTGCAGACTTTCATATCTTGTGGGGGAAAGAAAATACAGCTCCACATCCTCTTTACATAGCAACAGAACAGCACCATCAGCATTCCCAGACAAACTGTGCCTCACTTGTCAAGCAGGCCGGACTGCACTGAGTACTGAAGAGGCACTTTGGTACTTTGACTTGCGCCTCGACAGTGGCAGGGTCACCACCTCCGGCGATTTCAAGTCCCCTTTCCCCAGCTCCATCAGTGGCCAGTGCAGGTCAGGGAAGTCCTCTTTCTCCCCCTGCCCTGAAGCAATGCTGTTGTCAGCAGGCAAGCAAGAGGGAGAGTGGGAGGAAAGGCCCTTATTCCACCTCCATGCTAACAGCAGTGGCCGTCTCTTCATGCCTTTGTGGGTTTGCCTCTTAGATACTTAAGAAGAAAACATGATGTTTGCTATTACGTGAGGGTGATTATGCACTAGGAAGGTACTTTACCAAAGGGGCAAATAAAGGACACGCACCTCACCTTTATTGCACATTCATAAGCCTCACCTTTAGTCCCACCGTTGTTCTGAAGACGTTTCCCATCCGCCCTGGCATTTTCTTTCCCTTGAAAACCCTTGCAACCTTCTGTCTCAAAAATACGAAATACAAATTAGGCATCGACCATGGAAGTGCTTTTATATGGCATGTGAACAAGAGTAAAATAAGATAAAATAAGATTCAAAACCAAAGCAGGTATTGTGTTAATAATGTGCCATAAGTACTAGTTAAAAAACACATCTTGACACGTATGCACATTTACTTCTAAGTTTTATGGACTTGTGTCACGCTCACTATGTAGGATCCCAATAAACTGTTCAACATAGAGAGCTCATTGTTTAATGAAATGTCTACATTCACTAGAAGAAACTTTTTCTAAACACTTGTCTTTTTGTAATGACAAAGTCATAGTAACCCAGTTAGGGAAGTTTTTAATACGTGACACTTTGATGTATTTTTAATCTTTGTTGGAAGCCACCCAGAGTGGCTGGGGAAACCCAGCCAGATGGGCGGGGTACAAATAATAAATTATTATAATATTTTTATTAAAAATACTTACGCTATTGGAAATGGCTCCAGGTCGCCTGTGTGTTTTAGTCTGGCCATGGGAAGCAGGCTGACCTTTAAAACCCCATCTTCTCATGACTCCTTGGAAGCCTTTGCCAAGTCTAAAGCAGATAAGGCCAAGTCAAATCAGTTTTGAAATAACCCACTTGAAAAAGGTAATTTCCCCAATATATGGATTGCCGTTTCAGTACAAGGCACTTATAGAATGCTGTTCAGAAATGCCTCTGTATGGCAGATAGGAAGGCGCATGCGTCCTTTGCAGACTTCCCTGGGAGTAAGTCACCCTTGCAAAGAAGCCCCCTCTCGCCACAAAGATACAAGATTGCAGGCAGATGGCAGAGGACGGATGGGAAGCTGCAATTCTATGCTGCGTGTGGAGGAGGGAACTTCTTTCTCCATCAGTCCACTTGGTTTCAATGCTTCATGCAGAGAAGGAACAGAGCTCTTCCTCTCTCCTCAGCCAGCTCACTCTCCCACCTGCATTTAACTCCTGGCCACCTATGACAACCAGACTAGTGCTTAAATACAAAGTTGATGTAAGCCACATAGAACAAGACTTGCTTGCAATGTTAAAGCATGGAATCTACTTCAGGAGGATCCCGCATGCAAGTCCCAGTAGGCCAGATCACCTTTTGCAGCCTCCCAGTGAAGTAGAAGCAGAACCACAATAGAACAGCGTCCACGGTCCTATAAATCAGCTTGATGATGATACTGAAAGCCACTGAAGGGGTCTCAGCAGAATCAAAGGGTCCACACACTGCTATTGTGCAGCAGATGTCAACCAGTGATCAACAAATGAAACTCATCTCTCCAAAATCTAAGGCAGGCCTCGATCAAGCCTTTGCCAGCATGACCAATGATCAGGGATGATAAGGAGTTGAAGGCATCACGTTGACTACCCCTGGCCCGGAAACTTGAATTTTCTACAATGGAGTTAAGATCAGAACAGACGCAGGATGGTTTTGGAAAGGAGTATTTTGCAAAAGAAAAATGTGATAGTGGGCCATTGAGGATTCCAAACCTTCCAACTGAAAAACTCTTTAACTACCCAGACTAAGTTAGAGTTCAGTCCCACAGGTCTCAGTGGGGCAGGTTAGATATAAGTAACTTAAATTCAACTTTTACAGTGGTAGTAAAATGTAACAAACAATTTCAAATGATTTAATCTTAATCCAACCCATTGTTTAGAGTATGTACTCCTTTCTCCCAAGATGGGTGCAATTAATAAAATTATGTTGCCAAAACGACATTTTCTTGAGTATAAATCAATTTGCTTTAGAGGTATAGGAAATACTCAAATACAGAACAAAGGCAAAGTTGCCTATAAAACATGGTAATTTCTTTAGTTGTCAGCATAATTACCTATCATTACAGAAATATCTTATGTACATATTTCAACAGCATTTGTTTTAAGCAAAGTAGAACAGCACAAACATGTTTATTTAACCTGTAATTTTCAGACTGCTGCTCAATGGTCTATTAAGACAGAAGGTATGCAGCTGCATTTGGGCTTTAGAATTAAAAAAATGATCACTTCTGCAAGTTAGCAGAAAGCAGTTTTCAATAGGTTATACCATATAAGGCATTGTCTTTCAAGAGCTTCTTGTATGGAAAACGTTAAGGACTTTCAACACAATCATATGCAGGTTTATTCAGAAGTAAATTCCAGTTCTTGTTCTTAATTTAATTTATTACTTATTCACTTTAAGGTCCCAGGGAGCGTGATAACAATTTAACGTATAACATTAAAATAGTCTGTTGTTTTGTTTTTGTTTTTTAAAAAATACAATTACAAAAATTATTGAGAGTCCTGAAAATAGACATTTCAGCATTCAACAAAAACTATAATGAAATTGCCAGAGGAAGAAGGTAGTTTAGTTTTGAAATGTTTGATTTACTGTTAAACTACTACTGAAATGTATATAAATGAAAATAATAAATAAAATTATTATTTTTTAAAGAGGAATGTTTCCTTGCAAGAGATTCATGAACTGAAGGAAGCAAACTTCAAAGAAGACAGCTCTGTCAACTTTAATCAACTGGCATAATCCCTGGTATCGTAAGACCAAGTGTCCACTTAAACATTTCATCTGGATGGTCTGTTTTTAGTTCATTCTTGCTTTTAAAAGAAATACCATGAATTATCCTCACAGCCAAAAATAGTCCTTTCCAAGGGATAAAAATCGAAAAGCAATTTCATCACAACCATTTGTGTGTGTGTGTGCGCGCGCAGCCACACTCAGGGAGCAGTTTTTCTTTTTCTGCCTGATTTAGGCACAAGCTCCAAGTATACCACAAAAGAAAAATTCCAGTGGCTTTGGAAAACATTTCCCTAGTTTTATTTTATTTCTCTGGCTTATTAATACCTTTTGTTTTAATATTTTATTGTAAATCACTTTGTGCATTTGCCTTCAAAGTCTAATACAGTGGTACCTCGGGTTACACACGCTTCAGGTTACAGACTCCGCTAACCCAGAAATAGTGCTTCAGGTTAAGAACTTTGCTTCAGGTTGAGAACAGAAATCGTGCTCTAGTGGTGCGTCAGAAGGAGGCCCCATTAGGTAAAGTGGTGCTTCAGGTTAGGAATAGTTTCAGGTTAAGAACAGACCTCTCGAATGAATTAAATACTTAACCCGAGGTACCACTGCAACTATCTAAAATAAAGTGGTTAAAAACATCCTAGTGCAGAAATAGCAACAGGAGGAAACTTACGTTTTTGCAGTGACATCCACATATTGTCCAGGACGGAAGTGAGCAGCATACAGGGGAGTACCTGGTGGGGAAGGAAGGTAATCAAGTAAACCTATTATCATTATTCTTATTTGTTTGTACAAAGTCCAAGGCATATCAGGCATTTCTGGAGTGCTGCGATGGGCCCTGAGTGATCCATGTCAAGCAATGGTGAAGGTTGTAATTTTTAGCAATTCCCTTTGTTCCTGCAGGGGGAGGCATCAAAAATAGCCTCCCTCCATGTTCCCCTGATTGGAATACCTTCCACAAAACAAAACAAAAATATATTTATCTCTAAGAAAGCTTTTAAAAAAGGTAGCAGCCATTTCAGATAACATGACTTTCTGGGTGGGAAATGTATGGTTATAATATTGGACTTTTTACATACATAGGATTTGCTCCATTTTACCATAGGACTTCAAAACCTTGTCAATTCTGCACAATGGCTCTGATCTACCAAGAAAAAATATTGTGCAAAATTATATTCCGCGGTTCTTCATTCTGCCTAGATTACCTGGCTTAATGAGGGCATTCTCAGACACTCTAAACGTTGAAATCTTCTCCTTTGGCGGGATGCCAACGGTTCTGCACAACTCCATCATAGCTCTCCCTTTCTGTAAGAAACGCAACCAGTAACAATGAGAGAAATATTAAGAAATTAGACTGAAAATCCTCAAACGCTTCAAACAATTTAAAATATATGCTAATTGTGTGGTTTTAAGGACTTGCTTCTTGATAAAATTTAGAGAGTCTTTGTCTCATAATTGTATCGCAATGTGTGATCCTATATACAACTGCTCAAAATCTTTAGTTTTAAAGAAGTGTTTGTTATTATTTATTATTAAAATAAAATTATTATTTATTTTATTACAATGCATAATCAAGCATAGGAAAAAAATCATAGAAAGAAACTGGAGCTCAGGATGGCAGATATGTTCTCCAGCTTTCTGCCCCATTTTATCCTCACAAAAACTGTGAATTAGGTTAGGAGGAGACACACTGGTTGGCCTAAGGTCAGCCAATGAGCTTTAAGGCTGTGGGGATTTCAAACCAGGTTTCCCTTGTCTAAATCCACCTTTTATTAACTACACAAGACAAAATGTGGCCTTGTTTAGTGATACAGGAATGCCTCTGTGAAAGCCTTGGGCTTGTGTGCTACCCACTCCCCCCAAGTGCAGCCACAAGGAGTTTGGAAAGCTTTTGCTTCCGTTTTCAACTAAACACAGCTTAGTATTCTGTCTGATCCCAGACAGGCTGTGCTTATTCTAAACTATGCCCTGGTAAAACACAGCAGCTTCAAAGCCTAGTTTATGAAGGTAGCTATAGTTGAGATTAACTATAATTTAGGGCATTAAAACCGTGGCTAGAAACCAAATTTTGAAAAGTGTGTGATTATAATATGGAGACTTTTTAAATAATAACCTAATACCACAAAGTTTTACATGAAGAATAATATTTTAAAATTTGCCGAAGCATGAAGGTTCAATAAAGCACGGACAACCGCAGAGCCAGAATGAAAATGGTGAAAGAACAAAGTCTTGCAAGTTTTTAATTTTAATTCACCATACTAGAGTCTATAATCTTTAGCACAAGGATACTTCATTATTAACCAAACACATAGGAAGCATAGTTTATAAGTGGTTTATAGTGGATTAATTCTGAAATTGCCCTTGAGTCTCTCTCTCTCTCTCTCTCTCTCAACCTATCAACTAAACAGAAGTAAAATGAATGAAAACTGAAAATGCAAGAAGCCGTATTGCAGAGTGTTGTGCTTTAAATGGATTCCCCTAGAAAGCAATTTACATGACTGACAGGAGCGACACACTTGCATAATCACCATCTGTCAGGTGGTCAGTGTTGTAGAAGTTATCTGCAGTTTTCCTTTTCCCCAATGAAAGTGCCTTCCTGAACTTTCAGAGGAGTTCAAATGACAATTTTAAGGTTATACAGCAGCAAAAATGTGCCCCATCTGAAAACGCCCCCTGCTTATCATTTTGTGTGCAAACTGCATAAAATTGATAAACCTTTATAATACTGTTTTATAGACGAAGGTTAAAATACTTCTTAGTGTCACCTTCCTGAGATTCTCTCACACACAAATGACTACTATAAAAATAATTAAAATCCGGTCCTAAGAACACGTCATTACAGTAAGCTCCACAATGGTCACTGGAACTTATTTTCAAACAATGCATTTAGGATAGGAGTGTTGAGTTTCTACAATAAAACATAGCTAATTTCTTAGTCAATCCTTTGAAAACTATTATATTTAGATAGCAAATGTATTTGTCATTGGTGCAACAACTTTAAAACATGTAAAAAATTATCCTACAACACATATATACATTAAAAGAATTTATAACCAGTATTTATGGATGCTCTTTTAAAGCAGCAAGTAAAAATAAGGGGAAAGGTCTGAATGAAGATAAAATAAAGTCTTAGTAGAATTAAGATAAATACAGTGGTACCTCTGGTTACGAACGGGATCCGTTCCAGAGGCCCGGCCACATCCCGAAAACTTCATAACCAGAGGTGCCCTTCTGCGCATGCACTCGGCACAATTGAGCACTTCCGCGCATGTGCGCACGGCGAAACCCAGAAGTATACACTTCTGGGGTTGCCGCATTAGCAACCTGAGGATTATGTTACCCGAAGGTCCACTGTAATAATAATTAAAGAAATGAAAAGATAGCCACTAGAGGCAAAAGCTTTTTAGGTTGTCTCCACGTATCTGATTCCAGCTTTCTATAACATCTAACACAAGAAAGAACATTTCATCAAGACATTTGACAGGCTCAGGTAATCCTTTCAATTTCTGGAATTATTTTATTGACTATATTAAGTGTACTTAAAAATGACAGGATGCTTTAACTTATGTGTGCAGTTCACAAACATGTAAAATTTACCCAATGAGCTAGGGCACGAAACATCTATGTCCCAGTTATACTATAAACTTAGATGCACTTAGCTTTTGTAAATTTAAAGGCATAGTTTATCTCTAGACCTTGCAACAAGCAGCTGGATGCTCTAGGCATCAAAGGCATCTCCCTGCAGGAATATATCTCCTGCATATTCAGTCATTTCCAGAAGCTGTTACAGGACAGCAGTTTAGAATCTTCTGCCCACAATAAATTATTGATCTTTCAGGGTAGATACAGTGAAATGCCAATATCTGCAAGAGGCAGAGTTTTGATTCTGCATTGTAGAGCATGCTGAATGGGGACGATAGATCACAAATTATACATTGTGAGACTGGGTATGGCTGGCTGTTGCTGTTTCCTCTGAGTACCATTAATCAAATATACTACAGTATACACATACTCTATGATTCCACACATATTATTTGAAAATTAATAACTCAATTCCAAGTTAAGGCCTTGTGAGGCTTTAACCCATCTCATAATCACACACACACACACACACACACACACACACACAAAACAACCATTGTTGTTGAAACTTTTTACATCAATAAGATGGAAATTAACTTTCTATAAAACAAAAGCATTTACCGTATTTTTCGCTCTATAACACGCACCCGACCATAACACGCATGTAGTTTTTAGAGGAGGAAAACAAGAAAAAAAAATATTCTAAACGAAACAATGGATGTATGATTTTTGTGGTTCATGCTGTGACCACAGACATGTGATCTGACAGTGAGTTTGGAGTAGCCCAATGCAAAAATCCTGAGGATCCATGTGGATCCGTGCTTTGTAACCATGTTTTAAGTGGGGAGGGAAGGAAAAGCACTCAAGGGACAAGGAGCACACGTGGGGTGTGTGGAGAAGGATGCTGCTAATAATGAAGAAGAGGGGTTTAAGGGGAGAAGGCTCCTCTCCTCTCCCACTTTGCTCCTTTAAAGCAAGCAGGCTCTGCTTTTCTCCCTCCTCCTCGCTCATCCCCGGCTTAGCGAGCTGAAAAACTTTGCTGCTATTTAGCGAGCTGAGTGGGGAGGAGAGAGGGACAGAGAGCTTGCTTTAAAGGAACCAACCGGACAGGAGCTGCTTACACTTGTGTAAGCGGCTCCTGTCCTCTCCCGCTTTGCTCCTTTAAAGAAGCAGGCTCTCTGTCCCTCTCTCCTCCCCACTCAGCGGCTCTTCTCCCGCTTTGCTGTTTCAAAGCGAGCCACGGAGGAGGGAAGGAAGGGGAACCATGGATCCTCTGCTCACAACTGCAACAGATCCCCTCCGCCACCCGTAGGCATTCCCTCCATAACACGCACAGACATTTCCCCTTACTTTCTAGGAGGAAAAAAGTGAGTGTTATGGTGCAAAAAAATACGGTAATTCTGTTCCCAAATTGGAGCAAGTTTACACCTGAAGAGCTGAAGGTTTATTCCCACATATGCCCATTTTCAAAGGAATCAATGAACACTAAAGAGATCTATAAAACCTAGATATTGATTAAACTAGAGATTCAAATTTGTAAATGAGAACAGTTGCTAAAAATGAGGCAAAAAAAAGCTTAATAACAATTAACAGAAAATATGGTAGATTTACTCATTGATAGAGCACTTTCTTATATCCCACACAACATTTTCTCTGGGCATCACATGATACCCATCTGCTATAACAGCGGACTAAATAATAACAGCAATCATCATCTTCATCCCAGCGATGTTATCCTTAAAATGCTTTCCAAACAAGTCATAGCAAGCTACCGCTGGTTCAGTCACCTACTTTGGGCCAGAGTGTAAAAGACCCCACACTACCTGGAAAAGCTTTGCCGGATGCCACCAAAAAGACACAACGGGGGAAGAAAAGTACGCCTTCTTAGCTACTAGGTACTGCCTGTGCCATGTGCCCCTTACCTGGCCTGTTCCACCTGCCAAACCACATCCTCCTACTCTGAACCACAGTGATTGGGAGCCTCCTTGCTCTCCCAGCTCCTCCCCTCCCTCAATAAAAACAAACAACAACAATAACTAAAACCCCACACAAATTAAAAACAGTGGAAACAATGAATGGTTCCATGCATGGTCTGTGTCTCACTACAGATGCTCTAGACTGGCACATATCTGCTGGAATAGTTATTTACGTCCATCGTGTATGTTTTGGTATAAAGGGTGACTTGGATTTTTTTCCCCCACAGGAAGGTAGCATGCTTGCTTTCTTAAAACAGGAAATAAAAATTATTAAAAGGAGGCTGAACAGGGTGGGGGAGAATTATTCCCCCTCCATCTTTGGCAGTTCCCCCTCCCCTCCTCTCAAGCTAATAATAATAATGAAGATGATGATGATGCCTCCCTAGAAACCAAAGCCTTCTGTCTCAATTAGCCCTGTGTTTCTGTCCAAGGATAAATGGGAAAGAAGCTGCGTAGGAGCTAAAAAGCCAAGGCCTGCACATGCACACGCATGTGGGAAGAAAAGGAAGCAGAGAACTGGAGAATACATAGTACACCTAAATGAAGGGGGAAATGTTGCAATCAGGAGGGGAGAGGCCAGAAGAAGGACATGCTGTGCCTCCTTTTCCCCCTTTCCAACTGTGTGTTTAAGCAGCACCCAGCAGGACTGAATCCTCCACTCGCCTCAGCAATGCGGGTATTCCTTTAGGTACTCAGGCCTGAAGACATTAAGGGATTTACAGGTCAGCACCAACACTTTTAATTGTGCCTGGAAATTGAAATCTTTTAGGAACAGTGTTATATGGTCCTAGCAGCCACTCACAGCCATCAGTCTGACAGCCGCATTCTGGATTAGTTGTAGTTTCCTTCAAAGGCAGTCCCACATTAAGCACGTTGCAGTAGTCCAAGCGGGAGATAACCAGAGCATGTACCACTCTGGCAAGACAGGGCACAGGCTGGGAGGGTCTCAGCTGGTATAGCAGATGGAGCTGGTAGACAACCTTGACATAGAATTGACCTGTGCCTCCATGGACAGCTGAGAGTCCATAATGACTCCCAGGCTGCGCACCTGGTCCTTCAGGGGCACAGTTATCCCATTCAGGACCAGGGAATCCTCCTGCCCATGTCCCCCATGCAAAAATCCTCTGCCTTCAGAGAATGGTAAAGAGTAGGGATAAATCACATTTTCAAGAAATGACAGCAAACAGTGATGCATGCGAGCATTTTTTAAAAAAATAAAAAAGGCAGACTTTTAACTATAGAGGCACACCACACACCAAAATGCACTCTATAGAAGAAGTTGATGAAAACTGATAACTCTATCACAAAAAGCAACACAGTAGACTTACATAAAACTGTGAAACATTTCTTCCTCCAACAAGCAGAAAGGGATCTTTTCCGCCTATTTCTTCCTTCGGTATATGCTTTAATACATGGCAGTCTCTAACCTTCAAGGAAAAAGAGCCAACACAGAATGGTAAAAGTAATCTCAAAACCCGTATACATATTTTGTTGAATAATAACATCCTCATCACCATTTGTTTATTAGAGTCAACAGACCAGGAATGTATCCAAACTACACCAAAATCTTAAATAAAGGACAAATATAAAAAGTGTAACATCGTTATATAAATAATCTAATAGGGATTTGTTAATTCAACCTCAGGTAACCCTTCCAGCTTCAAGTGCTTAATTTCCTTCTTATACAAACAACAATGAATCAGTAGTCAGATGCTGTACACAGTGCAGTACTGCAACCTTTAACCTTTATAAAGGGGAACTGAAAGTCAGTGTTTATTTTTATAATTTATACCCAAGCTTTCGCCGTGAATGGCCTCAAGGTAGCTAGCAACATAGTAAACTATAATTTTAAAACCAACAACAAGATAAAGATACAGCACAGCCAACAGTTTAGAAGAATAAACATGAATAAGGACACCTTTCTATAATGTCCAGTTCCGGAGAACTGCATTAACTGCTGATGTGCACTTGTATCTGCAGGTAATCTCAGGCTATTGTTCATGGGGTGAGGGGGACAGGAGGCAGCCAGGTCTGTTTCTTAAGCCGTATTTTGTGTCTGGCTCCACCTCAATACTTATCTTGCATCCAGCTCTGATTATTGGACTTCAGGGTTCTAGCAAAACCAAACAAGAGCCAAAACAGATTTCACAAGCCCGCAAGGGGCACGGGGCGGGGGGCAAGGAAGTTCCATTGTGCTGCTACAACTAATGGAGCTGTTTAGTTAGGATAGTGCCCAGATCCTAAATATGCAATCTAGAAGAACCTATCATGGTTTTTAAAGACTAATATTTGCCTTACCTGAAGTAATGTGACAGGCACTCTTTCACCTTTCTTGGTCCACAATGGCATCATCCCCAACTTTACTGCAATAAGTCCAACTCTTTTGGAACCTGTGTTTAAAAGTGAAAGCAGTCCCTTTAACTATTTAGCCAATGGCAGCCAGGTGCTCCATACAGGTGAGCACATGGAATTTCCTCAAATGTGTGTAGTGGCTGGTGAAAGAGGGACAGAGAACTCTGCTTCCATATTGACTACAAAGAAAGAAGCTTCTAGCTGGGAACTCTTCCCTCCATTTGCTTACCAGCCTGCTTTTTACTCATAAGAGGGGTCCATCTTAGGAGTAAAAAGCAAACAAATATTTATTTTTGCATACAGGCTATGCATTTTTGGCAGCTTTGTACCAAAGCCGAGTGAATGAAAGGAACCACGGTTGCAACTTAATACTAAATGACATTTTGCAAGTGTTTCCTAATTGTGGTCCACAGACCACCAGTGGTCTACAAGCCTCATTCAGGTGATTCATGGCATGCCTGTGAAAAATGATGGGAGCATCAGCCGCAAAGGGCAAGAGCAGTGGCTGCGCCATCATTCTTAGAACCTGGCATTCTGCCCAGAAGGCAGATGGGATGGACTGGAAGTGGCAAGGCAGGGAGCTGTCCATGAAGAAAAAGTTCTGGGAAACTAAGTGTGGACAACACCTGAAAAACAAAGGGTTCAATCAAATCCACTGGAGACCCAATACCCGAGTACAGAGGGATCCCTTTGTGGCATGACAGAGCCCTTTCCCCTGTGTTATGCACATGCAGGTATTCACACAGGCACCACAAAAAGGAACAAAAGGATTGTGCATGTATTCCATATTCCCAGCCAGTATAGATTCATTTAGTCAGGGACTACAGATTTGGAACATGTGGTCCTTGGAGGTGGGTAATGAAAAAAGAAAAGGCTATCTGGAATAATAATAATAATAATAATAATAATTTTACTATTTATACCCCGCCCATCTGGTTGGGTTTCCCTGGCCACTGTGAGTGGCTTACAGCACATATAAAAACATAGTAAAACATTAAAAACTTCCTGATACAGGGCTGTCTAATAATAATAATAATTGATAGGAACTTCCCAATTCTCATAATGGCCTGGCATGCTGAATGTTTACATACATGCGCTGGGTGCAAGGGAAAATAACTCTTAGGTCCTACATGTGCTGCTTCCTTAATGGACTAGAATCCAGCTCACTGATTTTAAAAGCATTTGTGTTTTAAGGAATCCAAATACAGGCTCAAGTACTGGACATAGGTTTGCTTTTGCTTCCCAACCTGTCATATACAAACCTGGCTCCCATGGATGCAAAGGCCAGGGTTCATCTTTTAGTGGACAGAGTTTACTGGCTGTTTGAGCTTTGAATTCTTCCGCTGTATACTTCTTAAGGAACTCGAAATTCTCTTTTGAAAGGTGCTCATCCCACCATGTGGAATTGTCAGTAATATGCCTAGCTGTGACACACCACAGACCACTATCAAACAGAAGATAAAAATGGTTTAGAAAACGAAATATGCACAATAGCCTTTCCCAATTTTCCGTTCTGATACCCAGTTATCTTCAAGGTATTGCCAAGCATAAATACAGGTAGGCAAAAATAATCCCAGACTGGCAAACACCTGCAGCACATGCCCCAAAAGCAAGGACAGGAAGTATATGACTACTATATCAGTTTAAAAGATTCAAACTAAAGAGATGATTATCAATGTTGAAGGCTCTGGTTGAGATGCCAAATGCAGAATTACAAAGCATGTTGAGCAGCCTTGGCAAATAATCATGCTCTCCAGAACATTACACTAACATGTTTCACAAGCATATTAAAGGACAGCAGGATGGGAATTAACTAGAATTTTTGAATGCATTATAAGCGCTTTTATGTTAAAACTTTCCAAAGCATGTGGGCTGCGATTCAACTGACATTGCAGAAATGGAAGAATGAAGTGCACTACCCTAACTGTTGTAGGCTGATAATGAAATTGTAAGAAAGGCAGAAAGAATTGATGATGGGAACATATTTAGTAAATTGGCAAATGGGAAAGCAGCAGACTTACAAAAATATTCAAAGTTCCTTGGAGAGCATTATACAGCCAATATAATAAGCTAAATCTATGGTGCAATTTCAAGGAGAAACACTGCTTTATTAAGGTGGACAGACAGGTTCTCTTTACCTGAGGCAGCAGGCTATACTGTAATAGTTGAAGAACCCTCTACCCCAGTCACCTACAGTTGCCAGAACAATACCTTTTCATTGGCTAACAGAGAAAATGGTCCCAGGCTTAGGGCCATATAAGCAAGCCAATGTAGTTGCAAAACACCAACTGATACAATAGCATACATCTTAAGAGTTCCCTTCACACATCACAATTTAACCAAGGAAGGGAATAAAACACAGGTTTCAAAATAAGTACCAGTATATGCTAGGCCTGAGCGATATATTGATCACAGGATATATTGATACAGGATATACTGATACTGGACTAGTATGTGGGGGCAGACCGCAATGACAGCTTCACTCAGTGGTATATCGCTGGTGAAACCATCACCACTCTTGAGTCTCTCTGCCTCCAGTGCCCAGTGTGCTGAGGGAGAAACAAACTAGCTGAGAGCTGAAAGCAAAGGGACTCAAGTAGTGGCGGTTTCACCAATGATATACCACTGTTGAAACCAGCATCGCACTCTGCCCTGGCAGAGGGAGAATCAAGATGAATCGGCGAGGTCCTGATACAGCCTTTTCCTTCCTTCACTTCTTTAAACTGCTTGGGCTGAGGAGCACGCTGCTGCCCTTGCCTCAGCCAAGTACAGTGGTACCTCGGGTTACATACGCTTCAGGTTACATACGCTTCAGGTTACAGACTCCGCTATCCCAGAAATAGTGCTTCAGGTTAAGAACTTTGCTTCAGGATAAGAACAGAAATCGTGCTCCAGCGGCGCAGTGGCAGCAGGAGGCCCCATTAGCTAAAGTGGTGCTTCAGGTTAAGAACAGTTTCAGGTTAAGAACAGACCTCTGGAACGAATTAAGTACTTAACCCGAGGTACCACTGTAGTTTTATGGAGCCCCTGAACCGATACCAGCTCGCAGAAGCCAGCGGCAGGATGGGGGCTCCGTTAAAGTGCTCCCCCTCTCCAACTGAGAGAGCTCCAAGCCCACTATTGCTTGCATGCAAGTAGGATCCGGATCCGGCTGCTCTCAGCTTCCCAGCTGAGAGATCCCTGCCCCCTGCCCCCGCTTGCACTGCTTGTGAGTGACAGGGGACTTGGGGCTGGCTCCGCTGAGGGCAGAGGCTCTCTCGCCCCCAGCAGAGCTTGGCCCAGGAGCCCTGAGTCCCCTGCCAGTCATGCACAAGTGACAGGGGATTCAAGGCTGGCTCCGCTGGGGGCAGGAGCATTTCTGCCCCCCCGGCTGAGCAGCAGGCTGGGGCCAGCTATATTGGCCACAGCCTGCGAGGTGCTGGGGTGAAAGCACCTCAGCTCTCACGATGAGAACTATGGCAGTTTCACACAGCATATTGCCAGCTGGGGCCAACGCAGCTTTTTTCAACATCACAGTATATTGCCAAAGAACTATGTTTGGCTGGTGATACACCGCGATGCTGAAAACCCAGCATCGCCCAACTCTAGTACTGTATATGTTGTCATAAGAGACTTGTTTACGTGTCAGGCTCCTGAAAATCGGTCTGGTTCCCTGCTAGTAGTAATAATAAAAATATTATTATTTGTACTTTGCCCACCTGATTGGGTCACCCCAGTCACCCAGGGCAGTTTCCAACAAATATAAAAACACAGTGGGACATCAACTACTGAAAACTTCCCTATACAGAGTTGCTTTCAGACGTCTTCTAAAAGTTTTATAGCTATTTATCTCCTTGATATCTGATGGGAGGGCCTTCCACAGGGTGGTCACCACTACTGAGAAGGCCCTCTGCCTGGTTCCCTGTAACCTCACTTCTCACAGTGCAGTGACATATACAGTGATACCTCGGGTTAAGTACTTAATTCGTTCCAGAGGTCCGATCTTAACCTGAAACTGTTCTTAACCTGAAGCACCACTTTACCTAATGGGGCCTCCTGCTGCCAGAGTACTATTTCTGTTCTCATCCTGAAGCAAAGTTCTTAACCCGAGGTAATATTTCTGGGTTAGCGGAGTCTGTAACCTGAAGCGTATGTAACCCGAGGTACCACTGTATCCTTATTAACATACTGCACAGCTTTTTTCCCTTTCTCCCTTGCCCCAGTAAAACAAAGCAACCACAAAGGCACGGAGCATGGGGCAAGAGAAAAATATTAACCCCACAGCATAGATGTGCGGTGGTTGTGGTATGAAACCACCGTTTGATGCCCTGTCCACAACTTAGAAAAGTAGAGCACCACAAATTACTACAGGTGCACACCCTTTCTCTCCCCCTCTCAACATGTTGGGGAGAAAAAACCCAATATGCACTTTCGGAAAGTGAGTTTCAAGCAGTCTTTCGAAACTCCCATTGTCCTAGGCGCATTTTGCCACAGGGCATTTCATTAGCGCAAGCAGTTTCTGAACTCCTGCGCCTAAGATTTCAGATTAAACCTGCAGAGTGGAAGGAAAGGGGGAGCTTTTTTCTGCCTCCTCACTTCCAGCTCCTCTCTGAAGACCGGAGAAGAGACCCTCTTGGGAATATTAGGGGGGTGGGAAGGGGAAGGCCTGGACCATGTGAAAAAAGGAACACAATATTTTAGCTGCAGTTTGTTCATTTTCAGCTTTGTTATATATAAAAAAGGCGCGCCTAGACAGTCGACCATAACCCAGGTTCCAAGCGCCCTTTAGCTCCCAGCTTTCCTGTCTCAAGTTTCCAACACCGGTTCCAAAAAGCTTCAACGAAACTCTCCACATTTCCCCCTTGCTGCGTTTAACAGGCAGAAACCCAACAGGTAAAGCTTGGGTTCCACCCCCCCCTCAACCCCTGAGTCGTGCGGAGAGGGGAGCCCGCCTTCCCCTGTGGAACTTCTGCCTGAGGGAACGGGAGCCCCTCATTTGGGGTCACGGGGTGGGTGGGTGTCTGTGAGGGGGGAACCAGCGCCCGGCGACGGTTGAGAGCACGAACCCCGCCCCCCCCCCACGTACCCGCTCCGAATCCCCGCTCCCGAAGCCAGCAGCCGCGAGCCCAACCGACACAGCAGCCCCACGCGCGACATCACGCCCGCCGCGTTCCTCGACGGGGAGTCCGGCGGAAAACAACCCCCCCACACACCTTTCCGCCCGACACGCTCTAGAAACTTAAGTTCCGGCTACACTTGGTTCCTACCAGCCCCGCGCCGGCGCAGAAGGAAGCGGAGCTTTTTTCTAACCTCGAGGCACAGGCAGGCTAAGAAGGGGCGTTGCCTTTTCCCCCAAACGAACACCCCGCCTACGTCATGATATATATATTTACATAAACCATAGACAAAACTTCGCCGGAGGGAAGCGGCTGCTTTTGACTTTGGCGGGAAACGGGGAGGAGGCGGCGGGTGCCGCGCCACCTGCCGGCGGGATGCCGCCGTTGCAGGGGCAAATGGCCGCAGATTTATCCCGGGATTCCCATCCGGGCATAAGAGGAGTCTCTCCTCTGATTTGAGTCATCCTTTTTTAATTAAACGAAAAAGCCTCCAAGGCGTTGGTGGTCTCAAGTACAATTCTAAAAGCAGTTCTCCTTGTCCTCCACCCCTAAGGATGCTGCTGTTTGGAGGCTGTTGCTGTGCCTCTGCTCCAACAAGTGAGCAACCCAAACTGGAATTCAGGCGGGGATGAGCCTAAAGCAGAGGAGCAACAAAGCCCTTTAACCCTAGAAAATATTCACTTATATATTCATGAGTATGGATATCCTGTTTTGTAGCCTCAATAGGTTCTCAGATTCCCACAATGTACCATCAGGAACAGAAATAACATGGTGTCCGTCTGATGCCAGGAATTTACAGACACCATCTCCATTGTTGTTGTTTACTGGTGTCGTCCTCTGGCCGCTACCTCATAAACCAACAGTGCCCACTGCGGACCTAAGAATTTCACCCAGGCAAAGAAGCTTGACCAAATATGCCCCATACACCTTTTAAGTCATGAATAACTAGAATAGGTTGGTGTGGGCAGGTGGGCTTGTAAAGATCTCCAAATTCCAGAGAATAGGAACTGTTGTAAAGGTAAAGGGACCCCTGACCATTAGGTCCAGTCGTGACCAACTATGGGGTTGCGGCGCTCATATCGCTTTATTGGCCAAGGGAGCTGGCGTACAGCTTCTGGGTCATGTGGCCAGCATGACTAAGCCACTTCTGGCGAACCAGAGCAGTGCACGGAAACACTGTTTACCTTCCCACCAGAGCAGTACCTATTTATCTACTTGAACTTTGACGTGCTTTCGAACTGCTAGGTTGGCAGGAGCAGGGACCGAGCAACGGGAGCTCACCCCGTCGCGCGGATTCGAACCGCCGACCTTCTGATTGGCAAGTCCTAGGCTCTGTGGTTTAACCCACAGTGCCACCCATGTCCCAGGAACTGCTATGGACTTATCTAAAAAGCTTGCTCAATGGTCTTATGAATGTCCAGTTTGGCAGAGATTTCAATCCATGGAAGAGAAGCCACAATGGATGCCTCGTCTTCTCAAAACGAAATTGTTCTCAATTAGGAGACAACTGTTCTTCTAGTTTGAAGGTATATGCTGCTCTTCTTTTCCTTCAGGAAAGGGCCACAGAGAATCCCAAACCTCCTAGGTTGAATCTCAGCCCATGTAGGGATGGGAAAGACCTTCTGGCTGAAACCCAGAAGAGCTGTTGATGGACCAAGTAGAGATAATACTGAGCACAATGGTCCAGTGTTGTGACTTGGTATACGGCAGCTTCCCATGTAAGACTAAGGTCTTTCTTTGTGATGCTGAAGTGCAGGGGAAGTTGTATGGTGTAGCAATCAGCAATCAGATTGCGACAAGAGATTTTAACATAAAAGGCAGCCGTGTAAGTGAATGTAAGTAATGTATGAGATGAAGCGAGACAGTGTGTTCAAAGCTTAATGGACTGTGGCACGCAGGGTTTTAAAGTCAGATTTGAAATTCATTGTACTAGATGGAATGACTCAATTCAGTAAGATATTAAAGGTTTGGGTGAGGGTAAGAATGGTAAAATATGCAGATATAAGCCACAAGGGGAGGGAGGGGGAATCTCCTATCACATCTTTTGCTAGATTTCACTTAAGACTGCTCTGCCATTAGGCTGCTCAGGACAGGTCTCTCAATACATTTTGAAGCAAATCTACAGCCCTTGGCACAAATGTACCATTGTAATGTTGAAATCCTAACACACACACACAACCCCAAACTCCCTCTTCTGTCACTCAAAAGCTGAGTTATGCAGATACTTTCAAATCCAATTCAGAATAAATTTTCAGGGTTGCCTTAATTCAGGTCTCTTCTAGACATCCTGTTTATTCAGCACTCATCCTGATTTCCTGGCTAAAAGTCTACACGGAGATTGCATTTAATCTATATTGACCATTTGTACTGACTTGTTTGCAGGGAGGTTATATGACAACGAGCATTTATCCTGCATTCATCCTGATTTACTTTCAATACATTTATTCTACATGCTCCCATTAATCATTTGTTCTATGCTTTTCGGTTCATTTCTCCGTCACCTTCCCAAACTGCTTCTTTTTAAAAGTGGATTTTTGCACTGGAGTGACAGAGCTCTTTGATTTGCTCTAATTGTGCAAACCTAAATTTCCTGATATGCGCTTGAATTACAGGGTATGCTCCTGTAAAATACGCACGGTCTGCAGGTGCCCTCATGCCTCAAGATCCGGAATATAGGTAATGATCTGAAGCAGTGAACAGAGGAACAGCGGGTGACTCAGCCTCCTGACAGCTGGCTTGCTGCTGCTTACTGAAATAGACGGGAGGGTGTGCTGCAGAGGTCAGAGTGGTGCAAATGGACCAGCAGCACAGGGGAGTTGAATTGCTCTGCTGGTGTGTTTGTGCCATGCCCACCTTGCCCCATTTCATCTTCTTCCTGGTAAGCAGCAGCAACTCAGCTGTCAGGAAGTCGGGTGAACGTCCTCTCCCCACCATTCTGCCCACTACTCAACATGCCACCACCAGCTCCAAGAACAGGTTTGAGGAGAGGTGTTCATTTTTTTTCCTGCTGTCCAGAAAGAAAAGGCATTTGGGTGTATATCTGTCACTTATTACAGACCCCCCCCAAGTGTCCCTGTTTCCCAGGGACAGTCCCAGATTTACAGAAGCCATCTCTGTTTCTGATTTGATCCCAGAACATCCCGCTTTTCCTTAGGACGTCCCTATTTTCATCTGAGAAATGTTGGTGGGTAAGGAATAGGACATCCCTCTTTTCATCTGAGACATGTTCAAGAGTAAGGAATAGGAATATGGAATTTGATTGATGTTGGAGGGTATGTTATTACTTAATTTTGTTTCTGCACCCTAAAGTATCTTAGCAGTGAGTGCCCCTCTTTCACTCTGGGGAACAGACAATGGCTTTCTAGTTTGATTCCAGCCCGGTGCAAACTTGCACACATCTCTTCAGGCATTTGTGCAGCTTCCTCCAGTGCCCTTAGTCTTGCTTTTAAGAAAGAACCTTGAAGATCTCCATACTCTGATGGGAGGGCCTTCTTGGTAGTGGCGCCCACCCTGTGGAACGCCCTCCCCTCAGATGTCAAGGAAACAACTATCTGACTTTTAGGAGACATTTGAAGGCAGCCCTGTTTAGGGAAGTTTTTAATGTCTGATGTTTTATTGCTTTATCATCATCATCATCATCATCATTGATTCTGTTGGAAGCCGCCCAAATGGGTGGGGTATAAATAATAAATTATTATTATACTAAATCAGTCAAGAGCTAATTCCTTTTCTGCTGGAGAAAGAAGTATTAAATTAGCAATAGAGTGTAAAAAAATAAAACACATCCCCATTTTGTCAGTGCTTCTACTTCAGAAAGTATGTAAGAGTGGCAAATAATGAAATTACTTAACTATAATCTTAGTTTGCTTCTTCCCAGCCCGCCTCATCCCTCCCTCCTCTTTGCCTCATTGCTTAAAAGTATTTCCTTCAATCTGGGAAGTCTTTTGTGTCCAGAGTGCAAAGACAATATACTTCTGACATATCACATAGGATCTTATTCATGAGATTAAATTCTGATCTGCAACCAGGGGGAAAGAACGAACGAACCATGGGGGCAAGGATTGATGTGGAAAGGACTCCTGTGTCACGGCACACAGGCAGAACCTGCCATTATGAAACTTCAGCCCCAGAGAGTTTGTTCCAAACATGATGAGTGCGGCATATTGTGCTGAAAACTGCTGACATGTGCCATCAAAAACGAAGGTCCACGACCTTAGGTGGAATTTGGGATGCTCAGCCTTGTGTTCACGCGTTCTTACCAGCTCATCTATGTTACCATAAAGCACCAATGCTGCAGCAAGCAAAGGCTCCAGCAGCTCAGTCAGCTGCTTGTGGCTGGAAAGCCAGACAGGATGTTTGTGACTGTTGCCATGGGAACAAAGGGGCAGTCCATTCTGTACTGAGCACCGGATGTTAGCTCAGTGTGTGTGTCATATGACCCGTACTGGAAGTACATGGGTGGAGTTTCTTCTTGCTGTTGTCGAGTGCAGACATGTTTCTCTGTACTGATATGAGAGACAGAAATAAAAGATGTAAATAGTTTTCTGTCTGCTTCTTTCCCCTCCCTGGGGGACACCAAAGGGGAGAGAGGAAGAACGGTGTGTTCCTCTCACACATCTGAGAAGAATCGCCGAGACCTCGCCTGCTTATCAGCAGAGTGGAGACGTGGGGAGGTCGACAGGAATATCTGCCGGTGCCTGCGCTGTGGCACATTCCTCTGACCCAGGCAGAATTCCAACAATCTAGTAGGTAACTTCTTGTCCTAAATGCCAACTCAAATTCAGCCTCCTTTCACGCAACTTGATTATATTTTAGAAAAACCTTGGCTAGGCAGATAACCTTTCATGTTCTTCTTACAATTAATAAAAACACTTTTGTGGTATAAAAAGGCAAGACTATGGTGGAACTGGGCAGAAGTCTGCTTGTTGCTCCTCGGATGTACAGCTTAGGAAACGGAGGCCAAAAATGACACATCCAAACTCTTCCTCAGCACCTGATGGAGAAGCTACAAATGGCACACAGAAATCTCCACTGTTTTTAAAGAGACTAAACTATATTTTCTCTGGAAGCTGGTAGAGAGAAGTGAGGACTAAGTGGTGGGAGCCTGAAAGCCGCTGCATTTGGGAGAGTCGATGTGATTGAGGAAATTATTTTTCAACAATAATGCAGGTGGCCTGCACGTCAGCTAGAATCAATGGACTCAGACCTCGAGTGGCAGTCGAATTCAGAGTGGCTTAAATTAGAGGCAGAGTAACACATTGACAGTACTCAGAATACCTTGCCGGAGACCTGGGGTAATTGCCTTCTTCCCTGCCTTACTCCACCCTGCAAGCCATCGTTGCCCAACATGCGTGAGTCACACCCTGTCCTGGAGATGACACAGGGTAGCAAGCCTGTTGGTAAAATAACGTGTGTGCATCAGACAAAGATGGACAGGGTTTAATCCTGCTTGGCTTTGCGATCTGAGATCAGGGGGCTTAAAAGGGGAGGATGGGGAGACTTGCAAAGTACAAGGGATTTTGACAGTTGGGTCAAGTTTGGGAACAAAAAAAAGTTGCCCATTCCTGAGCTAAATAATAAGGGGGGAAACCACATTTCTAAAATTTGGTTGGGCACAAATTTCTTTGCAACAAGTTGGAAATTATTTAGTTGCCCTGAGGAGGAATGCAGAGGGTAAACACATAAATGGAATTCTGGGAGATTTAAAAATCATTTTTTGAATAAATAATCTCCTTACACCCTTTTGTGCATTCCCCCCCCCACCTGCTGAGATAGCTCAGCTGGTAAACCATGAGGCTCTTAATCCGACTCTACTCTAGTCTTTTCTGACTCTACAATTCTATGGTTCAAATACTCCTAGTTTTGGGCCTTCAGAAACACAGGCAGCCTCAGCGGCGTAGCGTGAGTTGTCAGCACCCGGGGCAATGCAAGTAATTTGCGCCCCCTAACCCGGGGCAAGGCAAGTAATTTGTGCCCCCCCTAACCCCTAACCTGCGAGTTGCCGCTGGCGCTGCCGCCCAAACGACGCCGCTTGCCCGGAGGAGGAGGGGGGCAGAGAGGCGAGGAAAATGCAACGGCCCAGCAGCTGCAGCAGCACCGGCGGAGGCGGGGCTGTGAGGAGGGGCTGCCTGGCGCGTCCTCCGCGGCGAGCGCTGAGAGCCGCTGCTTGCCGGGCGCCTTCAGCCCGGACGCGCGCACAGCTCGTCGGTTCCGCGAGACATGCGGCTCCGCTACAGCCTGCGCCGGAGGCTCTTCGGCGACTCCGGAGGCAGCGAGCGCGCCCCCCCCAGATGTTGCGCCCGGTGCGGCCGGCACCCCTGGCACCCCCCACGCTACGCCACTGGGCAGCCTGTGTAATAATCAGCCTTTCAGTGATCTGCTGTGTTAAAGCCATGCAGTTTAGGTTCCATAGTGTCTACATAAACCTGGCCATTGTGCATGAATGTAAAGAAACAAACAAAATGTTAATGTTACAAACATGATCAGATGTGTCCGAAACATAGTCCACCAAAATCCTGTAACAGCTAGCCATGACTATTTTTAAACATGACATGGCATGTAAGCCTACTGGCCAGTTAAGACGTATTGCAGCTGCTACAGTTTCCTGCTGTTACAGAAATTACAGTGGTGCCCCGCAAGACGAATGCCTCGCAAGACGAAAAACTCGCTAGACGAAAGGGTTTTGCGTTTTTTGAGCTGCTTCGCAAGACGAATTTCCCTATGGCCTTGCTTCGCAAGACGAAATGTCTTGCGAGTTCTTGCGAGTTTGTTTCCTTTTTCTTAAAGCCACTAAGCCGTTAATAGCCGCTAAGCAGCTAATAGCCGTGCTTCGCAAGATGAAAAAACCACAAGACGAAGAGACTCGCGGAACGGATTAATTTCGTCTTGCGAGGCACCACTGTATGTGCATATCTGGGACTTTCTACACAGTCCCCAAACTTTCAAAATATTGGCTATTTTTGAGCACATCTTTTACAAGCTGTTCTCATGTTTGTTACAGACATCTTAGACTCATGCTTGGAAGTAAATTTCCTAGAATGTTCTGGTGTGATTTTTTAAAATTTATTGTTATTATTTGAAGAATGGAAGAGTCGATGAGAATTTTTCAGCAGGCAGCTATGTGGCAAGAAATAAATAAACACAACAACTGCAAAACTGTGTTGTTTTTATTTTGGAACATGCAAAATACAGTCCATGCATCTGCCATTTTGAAAAAAAAACCAAAACCTTTTCATTTCATAGCAGATAAACCCAAAGACGTTTTGGCTATCAACTTCCAATAAATGTTTCAAAATGCTTTACAGTGTAAAGATAATAAGAAATTTAGCAAAATTTCAACAAACCTGTATAAAAAACAGATACAGATAACTTTTTTTTTTCATTTCAAGGCGACATGCTGTTATGTAAAGAGTTATAATTTTGTTTTTGTTTTTGTTTTCATAAAAAGTCTTCAACAATACAATTGCTTTAACCTTTACCGGCAAGCCTTTAGGCTACACATGCAAAAAAAATTATTTGAGTTAAAAATCACCAAAACGTGCTATTTTCATTTAAGTACAGTAACTGTAAGTAGTAGCATATCTGAACTCTGTAAAAGTGTCCAGGGAAGGTCATGGAGCTACTGTCCTGGAAGACTCATACTCTGACATACATTTTGGTTTAATCGCTTTCCCATTGTAATAGTCCACCACTTGGTTTGGAACTTCAGCCAAAACACTTTTTGCTAACGCAGCTGGAGATGCCTGCAGGAAATGGCAGAAAATAACAGTTGTTAACACACTTCTACCTAAAATGTGGCCGTTCCACACACATAACCCCATAACCAACAGGGTTGTGATCAGCACAACTATGCTGGCCTTTAAGATGCAGGTTATTCCACTTCAGTCTAGCCAAACACCTGTGAGCATATGATTAATGCTGCAAATACAAGGCTTTAACAAGGCTGCCCAGTCCGCCCCCCTATGCATATGGGGCTATCTTGTCTACAACAACATCAAGGCCTCTGATGTAGGTAAGGCTATGTTGTCATTTGCTTTGTCTAATCACACTAAGATGGGGTAAAGCACACAAGTCATTTGGCATCCATCAGCTGTTTGTGGAGACTGAGGAAATTTGGGTATTATTGCCCCAATCATCACTATGGCATGCAAAGGCCTTATAGTTCTATTGAAGTCTTTGGGTCCTTTGAGCATTAAATGATTTCCCACCATGCTTCTATTTTGCAGTACACTCCACCTGCTTATATTTTTGATTAACGTGCAAAAGGAACTGCATTTCTGCTAGCAGGAGAAACATCAAATACTTCCTGTAGTCTACCCTTATCTGTTATTGTTCTGTTACCTATATGCATGCATTTGGTAACATTTCTGAAATATATAGCATTTGGTTTAATGTATTTGTTGTGGTTTATTGTTCTAGAAGGGTACATGCCTATGGAGTGTTCAGTATTTATGCTTTAAGTTAGTCTTAGCTGCTGCTTTGGTTTCTGTAACAATTTCTATGCGTTATCCAAATTTAGAGTCATTAAGTTTGCATTGTCACAGTAAGCTTTTTCTTATATTAAAAAATGTTTGCCTTTTAGTTTACTGTCAATTTTGGGGGTCATCTAATACGCCCAGTCGCCTAATACGCCGAAATCTACTGTAGATCCTGGATTTTTGCATAAACTCTGGAAGTCCTGCTAATATTATAAACACATATGATGGAAAACACACATAAAATTCATAGTATGCTGAATAAACAAGATTAACACATGTACAAGCCTAGGTGGGCCTACTCAGAAGTAAGCCCCCACTGAGTTCATTGGGACATACTCCCAGGTGAGTGGGTGTAAGGTTGCCGCCCCTCTATTTACTTATTTTTAAAGTATTCAAATTTAAAGTTGAAAATACAATACAAAATGAAGCAACTGTGCACAATGAACGTTAGATCTGCGTTTTTATTTCATTCATACATATACAAACGCACACTTCGGTTCGAAAGAAACGCATAAATAAATCCTGATTGAACCTCCTTTTGAGTCGATGAGATTAACAGTATAGCCTAGAAATCTAGCAGTCTTTAAAAGGTGAGTTCTTCATGGCGACAATGGTTACTTTCTTTCTGGGATGAGAGTTGCTCAATGCCAACGTGGCAAACTTCAGAGCTGCGTGACAGAGGACCCTGCCTGCTGGGGCAGCGCTATCTGGCAATACCTTTTCTACGGCTGAATCCCCAGCTACAACCTAGCAAGACGATAATGGCATTTATCTTCTCAAGCTGGAGCTTAATGAGGGCCACGACTCCTCTCACTCGCTCACTGTCTCGCTCCTGTGCAGTTCTGTAGGATGATGGGAGCCTTGAAGGAGCTTTCAAGCATCTGTCTTGTTCTGCTAGATTAAAAGCTCATTGTAATGGCCATCCTTGACCTATTTGGAGCAGCTAATTTCAGTGCACAGATACTAAGGTGGAGACTCGTAGATGTCCACTTCACAAGCAGAGTTCTAAAACCACTGAACGGCTCTCCTGCCTTCAAATACTAAAAAGGTAAAGGTAAAGGGACCCCTGACTGTTAGGTCCAGTCGTGGCCGACTCTGGGGCTGCGGTGCTCATCTCGCTTTACTGGCCGAGGGAGCCGACGTACAGCTTCCGGGTCATGTGGCCAGCATGACTAAGCCGTTTCTAGCGAACCAGAGCAGTGCACGGAAACGCCGTTTGCCTTCCCGCCGGAGCAGTACCTATTTATCTACTTGCACTTTGACGTGCTTTTGAATTACTAGGTTGGCAGGAGCAGGGACTGAGCAACGGGAGCTCACCCCGTTGCGGGGATTCGAACCGCCGACCTTCTGGTTGGCAAGCCCTAGGCTCTGTGGTTTAACCCACAGCGCCACCCGCGTCGCTTTGCCTTCAGATACTGCTTGACTATAAAACTCCATTCATCCATGACTGTTGGCTGGGACTGATGGGAAATGAAATGCAACAATATCTGAAAGGCACCATGGGTCAGGAAGGTAGGTTCACTCTTACGATCAGGATGCTGTTTTCGTACATCACTGCATCTTAGCCTAAAATCACTTGATCACACCACACTTAAGTAATTCAGTTAGCAGGAATATTGCAGTTTTAGTCCAATCAGATTGGCACTTGCAATTTCAGCCATTCAGCTGGGGATGATTTAAACTCTGTCCAAGTAAGGTGAAACTGGTTTTGCCCGGAAGCATATTTTCAATAAACTGAAAACAGATATAGTAGTACCAATGCATAAATCAGTCTCATTTCAATTATTTTTACCAAGGAAAACTGCATCCGGTAATTAGTGACAGGAGCAGGACAGTAATATACGAGAATTTCCAAGATATAGCTTGTTAAAGCTGTTGTTTCATAGGTGGCCTAGTAGGGTTGTTAATGTCTAATATACTTGTCTAATAAATACGAACTTTAAAATGAAACTTGACAAAGAAACTACTGCAGATGTAGGTGTGGGCGAATTGGTTTCTAATAACATGTTTAGTTCTCTGCCGTTCCACATCAGCTTTTTTTTTTTTTTTTAAAAAAGGCTGCATAAAAATTCATTAGTATTTTAGTGCACAATTCTCTTAATAACAAATATTTTGTATACAATTTTGTCCAATACACACATTTTTTTGCAAGCAATGTTCATCAATATTATGCATATTTCCACGTTTTTTCCATTTATATATGTGGCTTCATGTACACTTTACCCTAGTATATGCCTTTTTGTATATATTACTTGGCTAGAGAACTCGCCAATCAATGGTGAGTGGGACTGTTAATTATTAAATCTTAGAACTGGCTTGATACCTCAGAGCATCATCCAGGTTCTGTCCCTTTAAAAAACATCCAAGGCAGAAAGGAAACCAGGTTTTCCTAGCTCAAAACCTGCCGTAGTCAGGATATCTGAGCACTTCTGATTGGTACAGCAGAGCTATTTTCCTGCATCGCTAGCACCACAATCCTTGTCTACTTAGAAGTAAGTACCATTGAGTTAAGTGGGACTTATTCCTAAGTCCACTGATCTTGATGGTGTCTACTTAGTTCCAATTCAATATGCATAGGATTGCACTGTTGGTAGAAAGTTGGAAAGATATGCACTGGTTTTATGGGCTTGTGACAGTTTCACAAGTAAGTAGAGACAATGGAGTGCACCTCCAGGGGCGGAGTCAAACTGCTGGAGAATCACAGCTCCTGCTGTGGCTGCAGAGACAGGTAACATGCAGCTGCTGCCTCCTGTGTTGTTTTTGCTGTGTTGGCAGCACCTATGTGACCTCTCTGGGCAGTGTGTATGGAGGTCCTGGGCTGCCCAGATGGTAAGACCTCACTCTCAGCCTCGCTGATGTGGTCCAAAGGAAAACAGAGCAATACATTTGGCTCCAGTTTGGCTGCAGGAGTTACCGGAAGGAGGTGTACAAGATGCCATCTAACCGTCTTAGGGACTCCACTCTGGATTTGTGTAGGGTTTACTCCTTAGCCTCTCGAAGATGGGCAGACAGAGCCTTGCAATTCGTTCCCATATTATTAGACTCTCTGCCCCAAATTTTACTACTGGCTCCGCTCACAAACACCCATATGATTATTTTCTAAAAGACATTGGGGGATACCTCCCAATGGAGGATTGTAAAATCATGACCTTCCAAATCTAATAAATCTGTATTTTTAAATTTTATCCATTCCCAAATCCAACAAATACATGAGGCTTCATAATATAATTTCAGGTCAGGCAGTGTTCTAAAAGACATTGGGGGATACTTCCCAATGGAGGATTCCTCTCCTCGCCCCAAGCTAATACTAGCATAGGAAGAGGGATTTTCCTCGACTGCAGCAGAGAAAGAAAGGATTAGATTCCCCCTCTACACCTGTTCTAATACTATTAATTATCAAACACATTCCAAAAGAGAACACAGTGGAAAGTAATCTTACATGTTTGAAGTTTCTGAATGGCACAAACTGAACGATGTCGCGAAGAACAGGCTCTCCCTTGGGCGATCTCAGTATCCCATCGTCCCCATCCAGCATCTGCATGTCACTGAAATCAGCATTTCCTACTCCAACTATAATGACCGACATGGGGAGGTGGGAGGCATGGACAATGGCTTCGCGTGTATCGGCCATGTCTGTGATGACGCCATCCGTCAGAATCAGCAAGATGAAATATTGCTATAGAAGGGTTGAAAAAGAAAGTCAGTATATTCCAATCCATTTCCAGCAACTATTTGGCTTCCTAAATCGATGATGCAGAGATTCCCTGGCATTTCTCCCTGGGAATTATGTGTTTTTTTTATTATGCTATGAATAAGTGGGGGAAGAGCTCAAATTTTTAAAATAAGTTAAACTCTACATAAACTATGCTTTTCACCTACTGGGGATGGGTGAATCTCTCAATTTCTGTTTCTCTTTTTTTCTTATTTTTCTGGTTTTAATTTGAATTTTGCACATTTTCCTATCAGTATGTGATTTTTTTCTTTAAGTCCTTGTGAAAATTCACCAGCATTTTAATCTGCAGTTTTGCCAAAGATGCACGTTTTTGCAAGCAATTTATCCTACTGCAATGCATTCTGTATGCTATTTTTCTTTAAATATGCCTTTTATGTACACAAGCATATGTGTACATATGAAAATCCTCAAACGCTTCAAACAATTTAAAATATATGCTAATTGTGTGGTTTTAAGGACTTGCTTCTTGATAAAATTTAGAGAGTCTTTGTCTCATAATTGTATCGCAATGTGTGATCCTATATACAACTGCTCAAAATCTTTAGTTTTAAAGAAGTGTTTGTTATTATTTATTATTAAAATAAAATTATTATTTATTTTATTACAATGCATAATCAAGCATAGGAAAAAAATCATAGAAAGAAACTGGAGCTCAGGATGGCAGATATGTTCTCCAGCTTTCTGCCCCATTTTATCCTCACAAAAACTGTGAATTAGGTTAGGAGGAGACACACTGGTTGGCCTAAGGTCAGCCAATGAGCTTTAAGGCTGTGGGGATTTCAAACCAGGTTTCCCTTGTCTAAATCCACCTTTTATTAACTACACAAGACAAAATGTGGCCTTGTTTAGTGATACAGGAATGCCTCTGTGAAAGCCTTGGGCTTGTGTGCTACCCACTCCCCCCAAGTGCAGCCACAAGGAGTTTGGAAAGCTTTTGCTTCCGTTTTCAACTAAACACAGCTTAGTATTCTGTCTGATCCCAGACAGGCTGTGCTTATTCTAAACTATGCCCTGGTAAAACACAGCAGCTTCAAAGCCTAGTTTATGAAGGTAGCTATAGTTGAGATTAACTATAATTTAGGGCATTAAAACCGTGGCTAGAAACCAAATTTTGAAAAGTGTGTGATTATAATATGGAGACTTTTTAAATAATAACCTAATACCACAAAGTTTTACATGAAGAATAATATTTTAAAATTTGCCGAAGCATGAAGGTTCAATAAAGCACGGACAACCGCAGAGCCAGAATGAAAATGGTGAAAGAACAAAGTCTTGCAAGTTTTTAATTTTAATTCACCATACTAGAGTCTATAATCTTTAGCACAAGGATACTTCATTATTAACCAAACACATAGGAAGCATAGTTTATAAGTGGTTTATAGTGGATTAATTCTGAAATTGCCCTTGAGTCTCTCTCTCTCTCTCTCTCTCTCAACCTATCAACTAAACAGAAGTAAAATGAATGAAAACTGAAAATGCAAGAAGCCGTATTGCAGAGTGTTGTGCTTTAAATGGATTCCCCTAGAAAGCAATTTACATGACTGACAGGAGCGACACACTTGCATAATCACCATCTGTCAGGTGGTCAGTGTTGTAGAAGTTATCTGCAGTTTTCCTTTTCCCCAATGAAAGTGCCTTCCTGAACTTTCAGAGGAGTTCAAATGACAATTTTAAGGTTATACAGCAGCAAAAATGTGCCCCATCTGAAAACGCCCCCTGCTTATCATTTTGTGTGCAAACTGCATAAAATTGATAAACCTTTATAATACTGTTTTATAGACGAAGGTTAAAATACTTCTTAGTGTCACCTTCCTGAGATTCTCTCACACACAAATGACTACTATAAAAATAATTAAAATCCGGTCCTAAGAACACGTCATTACAGTAAGCTCCACAATGGTCACTGGAACTTATTTTCAAACAATGCATTTAGGATAGGAGTGTTGAGTTTCTACAATAAAACATAGCTAATTTCTTAGTCAATCCTTTGAAAACTATTATATTTAGATAGCAAATGTATTTGTCATTGGTGCAACAACTTTAAAACATGTAAAAAATTATCCTACAACACATATATACATTAAAAGAATTTATAACCAGTATTTATGGATGCTCTTTTAAAGCAGCAAGTAAAAATAAGGGGAAAGGTCTGAATGAAGATAAAATAAAGTCTTAGTAGAATTAAGATAAATACAGTGGTACCTCTGGTTACGAACGGGATCCGTTCCAGAGGCCCGGCCACATCCCGAAAACTTCATAACCAGAGGTGCCCTTCTGCGCATGCACTCGGCACAATTGAGCACTTCCGCGCATGTGCGCACGGCGAAACCCAGAAGTATACACTTCTGGGGTTGCCGCATTAGCAACCTGAGGATTATGTTACCCGAAGGTCCACTGTAATAATAATTAAAGAAATGAAAAGATAGCCACTAGAGGCAAAAGCTTTTTAGGTTGTCTCCACGTATCTGATTCCAGCTTTCTATAACATCTAACACAAGAAAGAACATTTCATCAAGACATTTGACAGGCTCAGGTAATCCTTTCAATTTCTGGAATTATTTTATTGACTATATTAAGTGTACTTAAAAATGACAGGATGCTTTAACTTATGTGTGCAGTTCACAAACATGTAAAATTTACCCAATGAGCTAGGGCACGAAACATCTATGTCCCAGTTATACTATAAACTTAGATGCACTTAGCTTTTGTAAATTTAAAGGCATAGTTTATCTCTAGACCTTGCAACAAGCAGCTGGATGCTCTAGGCATCAAAGGCATCTCCCTGCAGGAATATATCTCCTGCATATTCAGTCATTTCCAGAAGCTGTTACAGGACAGCAGTTTAGAATCTTCTGCCCACAATAAATTATTGATCTTTCAGGGTAGATACAGTGAAATGCCAATATCTGCAAGAGGCAGAGTTTTGATTCTGCATTGTAGAGCATGCTGAATGGGGACGATAGATCACAAATTATACATTGTGAGACTGGGTATGGCTGGCTGTTGCTGTTTCCTCTGAGTACCATTAATCAAATATACTACAGTATACACATACTCTATGATTCCACACATATTATTTGAAAATTAATAACTCAATTCCAAGTTAAGGCCTTGTGAGGCTTTAACCCATCTCATAATCACACACACACACACACACACACACACACACACACAAAACAACCATTGTTGTTGAAACTTTTTACATCAATAAGATGGAAATTAACTTTCTATAAAACAAAAGCATTTACCGTATTTTTCGCTCTATAACACGCACCCGACCATAACACGCATGTAGTTTTTAGAGGAGGAAAACAAGAAAAAAAAATATTCTAAACGAAACAATGGATGTATGATTTTTGTGGTTCATGCTGTGACCACAGACATGTGATCTGACAGTGAGTTTGGAGTAGCCCAATGCAAAAATCCTGAGGATCCATGTGGATCCGTGCTTTGTAACCATGTTTTAAGTGGGGAGGGAAGGAAAAGCACTCAAGGGACAAGGAGCACACGTGGGGTGTGTGGAGAAGGATGCTGCTAATAATGAAGAAGAGGGGTTTAAGGGGAGAAGGCTCCTCTCCTCTCCCACTTTGCTCCTTTAAAGCAAGCAGGCTCTGCTTTTCTCCCTCCTCCTCGCTCATCCCCGGCTTAGCGAGCTGAAAAACTTTGCTGCTATTTAGCGAGCTGAGTGGGGAGGAGAGAGGGACAGAGAGCTTGCTTTAAAGGAACCAACCGGACAGGAGCTGCTTACACTTGTGCAAGCGGCTCCTGTCCTCTCCCGCTTTGCTCCTTTAAAGAAGCAGGCTCTCTGTCCCTCTCTCCTCCCCACTCAGCGGCTCTTCTCCCGCTTTGCTGTTTCAAAGCGAGCCACGGAGGAGGGAAGGAAGGGGAACCATGGATCCTCTGCTCACAACTGCAACAGATCCCCTCCGCCACCCGTAGGCATTCCCTCCATAACACGCACAGACATTTCCCCTTACTTTCTAGGAGGAAAAAAGTGAGTGTTATGGTGCAAAAAAATACGGTAATTCTGTTCCCAAATTGGAGCAAGTTTACACCTGAAGAGCTGAAGGTTTATTCCCACATATGCCCATTTTCAAAGGAATCAATGAACACTAAAGAGATCTATAAAACCTAGATATTGATTAAACTAGAGATTCAAATTTGTAAATGAGAACAGTTGCTAAAAATGAGGCAAAAAAAAGCTTAATAACAATTAACAGAAAATATGGTAGATTTACTCATTGATAGAGCACTTTCTTATATCCCACACAACATTTTCTCTGGGCATCACATGATACCCATCTGCTATAACAGCGGACTAAATAATAACAGCAATCATCATCTTCATCCCAGCGATGTTATCCTTAAAATGCTTTCCAAACAAGTCATAGCAAGCTACCGCTGGTTCAGTCACCTACTTTGGGCCAGAGTGTAAAAGACCCCACACTACCTGGAAAAGCTTTGCCGGATGCCACCAAAAAGACACAACGGGGGAAGAAAAGTACGCCTTCTTAGCTACTAGGTACTGCCTGTGCCATGTGCCCCTTACCTGGCCTGTTCCACCTGCCAAACCACATCCTCCTACTCTGAACCACAGTGATTGGGAGCCTCCTTGCTCTCCCAGCTCCTCCCCTCCCTCAATAAAAACAAACAACAACAATAACTAAAACCCCACACAAATTAAAAACAGTGGAAACAATGAATGGTTCCATGCATGGTCTGTGTCTCACTACAGATGCTCTAGACTGGCACATATCTGCTGGAATAGTTATTTACGTCCATCGTGTATGTTTTGGTATAAAGGGTGACTTGGATTTTTTTCCCCCACAGGAAGGTAGCATGCTTGCTTTCTTAAAACAGGAAATAAAAATTATTAAAAGGAGGCTGAACAGGGTGGGGGAGAATTATTCCCCCTCCATCTTTGGCAGTTCCCCCTCCCCTCCTCTCAAGCTAATAATAATAATGAAGATGATGATGATGCCTCCCTAGAAACCAAAGCCTTCTGTCTCAATTAGCCCTGTGTTTCTGTCCAAGGATAAATGGGAAAGAAGCTGCGTAGGAGCTAAAAAGCCAAGGCCTGCACATGCACACGCATGTGGGAAGAAAAGGAAGCAGAGAACTGGAGAATACATAGTACACCTAAATGAAGGGGGAAATGTTGCAATCAGGAGGGGAGAGGCCAGAAGAAGGACATGCTGTGCCTCCTTTTCCCCCTTTCCAACTGTGTGTTTAAGCAGCACCCAGCAGGACTGAATCCTCCACTCGCCTCAGCAATGTGGGTATTCCTTTAGGTACTCAGGCCTGAAGACATTAAGGGATTTACAGGTCAGCACCAACACTTTTAATTGTGCCTGGAAATTGAAATCTTTTAGGAACAGTGTTATATGGTCCTAGCAGCCACTCACAGCCATCAGTCTGACAGCCGCATTCTGGATTAGTTGTAGTTTCCTTCAAAGGCAGTCCCACATTAAGCACGTTGCAGTAGTCCAAGCGGGAGATAACCAGAGCATGTACCACTCTGGCAAGACAGGGCACAGGCTGGGAGGGTCTCAGCTGGTATAGCAGATGGAGCTGGTAGACAACCTTGACATAGAATTGACCTGTGCCTCCATGGACAGCTGAGAGTCCATAATGACTCCCAGGCTGCGCACCTGGTCCTTCAGGGGCACAGTTATCCCATTCAGGACCAGGGAATCCTCCTGCCCATGTCCCCCATGCAAAAATCCTCTGCCTTCAGAGAATGGTAAAGAGTAGGGATAAATCACATTTTCAAGAAATGACAGCAAACAGTGATGCATGCGAGCATTTTTTAAAAAAATAAAAAAGGCAGACTTTTAACTATAGAGGCACACCACACACCAAAATGCACTCTATAGAAGAAGTTGATGAAAACTGATAACTCTATCACAAAAAGCAACACAGTAGACTTACATAAAACTGTGAAACATTTCTTCCTCCAACAAGCAGAAAGGGATCTTTTCCGCCTATTTCTTCCTTCGGTATATGCTTTAATACATGGCAGTCTCTAACCTTCAAGGAAAAAGAGCCAACACAGAATGGTAAAAGTAATCTCAAAACCCGTATACATATTTTGTTGAATAATAACATCCTCATCACCATTTGTTTATTAGAGTCAACAGACCAGGAATGTATCCAAACTACACCAAAATCTTAAATAAAGGACAAATATAAAAAGTGTAACATCGTTATATAAATAATCTAATAGGGATTTGTTAATTCAACCTCAGGTAACCCTTCCAGCTTCAAGTGCTTAATTTCCTTCTTATACAAACAACAATGAATCAGTAGTCAGATGCTGTACACAGTGCAGTACTGCAACCTTTAACCTTTATAAAGGGGAACTGAAAGTCAGTGTTTATTTTTATAATTTATACCCAAGCTTTCGCCGTGAATGGCCTCAAGGTAGCTAGCAACATAGTAAACTATAATTTTAAAACCAACAACAAGATAAAGATACAGCACAGCCAACAGTTTAGAAGAATAAACATGAATAAGGACACCTTTCTATAATGTCCAGTTCCGGAGAACTGCATTAACTGCTGATGTGCACTTGTATCTGCAGGTAATCTCAGGCTATTGTTCATGGGGTGAGGGGGACAGGAGGCAGCCAGGTCTGTTTCTTAAGCCGTATTTTGTGTCTGGCTCCACCTCAATACTTATCTTGCATCCAGCTCTGATTATTGGACTTCAGGGTTCTAGCAAAACCAAACAAGAGCCAAAACAGATTTCACAAGCCCGCAAGGGGCACGGGGCGGGGGGCAAGGAAGTTCCATTGTGCTGCTACAACTAATGGAGCTGTTTAGTTAGGATAGTGCCCAGATCCTAAATATGCAATCTAGAAGAACCTATCATGGTTTTTAAAGACTAATATTTGCCTTACCTGAAGTAATGTGACAGGCACTCTTTCACCTTTCTTGGTCCACAATGGCATCATCCCCAACTTTACTGCAATAAGTCCAACTCTTTTGGAACCTGTGTTTAAAAGTGAAAGCAGTCCCTTTAACTATTTAGCCAATGGCAGCCAGGTGCTCCATACAGGTGAGCACATGGAATTTCCTCAAATGTGTGTAGTGGCTGGTGAAAGAGGGACAGAGAACTCTGCTTCCATATTGACTACAAAGAAAGAAGCTTCTAGCTGGGAACTCTTCCCTCCATTTGCTTACCAGCCTGCTTTTTACTCATAAGAGGGGTCCATCTTAGGAGTAAAAAGCAAACAAATATTTATTTTTGCATACAGGCTATGCATTTTTGGCAGCTTTGTACCAAAGCCGAGTGAATGAAAGGAACCACGGTTGCAACTTAATACTAAATGACATTTTGCAAGTGTTTCCTAATTGTGGTCCACAGACCACCAGTGGTCTACAAGCCTCATTCAGGTGATTCATGGCATGCCTGTGAAAAATGATGGGAGCATCAGCCGCAAAGGGCAAGAGCAGTGGCTGCGCCATCATTCTTAGAACCTGGCATTCTGCCCAGAAGGCAGATGG
This sequence comes from Podarcis vaucheri, assembly GCF_965113315.1. Classification (NCBI taxonomy): domain Eukaryota; kingdom Metazoa; phylum Chordata; class Lepidosauria; order Squamata; family Lacertidae; genus Podarcis; species Podarcis vaucheri. The sequence continues at coordinate 17,213,214 of NC_138750.1, read as the reverse complement.
GATGGACTGGAAGTGGCAAGGCAGGGAGCTGTCCATGAAGAAAAAGTTCTGGGAAACTAAGTGTGGACAACACCTGAAAAACAAAGGGTTCAATCAAATCCACTGGAGACCCAATACCCGAGTACAGAGGGATCCCTTTGTGGCATGACAGAGCCCTTTCCCCTGTGTTATGCACATGCAGGTATTCACACAGGCACCACAAAAAGGAACAAAAGGATTGTGCATGTATTCCATATTCCCAGCCAGTATAGATTCATTTAGTCAGGGACTACAGATTTGGAACATGTGGTCCTTGGAGGTGGGTAATGAAAAAAGAAAAGGCTATCTGGAATAATAATAATAATAATAATAATAATTTTACTATTTATACCCCGCCCATCTGGTTGGGTTTCCCTGGCCACTGTGAGTGGCTTACAGCACATATAAAAACATAGTAAAACATTAAAAACTTCCTGATACAGGGCTGTCTAATAATAATAATAATTGATAGGAACTTCCCAATTCTCATAATGGCCTGGCATGCTGAATGTTTACATACATGCGCTGGGTGCAAGGGAAAATAACTCTTAGGTCCTACATGTGCTGCTTCCTTAATGGACTAGAATCCAGCTCACTGATTTTAAAAGCATTTGTGTTTTAAGGAATCCAAATACAGGCTCAAGTACTGGACATAGGTTTGCTTTTGCTTCCCAACCTGTCATATACAAACCTGGCTCCCATGGATGCAAAGGCCAGGGTTCATCTTTTAGTGGACAGAGTTTACTGGCTGTTTGAGCTTTGAATTCTTCCGCTGTATACTTCTTAAGGAACTCGAAATTCTCTTTTGAAAGGTGCTCATCCCACCATGTGGAATTGTCAGTAATATGCCTAGCTGTGACACACCACAGACCACTATCAAACAGAAGATAAAAATGGTTTAGAAAACGAAATATGCACAATAGCCTTTCCCAATTTTCCGTTCTGATACCCAGTTATCTTCAAGGTATTGCCAAGCATAAATACAGGTAGGCAAAAATAATCCCAGACTGGCAAACACCTGCAGCACATGCCCCAAAAGCAAGGACAGGAAGTATATGACTACTATATCAGTTTAAAAGATTCAAACTAAAGAGATGATTATCAATGTTGAAGGCTCTGGTTGAGATGCCAAATGCAGAATTACAAAGCATGTTGAGCAGCCTTGGCAAATAATCATGCTCTCCAGAACATTACACTAACATGTTTCACAAGCATATTAAAGGACAGCAGGATGGGAATTAACTAGAATTTTTGAATGCATTATAAGCGCTTTTATGTTAAAACTTTCCAAAGCATGTGGGCTGCGATTCAACTGACATTGCAGAAATGGAAGAATGAAGTGCACTACCCTAACTGTTGTAGGCTGATAATGAAATTGTAAGAAAGGCAGAAAGAATTGATGATGGGAACATATTTAGTAAATTGGCAAATGGGAAAGCAGCAGACTTACAAAAATATTCAAAGTTCCTTGGAGAGCATTATACAGCCAATATAATAAGCTAAATCTATGGTGCAATTTCAAGGAGAAACACTGCTTTATTAAGGTGGACAGACAGGTTCTCTTTACCTGAGGCAGCAGGCTATACTGTAATAGTTGAAGAACCCTCTACCCCAGTCACCTACAGTTGCCAGAACAATACCTTTTCATTGGCTAACAGAGAAAATGGTCCCAGGCTTAGGGCCATATAAGCAAGCCAATGTAGTTGCAAAACACCAACTGATACAATAGCATACATCTTAAGAGTTCCCTTCACACATCACAATTTAACCAAGGAAGGGAATAAAACACAGGTTTCAAAATAAGTACCAGTATATGCTAGGCCTGAGCGATATATTGATCACAGGATATATTGATACAGGATATACTGATACTGGACTAGTATGTGGGGGCAGACCGCAATGACAGCTTCACTCAGTGGTATATCGCTGGTGAAACCATCACCACTCTTGAGTCTCTCTGCCTCCAGTGCCCAGTGTGCTGAGGGAGAAACAAACTAGCTGAGAGCTGAAAGCAAAGGGACTCAAGTAGTGGCGGTTTCACCAATGATATACCACTGTTGAAACCAGCATCGCACTCTGCCCTGGCAGAGGGAGAATCAAGATGAATCGGCGAGGTCCTGATACAGCCTTTTCCTTCCTTCACTTCTTTAAACTGCTTGGGCTGAGGAGCACGCTGCTGCCCTTGCCTCAGCCAAGTACAGTGGTACCTCGGGTTACATACGCTTCAGGTTACATACGCTTCAGGTTACAGACTCCGCTATCCCAGAAATAGTGCTTCAGGTTAAGAACTTTGCTTCAGGATAAGAACAGAAATCGTGCTCCAGCGGCGCAGTGGCAGCAGGAGGCCCCATTAGCTAAAGTGGTGCTTCAGGTTAAGAACAGTTTCAGGTTAAGAACAGACCTCTGGAACGAATTAAGTACTTAACCCGAGGTACCACTGTAGTTTTATGGAGCCCCTGAACCGATACCAGCTCGCAGAAGCCAGCGGCAGGATGGGGGCTCCGTTAAAGTGCTCCCCCTCTCCAACTGAGAGAGCTCCAAGCCCACTATTGCTTGCATGCAAGTAGGATCCGGATCCGGCTGCTCTCAGCTTCCCAGCTGAGAGATCCCTGCCCCCTGCCCCCGCTTGCACTGCTTGTGAGTGACAGGGGACTTGGGGCTGGCTCCGCTGAGGGCAGAGGCTCTCTCGCCCCCAGCAGAGCTTGGCCCAGGAGCCCTGAGTCCCCTGCCAGTCATGCACAAGTGACAGGGGATTCAAGGCTGGCTCCGCTGGGGGCAGGAGCATTTCTGCCCCCCCGGCTGAGCAGCAGGCTGGGGCCAGCTATATTGGCCACAGCCTGCGAGGTGCTGGGGTGAAAGCACCTCAGCTCTCACGATGAGAACTATGGCAGTTTCACACAGCATATTGCCAGCTGGGGCCAACGCAGCTTTTTTCAACATCACAGTATATTGCCAAAGAACTATGTTTGGCTGGTGATACACCGCGATGCTGAAAACCCAGCATCGCCCAACTCTAGTACTGTATATGTTGTCATAAGAGACTTGTTTACGTGTCAGGCTCCTGAAAATCGGTCTGGTTCCCTGCTAGTAGTAATAATAAAAATATTATTATTTGTACTTTGCCCACCTGATTGGGTCACCCCAGTCACCCAGGGCAGTTTCCAACAAATATAAAAACACAGTGGGACATCAACTACTGAAAACTTCCCTATACAGAGTTGCTTTCAGACGTCTTCTAAAAGTTTTATAGCTATTTATCTCCTTGATATCTGATGGGAGGGCCTTCCACAGGGTGGTCACCACTACTGAGAAGGCCCTCTGCCTGGTTCCCTGTAACCTCACTTCTCACAGTGCAGTGACATATACAGTGATACCTCGGGTTAAGTACTTAATTCGTTCCAGAGGTCCGATCTTAACCTGAAACTGTTCTTAACCTGAAGCACCACTTTACCTAATGGGGCCTCCTGCTGCCAGAGTACTATTTCTGTTCTCATCCTGAAGCAAAGTTCTTAACCCGAGGTAATATTTCTGGGTTAGCGGAGTCTGTAACCTGAAGCGTATGTAACCCGAGGTACCACTGTATCCTTATTAACATACTGCACAGCTTTTTTCCCTTTCTCCCTTGCCCCAGTAAAACAAAGCAACCACAAAGGCACGGAGCATGGGGCAAGAGAAAAATATTAACCCCACAGCATAGATGTGCGGTGGTTGTGGTATGAAACCACCGTTTGATGCCCTGTCCACAACTTAGAAAAGTAGAGCACCACAAATTACTACAGGTGCACACCCTTTCTCTCCCCCTCTCAACATGTTGGGGAGAAAAAACCCAATATGCACTTTCGGAAAGTGAGTTTCAAGCAGTCTTTCGAAACTCCCATTGTCCTAGGCGCATTTTGCCACAGGGCATTTCATTAGCGCAAGCAGTTTCTGAACTCCTGCGCCTAAGATTTCAGATTAAACCTGCAGAGTGGAAGGAAAGGGGGAGCTTTTTTCTGCCTCCTCACTTCCAGCTCCTCTCTGAAGACCGGAGAAGAGACCCTCTTGGGAATATTAGGGGGGTGGGAAGGGGAAGGCCTGGACCATGTGAAAAAAGGAACACAATATTTTAGCTGCAGTTTGTTCATTTTCAGCTTTGTTATATATAAAAAAGGCGCGCCTAGACAGTCGACCATAACCCAGGTTCCAAGCGCCCTTTAGCTCCCAGCTTTCCTGTCTCAAGTTTCCAACACCGGTTCCAAAAAGCTTCAACGAAACTCTCCACATTTCCCCCTTGCTGCGTTTAACAGGCAGAAACCCAACAGGTAAAGCTTGGGTTCCACCCCCCCCTCAACCCCTGAGTCGTGCGGAGAGGGGAGCCCGCCTTCCCCTGTGGAACTTCTGCCTGAGGGAACGGGAGCCCCTCATTTGGGGTCACGGGGTGGGTGGGTGTCTGTGAGGGGGGAACCAGCGCCCGGCGACGGTTGAGAGCACGAACCCCGCCCCCCCCCCACGTACCCGCTCCGAATCCCCGCTCCCGAAGCCAGCAGCCGCGAGCCCAACCGACACAGCAGCCCCACGCGCGACATCACGCCCGCCGCGTTCCTCGACGGGGAGTCCGGCGGAAAACAACCCCCCCACACACCTTTCCGCCCGACACGCTCTAGAAACTTAAGTTCCGGCTACACTTGGTTCCTACCAGCCCCGCGCCGGCGCAGAAGGAAGCGGAGCTTTTTTCTAACCTCGAGGCACAGGCAGGCTAAGAAGGGGCGTTGCCTTTTCCCCCAAACGAACACCCCGCCTACGTCATGATATATATATTTACATAAACCATAGACAAAACTTCGCCGGAGGGAAGCGGCTGCTTTTGACTTTGGCGGGAAACGGGGAGGAGGCGGCGGGTGCCGCGCCACCTGCCGGCGGGATGCCGCCGTTGCAGGGGCAAATGGCCGCAGATTTATCCCGGGATTCCCATCCGGGCATAAGAGGAGTCTCTCCTCTGATTTGAGTCATCCTTTTTTAATTAAACGAAAAAGCCTCCAAGGCGTTGGTGGTCTCAAGTACAATTCTAAAAGCAGTTCTCCTTGTCCTCCACCCCTAAGGATGCTGCTGTTTGGAGGCTGTTGCTGTGCCTCTGCTCCAACAAGTGAGCAACCCAAACTGGAATTCAGGCGGGGATGAGCCTAAAGCAGAGGAGCAACAAAGCCCTTTAACCCTAGAAAATATTCACTTATATATTCATGAGTATGGATATCCTGTTTTGTAGCCTCAATAGGTTCTCAGATTCCCACAATGTACCATCAGGAACAGAAATAACATGGTGTCCGTCTGATGCCAGGAATTTACAGACACCATCTCCATTGTTGTTGTTTACTGGTGTCGTCCTCTGGCCGCTACCTCATAAACCAACAGTGCCCACTGCGGACCTAAGAATTTCACCCAGGCAAAGAAGCTTGACCAAATATGCCCCATACACCTTTTAAGTCATGAATAACTAGAATAGGTTGGTGTGGGCAGGTGGGCTTGTAAAGATCTCCAAATTCCAGAGAATAGGAACTGTTGTAAAGGTAAAGGGACCCCTGACCATTAGGTCCAGTCGTGACCAACTATGGGGTTGCGGCGCTCATATCGCTTTATTGGCCAAGGGAGCTGGCGTACAGCTTCTGGGTCATGTGGCCAGCATGACTAAGCCACTTCTGGCGAACCAGAGCAGTGCACGGAAACACTGTTTACCTTCCCACCAGAGCAGTACCTATTTATCTACTTGAACTTTGACGTGCTTTCGAACTGCTAGGTTGGCAGGAGCAGGGACCGAGCAACGGGAGCTCACCCCGTCGCGCGGATTCGAACCGCCGACCTTCTGATTGGCAAGTCCTAGGCTCTGTGGTTTAACCCACAGTGCCACCCATGTCCCAGGAACTGCTATGGACTTATCTAAAAAGCTTGCTCAATGGTCTTATGAATGTCCAGTTTGGCAGAGATTTCAATCCATGGAAGAGAAGCCACAATGGATGCCTCGTCTTCTCAAAACGAAATTGTTCTCAATTAGGAGACAACTGTTCTTCTAGTTTGAAGGTATATGCTGCTCTTCTTTTCCTTCAGGAAAGGGCCACAGAGAATCCCAAACCTCCTAGGTTGAATCTCAGCCCATGTAGGGATGGGAAAGACCTTCTGGCTGAAACCCAGAAGAGCTGTTGATGGACCAAGTAGAGATAATACTGAGCACAATGGTCCAGTGTTGTGACTTGGTATACGGCAGCTTCCCATGTAAGACTAAGGTCTTTCTTTGTGATGCTGAAGTGCAGGGGAAGTTGTATGGTGTAGCAATCAGCAATCAGATTGCGACAAGAGATTTTAACATAAAAGGCAGCCGTGTAAGTGAATGTAAGTAATGTATGAGATGAAGCGAGACAGTGTGTTCAAAGCTTAATGGACTGTGGCACGCAGGGTTTTAAAGTCAGATTTGAAATTCATTGTACTAGATGGAATGACTCAATTCAGTAAGATATTAAAGGTTTGGGTGAGGGTAAGAATGGTAAAATATGCAGATATAAGCCACAAGGGGAGGGAGGGGGAATCTCCTATCACATCTTTTGCTAGATTTCACTTAAGACTGCTCTGCCATTAGGCTGCTCAGGACAGGTCTCTCAATACATTTTGAAGCAAATCTACAGCCCTTGGCACAAATGTACCATTGTAATGTTGAAATCCTAACACACACACACAACCCCAAACTCCCTCTTCTGTCACTCAAAAGCTGAGTTATGCAGATACTTTCAAATCCAATTCAGAATAAATTTTCAGGGTTGCCTTAATTCAGGTCTCTTCTAGACATCCTGTTTATTCAGCACTCATCCTGATTTCCTGGCTAAAAGTCTACACGGAGATTGCATTTAATCTATATTGACCATTTGTACTGACTTGTTTGCAGGGAGGTTATATGACAACGAGCATTTATCCTGCATTCATCCTGATTTACTTTCAATACATTTATTCTACATGCTCCCATTAATCATTTGTTCTATGCTTTTCGGTTCATTTCTCCGTCACCTTCCCAAACTGCTTCTTTTTAAAAGTGGATTTTTGCACTGGAGTGACAGAGCTCTTTGATTTGCTCTAATTGTGCAAACCTAAATTTCCTGATATGCGCTTGAATTACAGGGTATGCTCCTGTAAAATACGCACGGTCTGCAGGTGCCCTCATGCCTCAAGATCCGGAATATAGGTAATGATCTGAAGCAGTGAACAGAGGAACAGCGGGTGACTCAGCCTCCTGACAGCTGGCTTGCTGCTGCTTACTGAAATAGACGGGAGGGTGTGCTGCAGAGGTCAGAGTGGTGCAAATGGACCAGCAGCACAGGGGAGTTGAATTGCTCTGCTGGTGTGTTTGTGCCATGCCCACCTTGCCCCATTTCATCTTCTTCCTGGTAAGCAGCAGCAACTCAGCTGTCAGGAAGTCGGGTGAACGTCCTCTCCCCACCATTCTGCCCACTACTCAACATGCCACCACCAGCTCCAAGAACAGGTTTGAGGAGAGGTGTTCATTTTTTTTCCTGCTGTCCAGAAAGAAAAGGCATTTGGGTGTATATCTGTCACTTATTACAGACCCCCCCCAAGTGTCCCTGTTTCCCAGGGACAGTCCCAGATTTACAGAAGCCATCTCTGTTTCTGATTTGATCCCAGAACATCCCGCTTTTCCTTAGGACGTCCCTATTTTCATCTGAGAAATGTTGGTGGGTAAGGAATAGGACATCCCTCTTTTCATCTGAGACATGTTCAAGAGTAAGGAATAGGAATATGGAATTTGATTGATGTTGGAGGGTATGTTATTACTTAATTTTGTTTCTGCACCCTAAAGTATCTTAGCAGTGAGTGCCCCTCTTTCACTCTGGGGAACAGACAATGGCTTTCTAGTTTGATTCCAGCCCGGTGCAAACTTGCACACATCTCTTCAGGCATTTGTGCAGCTTCCTCCAGTGCCCTTAGTCTTGCTTTTAAGAAAGAACCTTGAAGATCTCCATACTCTGATGGGAGGGCCTTCTTGGTAGTGGCGCCCACCCTGTGGAACGCCCTCCCCTCAGATGTCAAGGAAACAACTATCTGACTTTTAGGAGACATTTGAAGGCAGCCCTGTTTAGGGAAGTTTTTAATGTCTGATGTTTTATTGCTTTATCATCATCATCATCATCATCATTGATTCTGTTGGAAGCCGCCCAAATGGGTGGGGTATAAATAATAAATTATTATTATACTAAATCAGTCAAGAGCTAATTCCTTTTCTGCTGGAGAAAGAAGTATTAAATTAGCAATAGAGTGTAAAAAAATAAAACACATCCCCATTTTGTCAGTGCTTCTACTTCAGAAAGTATGTAAGAGTGGCAAATAATGAAATTACTTAACTATAATCTTAGTTTGCTTCTTCCCAGCCCGCCTCATCCCTCCCTCCTCTTTGCCTCATTGCTTAAAAGTATTTCCTTCAATCTGGGAAGTCTTTTGTGTCCAGAGTGCAAAGACAATATACTTCTGACATATCACATAGGATCTTATTCATGAGATTAAATTCTGATCTGCAACCAGGGGGAAAGAACGAACGAACCATGGGGGCAAGGATTGATGTGGAAAGGACTCCTGTGTCACGGCACACAGGCAGAACCTGCCATTATGAAACTTCAGCCCCAGAGAGTTTGTTCCAAACATGATGAGTGCGGCATATTGTGCTGAAAACTGCTGACATGTGCCATCAAAAACGAAGGTCCACGACCTTAGGTGGAATTTGGGATGCTCAGCCTTGTGTTCACGCGTTCTTACCAGCTCATCTATGTTACCATAAAGCACCAATGCTGCAGCAAGCAAAGGCTCCAGCAGCTCAGTCAGCTGCTTGTGGCTGGAAAGCCAGACAGGATGTTTGTGACTGTTGCCATGGGAACAAAGGGGCAGTCCATTCTGTACTGAGCACCGGATGTTAGCTCAGTGTGTGTGTCATATGACCCGTACTGGAAGTACATGGGTGGAGTTTCTTCTTGCTGTTGTCGAGTGCAGACATGTTTCTCTGTACTGATATGAGAGACAGAAATAAAAGATGTAAATAGTTTTCTGTCTGCTTCTTTCCCCTCCCTGGGGGACACCAAAGGGGAGAGAGGAAGAACGGTGTGTTCCTCTCACACATCTGAGAAGAATCGCCGAGACCTCGCCTGCTTATCAGCAGAGTGGAGACGTGGGGAGGTCGACAGGAATATCTGCCGGTGCCTGCGCTGTGGCACATTCCTCTGACCCAGGCAGAATTCCAACAATCTAGTAGGTAACTTCTTGTCCTAAATGCCAACTCAAATTCAGCCTCCTTTCACGCAACTTGATTATATTTTAGAAAAACCTTGGCTAGGCAGATAACCTTTCATGTTCTTCTTACAATTAATAAAAACACTTTTGTGGTATAAAAAGGCAAGACTATGGTGGAACTGGGCAGAAGTCTGCTTGTTGCTCCTCGGATGTACAGCTTAGGAAACGGAGGCCAAAAATGACACATCCAAACTCTTCCTCAGCACCTGATGGAGAAGCTACAAATGGCACACAGAAATCTCCACTGTTTTTAAAGAGACTAAACTATATTTTCTCTGGAAGCTGGTAGAGAGAAGTGAGGACTAAGTGGTGGGAGCCTGAAAGCCGCTGCATTTGGGAGAGTCGATGTGATTGAGGAAATTATTTTTCAACAATAATGCAGGTGGCCTGCACGTCAGCTAGAATCAATGGACTCAGACCTCGAGTGGCAGTCGAATTCAGAGTGGCTTAAATTAGAGGCAGAGTAACACATTGACAGTACTCAGAATACCTTGCCGGAGACCTGGGGTAATTGCCTTCTTCCCTGCCTTACTCCACCCTGCAAGCCATCGTTGCCCAACATGCGTGAGTCACACCCTGTCCTGGAGATGACACAGGGTAGCAAGCCTGTTGGTAAAATAACGTGTGTGCATCAGACAAAGATGGACAGGGTTTAATCCTGCTTGGCTTTGCGATCTGAGATCAGGGGGCTTAAAAGGGGAGGATGGGGAGACTTGCAAAGTACAAGGGATTTTGACAGTTGGGTCAAGTTTGGGAACAAAAAAAAGTTGCCCATTCCTGAGCTAAATAATAAGGGGGGAAACCACATTTCTAAAATTTGGTTGGGCACAAATTTCTTTGCAACAAGTTGGAAATTATTTAGTTGCCCTGAGGAGGAATGCAGAGGGTAAACACATAAATGGAATTCTGGGAGATTTAAAAATCATTTTTTGAATAAATAATCTCCTTACACCCTTTTGTGCATTCCCCCCCCCACCTGCTGAGATAGCTCAGCTGGTAAACCATGAGGCTCTTAATCCGACTCTACTCTAGTCTTTTCTGACTCTACAATTCTATGGTTCAAATACTCCTAGTTTTGGGCCTTCAGAAACACAGGCAGCCTCAGCGGCGTAGCGTGAGTTGTCAGCACCCGGGGCAATGCAAGTAATTTGCGCCCCCTAACCCGGGGCAAGGCAAGTAATTTGTGCCCCCCCTAACCCCTAACCTGCGAGTTGCCGCTGGCGCTGCCGCCCAAACGACGCCGCTTGCCCGGAGGAGGAGGGGGGCAGAGAGGCGAGGAAAATGCAACGGCCCAGCAGCTGCAGCAGCACCGGCGGAGGCGGGGCTGTGAGGAGGGGCTGCCTGGCGCGTCCTCCGCGGCGAGCGCTGAGAGCCGCTGCTTGCCGGGCGCCTTCAGCCCGGACGCGCGCACAGCTCGTCGGTTCCGCGAGACATGCGGCTCCGCTACAGCCTGCGCCGGAGGCTCTTCGGCGACTCCGGAGGCAGCGAGCGCGCCCCCCCCAGATGTTGCGCCCGGTGCGGCCGGCACCCCTGGCACCCCCCACGCTACGCCACTGGGCAGCCTGTGTAATAATCAGCCTTTCAGTGATCTGCTGTGTTAAAGCCATGCAGTTTAGGTTCCATAGTGTCTACATAAACCTGGCCATTGTGCATGAATGTAAAGAAACAAACAAAATGTTAATGTTACAAACATGATCAGATGTGTCCGAAACATAGTCCACCAAAATCCTGTAACAGCTAGCCATGACTATTTTTAAACATGACATGGCATGTAAGCCTACTGGCCAGTTAAGACGTATTGCAGCTGCTACAGTTTCCTGCTGTTACAGAAATTACAGTGGTGCCCCGCAAGACGAATGCCTCGCAAGACGAAAAACTCGCTAGACGAAAGGGTTTTGCGTTTTTTGAGCTGCTTCGCAAGACGAATTTCCCTATGGCCTTGCTTCGCAAGACGAAATGTCTTGCGAGTTCTTGCGAGTTTGTTTCCTTTTTCTTAAAGCCACTAAGCCGTTAATAGCCGCTAAGCAGCTAATAGCCGTGCTTCGCAAGATGAAAAAACCACAAGACGAAGAGACTCGCGGAACGGATTAATTTCGTCTTGCGAGGCACCACTGTATGTGCATATCTGGGACTTTCTACACAGTCCCCAAACTTTCAAAATATTGGCTATTTTTGAGCACATCTTTTACAAGCTGTTCTCATGTTTGTTACAGACATCTTAGACTCATGCTTGGAAGTAAATTTCCTAGAATGTTCTGGTGTGATTTTTTAAAATTTATTGTTATTATTTGAAGAATGGAAGAGTCGATGAGAATTTTTCAGCAGGCAGCTATGTGGCAAGAAATAAATAAACACAACAACTGCAAAACTGTGTTGTTTTTATTTTGGAACATGCAAAATACAGTCCATGCATCTGCCATTTTGAAAAAAAAACCAAAACCTTTTCATTTCATAGCAGATAAACCCAAAGACGTTTTGGCTATCAACTTCCAATAAATGTTTCAAAATGCTTTACAGTGTAAAGATAATAAGAAATTTAGCAAAATTTCAACAAACCTGTATAAAAAACAGATACAGATAACTTTTTTTTTTCATTTCAAGGCGACATGCTGTTATGTAAAGAGTTATAATTTTGTTTTTGTTTTTGTTTTCATAAAAAGTCTTCAACAATACAATTGCTTTAACCTTTACCGGCAAGCCTTTAGGCTACACATGCAAAAAAAATTATTTGAGTTAAAAATCACCAAAACGTGCTATTTTCATTTAAGTACAGTAACTGTAAGTAGTAGCATATCTGAACTCTGTAAAAGTGTCCAGGGAAGGTCATGGAGCTACTGTCCTGGAAGACTCATACTCTGACATACATTTTGGTTTAATCGCTTTCCCATTGTAATAGTCCACCACTTGGTTTGGAACTTCAGCCAAAACACTTTTTGCTAACGCAGCTGGAGATGCCTGCAGGAAATGGCAGAAAATAACAGTTGTTAACACACTTCTACCTAAAATGTGGCCGTTCCACACACATAACCCCATAACCAACAGGGTTGTGATCAGCACAACTATGCTGGCCTTTAAGATGCAGGTTATTCCACTTCAGTCTAGCCAAACACCTGTGAGCATATGATTAATGCTGCAAATACAAGGCTTTAACAAGGCTGCCCAGTCCGCCCCCCTATGCATATGGGGCTATCTTGTCTACAACAACATCAAGGCCTCTGATGTAGGTAAGGCTATGTTGTCATTTGCTTTGTCTAATCACACTAAGATGGGGTAAAGCACACAAGTCATTTGGCATCCATCAGCTGTTTGTGGAGACTGAGGAAATTTGGGTATTATTGCCCCAATCATCACTATGGCATGCAAAGGCCTTATAGTTCTATTGAAGTCTTTGGGTCCTTTGAGCATTAAATGATTTCCCACCATGCTTCTATTTTGCAGTACACTCCACCTGCTTATATTTTTGATTAACGTGCAAAAGGAACTGCATTTCTGCTAGCAGGAGAAACATCAAATACTTCCTGTAGTCTACCCTTATCTGTTATTGTTCTGTTACCTATATGCATGCATTTGGTAACATTTCTGAAATATATAGCATTTGGTTTAATGTATTTGTTGTGGTTTATTGTTCTAGAAGGGTACATGCCTATGGAGTGTTCAGTATTTATGCTTTAAGTTAGTCTTAGCTGCTGCTTTGGTTTCTGTAACAATTTCTATGCGTTATCCAAATTTAGAGTCATTAAGTTTGCATTGTCACAGTAAGCTTTTTCTTATATTAAAAAATGTTTGCCTTTTAGTTTACTGTCAATTTTGGGGGTCATCTAATACGCCCAGTCGCCTAATACGCCGAAATCTACTGTAGATCCTGGATTTTTGCATAAACTCTGGAAGTCCTGCTAATATTATAAACACATATGATGGAAAACACACATAAAATTCATAGTATGCTGAATAAACAAGATTAACACATGTACAAGCCTAGGTGGGCCTACTCAGAAGTAAGCCCCCACTGAGTTCATTGGGACATACTCCCAGGTGAGTGGGTGTAAGGTTGCCGCCCCTCTATTTACTTATTTTTAAAGTATTCAAATTTAAAGTTGAAAATACAATACAAAATGAAGCAACTGTGCACAATGAACGTTAGATCTGCGTTTTTATTTCATTCATACATATACAAACGCACACTTCGGTTCGAAAGAAACGCATAAATAAATCCTGATTGAACCTCCTTTTGAGTCGATGAGATTAACAGTATAGCCTAGAAATCTAGCAGTCTTTAAAAGGTGAGTTCTTCATGGCGACAATGGTTACTTTCTTTCTGGGATGAGAGTTGCTCAATGCCAACGTGGCAAACTTCAGAGCTGCGTGACAGAGGACCCTGCCTGCTGGGGCAGCGCTATCTGGCAATACCTTTTCTACGGCTGAATCCCCAGCTACAACCTAGCAAGACGATAATGGCATTTATCTTCTCAAGCTGGAGCTTAATGAGGGCCACGACTCCTCTCACTCGCTCACTGTCTCGCTCCTGTGCAGTTCTGTAGGATGATGGGAGCCTTGAAGGAGCTTTCAAGCATCTGTCTTGTTCTGCTAGATTAAAAGCTCATTGTAATGGCCATCCTTGACCTATTTGGAGCAGCTAATTTCAGTGCACAGATACTAAGGTGGAGACTCGTAGATGTCCACTTCACAAGCAGAGTTCTAAAACCACTGAACGGCTCTCCTGCCTTCAAATACTAAAAAGGTAAAGGTAAAGGGACCCCTGACTGTTAGGTCCAGTCGTGGCCGACTCTGGGGCTGCGGTGCTCATCTCGCTTTACTGGCCGAGGGAGCCGACGTACAGCTTCCGGGTCATGTGGCCAGCATGACTAAGCCGTTTCTAGCGAACCAGAGCAGTGCACGGAAACGCCGTTTGCCTTCCCGCCGGAGCAGTACCTATTTATCTACTTGCACTTTGACGTGCTTTTGAATTACTAGGTTGGCAGGAGCAGGGACTGAGCAACGGGAGCTCACCCCGTTGCGGGGATTCGAACCGCCGACCTTCTGGTTGGCAAGCCCTAGGCTCTGTGGTTTAACCCACAGCGCCACCCGCGTCGCTTTGCCTTCAGATACTGCTTGACTATAAAACTCCATTCATCCATGACTGTTGGCTGGGACTGATGGGAAATGAAATGCAACAATATCTGAAAGGCACCATGGGTCAGGAAGGTAGGTTCACTCTTACGATCAGGATGCTGTTTTCGTACATCACTGCATCTTAGCCTAAAATCACTTGATCACACCACACTTAAGTAATTCAGTTAGCAGGAATATTGCAGTTTTAGTCCAATCAGATTGGCACTTGCAATTTCAGCCATTCAGCTGGGGATGATTTAAACTCTGTCCAAGTAAGGTGAAACTGGTTTTGCCCGGAAGCATATTTTCAATAAACTGAAAACAGATATAGTAGTACCAATGCATAAATCAGTCTCATTTCAATTATTTTTACCAAGGAAAACTGCATCCGGTAATTAGTGACAGGAGCAGGACAGTAATATACGAGAATTTCCAAGATATAGCTTGTTAAAGCTGTTGTTTCATAGGTGGCCTAGTAGGGTTGTTAATGTCTAATATACTTGTCTAATAAATACGAACTTTAAAATGAAACTTGACAAAGAAACTACTGCAGATGTAGGTGTGGGCGAATTGGTTTCTAATAACATGTTTAGTTCTCTGCCGTTCCACATCAGCTTTTTTTTTTTTTTTTAAAAAAGGCTGCATAAAAATTCATTAGTATTTTAGTGCACAATTCTCTTAATAACAAATATTTTGTATACAATTTTGTCCAATACACACATTTTTTTGCAAGCAATGTTCATCAATATTATGCATATTTCCACGTTTTTTCCATTTATATATGTGGCTTCATGTACACTTTACCCTAGTATATGCCTTTTTGTATATATTACTTGGCTAGAGAACTCGCCAATCAATGGTGAGTGGGACTGTTAATTATTAAATCTTAGAACTGGCTTGATACCTCAGAGCATCATCCAGGTTCTGTCCCTTTAAAAAACATCCAAGGCAGAAAGGAAACCAGGTTTTCCTAGCTCAAAACCTGCCGTAGTCAGGATATCTGAGCACTTCTGATTGGTACAGCAGAGCTATTTTCCTGCATCGCTAGCACCACAATCCTTGTCTACTTAGAAGTAAGTACCATTGAGTTAAGTGGGACTTATTCCTAAGTCCACTGATCTTGATGGTGTCTACTTAGTTCCAATTCAATATGCATAGGATTGCACTGTTGGTAGAAAGTTGGAAAGATATGCACTGGTTTTATGGGCTTGTGACAGTTTCACAAGTAAGTAGAGACAATGGAGTGCACCTCCAGGGGCGGAGTCAAACTGCTGGAGAATCACAGCTCCTGCTGTGGCTGCAGAGACAGGTAACATGCAGCTGCTGCCTCCTGTGTTGTTTTTGCTGTGTTGGCAGCACCTATGTGACCTCTCTGGGCAGTGTGTATGGAGGTCCTGGGCTGCCCAGATGGTAAGACCTCACTCTCAGCCTCGCTGATGTGGTCCAAAGGAAAACAGAGCAATACATTTGGCTCCAGTTTGGCTGCAGGAGTTACCGGAAGGAGGTGTACAAGATGCCATCTAACCGTCTTAGGGACTCCACTCTGGATTTGTGTAGGGTTTACTCCTTAGCCTCTCGAAGATGGGCAGACAGAGCCTTGCAATTCGTTCCCATATTATTAGACTCTCTGCCCCAAATTTTACTACTGGCTCCGCTCACAAACACCCATATGATTATTTTCTAAAAGACATTGGGGGATACCTCCCAATGGAGGATTGTAAAATCATGACCTTCCAAATCTAATAAATCTGTATTTTTAAATTTTATCCATTCCCAAATCCAACAAATACATGAGGCTTCATAATATAATTTCAGGTCAGGCAGTGTTCTAAAAGACATTGGGGGATACTTCCCAATGGAGGATTCCTCTCCTCGCCCCAAGCTAATACTAGCATAGGAAGAGGGATTTTCCTCGACTGCAGCAGAGAAAGAAAGGATTAGATTCCCCCTCTACACCTGTTCTAATACTATTAATTATCAAACACATTCCAAAAGAGAACACAGTGGAAAGTAATCTTACATGTTTGAAGTTTCTGAATGGCACAAACTGAACGATGTCGCGAAGAACAGGCTCTCCCTTGGGCGATCTCAGTATCCCATCGTCCCCATCCAGCATCTGCATGTCACTGAAATCAGCATTTCCTACTCCAACTATAATGACCGACATGGGGAGGTGGGAGGCATGGACAATGGCTTCGCGTGTATCGGCCATGTCTGTGATGACGCCATCCGTCAGAATCAGCAAGATGAAATATTGCTATAGAAGGGTTGAAAAAGAAAGTCAGTATATTCCAATCCATTTCCAGCAACTATTTGGCTTCCTAAATCGATGATGCAGAGATTCCCTGGCATTTCTCCCTGGGAATTATGTGTTTTTTTTATTATGCTATGAATAAGTGGGGGAAGAGCTCAAATTTTTAAAATAAGTTAAACTCTACATAAACTATGCTTTTCACCTACTGGGGATGGGTGAATCTCTCAATTTCTGTTTCTCTTTTTTTCTTATTTTTCTGGTTTTAATTTGAATTTTGCACATTTTCCTATCAGTATGTGATTTTTTTCTTTAAGTCCTTGTGAAAATTCACCAGCATTTTAATCTGCAGTTTTGCCAAAGATGCACGTTTTTGCAAGCAATTTATCCTACTGCAATGCATTCTGTATGCTATTTTTCTTTAAATATGCCTTTTATGTACACAAGCATATGCAGCATATAATTTTTTATGTACACAAGCATATGCAGCATATAATTTGAATAGTAATGGGGGATTTGCAACAAGGCACGATGCCAGGGGTATGAATAGTTGTGACTGATTTTCCCTCTATGTAACTTAGAATGGTCAACTGAATGACCAATCTAGTTGCTAAACAAGGCAGTATGAACTATTGTAAAGGTGGCAGAAATTACAGGCCATAGCCCTGTTCCATCTAAAGGTAGTCATAACTAACTTTCACTGAAAGCAAAAGGAATGATGTAAATGGAAAAGGTTTCAGTGGGGATTGTAGCCTCCAGGTTGTCACTCCTTCGCGGAAGGGGCTGAAGCACATACCAAAAAGTTGGATTGTGCAACTGAAGAGGATGTTAAACTGCTATGCATAGCTGTCAACCGTCCCTTATTTGGCGGGAAAGTCCCTTATCCCAGCGCTGTGTCCCGCTGCTGTCCCTTATTGATTATGTCCCTTAAATTTCCCGGGTTTCAAAGGAAGCAGCTCCTCTCCCTCCCTCCCTGCCGGCCAGGGAGGAGGGAGGCTCCAACTGTGTTGCTTGGCTGCGTTGCTCTTCCAATGAGGAGTCTAAGAACGACTGGGGGGTGGAGCTTGCATGCCTTGTGCCGATCAAATCGGTCGCATTGCCTGGGGACTCGCTTTTGCTCAGCGCTTCCCAGTGGAGAGGTGACGGTGGTTTTCCTTGCTGCACTCCCTTTGCCGGGTTGCTGCGCTCTGGGAACCACCGCTTGAGGCTTTGTTTGGCTGCTGGCTGGGCTTTCTGCCTTTGGCTCGGAGGGGCTCAGAAGTTGAACATACCTGTGCCCAGAAAATCCCCTATTTTGGTTGCTGATCCCTTATTTTTGAGGCTGCTGGTCCCTTATTTTCAAATCTGTAAGTTGACAGCTATGCTGCTATGTTATCCTAGCTGTTGTTTTTTTAATGGGCTTTTTGCAGTTAGGAAAGTGACATGGAAATGCCCCGGAAAGTGTAGGATGAAGGAAAGTTCGGCAGGAAGATATGCCAACAGCCCCCAAGAAAATCAGAATGAATGCAGTACAAACGCTCATTGTTGTTGCACGGTCTCTTAAACAAATCAGAACAAATGGTCAGTAAAAAAGGACAGACATATTCCAACATATTTGTGCAAGCAAATCGGGATGAATGCTGAACAAACAGGTTGTCCATCCTTTAGCTGGAGCTCTGTAGACCAAATGAACGGAACTGGACCATAGATGCATTACAGGCTGCAGAGGTTGTATGAACACAGCTATCTATCTGATTCTATGAAAATACATGTATATTTATTAACACTATTGTGCCTCATATAATGAAAAGGCGCTGTTTCTGCCTTACATACACAAGGCAACACGATGACCAAGTACAACAATGCAAGCCGTTTTCATCAGATAAGAAACTGTTATTGTTTCAATAATTCATTTGCAGTTTATGAAGCATTTCCGTATCCTTCTGCTGCGCTGAAGAAGAATTCTACAAAACAGTGGGTATATCCGGAATCACTGTTCACTATGTCTGTTTGCAGACCACTTCGGAAGCGTTGGACGTTATAAAACAAAGCTTTATGGCTTGTTTTCATCAGATAAGAATCGGACACATTGCTTCTTTCAGAGACTTGCATAGTCTACAAAGACTTTCAGAGACTTATAAGACTTATGTTTCTCATATTGTTCAATGTTCCGTATAGACTATATAAAGAGTTTATATTGATATTGCATTGTTGTACTTGGTCATCGTGTTGCCTTGGATATTACTGATAATTGTTTGCAACACAGGGGTTTAATTGTTTGGTTACTAACAGACACAAGAGCACACTATTCCATACTCACTGAATTAAGTGGAAATGGCTTCCCTCTTCCCCCAGCCCCATCACTTCTTGGTTCCAGACCAAGTGCCCCAACTAAAATGAACCCTCCAAACGTGCACTGAAAAAGTAGGGGAAACCCATCCCTTTACCATCCCTAGGATAGCAAGTACACACGGGTTGTCAGAGTGTGTTCGTGGGCAATTAATCTGTTATGCATTCTTGAGGATGCAGCCAACGCCCAAGGTCTAGTTTAGCTTTCGAGTCTGCTATGATTCTCACCGATGCCTCCTTACTGTTAGTTTCTTCTGAGGCTGATTTAGCCACCTTCTGAATGATGGGAGCAATGTTTGTAGGCCCATAGAGCTGGAGCTTAGGCAGGCAGTTCTGATACGCTTCGACCACTCCTTGGATCCCTTACATTAAAAAGGGGGAAAGAACAGCAGATAACGTCATGACCAATCATTGAGCAAAATATATTTGGGGCAACGATTCCGTAGAGATAGCCCTTGTTTCTTCCTCCCCGCAAAAAGTTTCTTTTGAGTGATTCACGCCATTTCGCTTCCACTATCCTGCCAATTTATTCTGCGCAGCTGTGGCTCTGAAAGGTTTGCTCAAAGCCTATCTCTCTCTCCCCTGCTGACCTGACCTCTTTCAGATGTTATGTAATATATAATTCATGAGCCAGCTTTTCTCCTCGCCAGCAGCATTTAAACGGTGCATTTTGCAGATATTAACCACCCTGGATGATATTAAAACACTTTGCAGGATGCATTAGTTTTCTATACCATAGAGGTCTTAAGATCTGGACACCAGAGGATGTCCACACCTTCAGCTCTGTAGATTTGAATGATTAGATGATAATAACATTCTCTCTTGCTGCTTATAGTCAAATGTTTACTTGCAGTGAACCAGAGTGCAACAGACTGTGCCTTTCCTAAAGATCCATATTTCTTATATCGGGGCATATCTGAAAAACATATCTGGAATCCTATTAAAATATTTGTCCACCATTTGCGTAATTAATTTAAAATGTTCATATCCAACCTGGCTAGCATGGCAAGGTGACTCGTATTTAAGACGCCGCCCATGTTTTATACCAAGTCAGACCACTGGTCTATTTAGTTCAGTATTTTCTGCTGTGAACCAGGGCTAGGGGAGACCTGGGGTACCCCAAAAGTCATGGGGATCCAGTTATCATCATCCCTGACCACTGACCATGCTAGCTGGGATTGATGGGAATCTGGAGGACTACAGACCCCCACCCTAAGACTACACTGCCTTGGTAGTGGGTCTCTGGGTTTTCAGACACTGGTTGTTCCCCAGATGTCAGGGACCGTGCTGAGGAAGAATGGTGGGAGCCACCCCCTGCTCCTGCTCCTGCATCTTCCCAGGAGCAGGAGGACAAGATAGCTTTGGAACAGTGGTCTGCAGAGGGGCACAGTTCAGAAGGCAGAAGCTGGGTAGCACTGGATGGGGAACTGCTAGGAGAAGAAACACTAGAAGGGAGAAAGTTAACAGATTCACAGTCTCTGGATAGTATTCATCCCCCCTTCTCCAAAGTTATGGAGAGCTCAGAAAGTGTTAGAACAGAAAACACAGAGGCTACAAACTCAGATTACAAGACGTAGGAGTGACATAGATTAATAGGGACGGAGGGGGGGAGTGACCCTTAATTGGGAGCACCGCCATCCTGGGTAGATGCTTTCTTTTGTCCCTTGCTGTGTTTATTAAAGAAACTAACTGGTAAGAATTTCCTTTTGTTTGATTTGCTCATTTACGGCCAAGAGGGAGGAAGCCAATTCTCCGAAGCCTGACACCAGCTATACCTGAAGGTGACAGGCCTTCAACCTGCAGCCTTTTCTACATGTGGCACTGCCTCATTTCATCTGTTTAAATCGAGTTTTAGACAACAAGCTATTTCCCCCTTAGCTAACTGGTTCAGAGGTTCCCCAACTTTTTTGGACCAGTGGGTACATTTGTAAACCAGAGACGTTGTTGTGGGGCACCATACATTGCACCCAAGCATACACTGCAACCTATAATACTGGCTCCAATTAAATGTTTCTTTCCAGGATAATTTCACTGAGGTGGAAGGAACCCTGTGGAAGGCCAATGAGAGTCCATTCGCCATATGGCCATTCCCTACACTAGCTGATCAAAAGGAAGATTAAATCATAGTGGAAAGAGGGGATTTCCATTTCATTTCATTTCACTTTTAATTTGCATACCACCTTTATATATTGCTATACACAAGGCGGTTTACAAGCTGAAGAAACACCAGAATATACAACAAAGATCACAGGCCATCGAACAATCTGATCCCATACAAAAAAAGTCAAAATAAAAACCTAACTTTAAAATTAACAATTTTATATCAAATTTATTTAAATTTTATATCAAATAAAGCAATATTCAATAATCCAGTATAATAAAATAGGACACGATAAAATGAAATACTGGCAAATGATAATTAAACAGAAATTCACACTTAGCAATTACAACAAATAATTACTAAACTATAATCAATAAAAAGAACAGCAAGTCAGAATGCATAAAATACCAGAATACGTACAAGACCATGTAAAAGGATCAAATAGAGGAACAAGACACACAACTTATATAATTATTAGTAATTTTTTTTAAAAAAAAACATTAACCCCTCCCACTCTTTCATTAGAAGGAATCTAACAACTATAACTGTGTCTCCGTGACTCACATAGCATGTCCTATTATTTCTCAGAAGATAATGCAAACAATTAACAGGCACAAAAATGACACGGTCTATAGCCAAATATATGTTACATCAGACACATCAGTCTCTTTGCCGTAACAAAATGATTACCTGCACATTCTGGGTTGTCTTCATTAAAGTTGATTGCAAAATCATGAGAGACCTATGGGCAACCCCCCAAAAAAATTAAATAACATTTTAGTTCAGAAAAGTGACTCAGGTTTTTCCTGCAGCAGATGGAGAATTCACACAGACTGTCCCTATATAGACAGTCACTGAAAATTGTTTAAAGGATCCTTTTATTTTTCATTTGAGTGTATTTAATTATCACACTGCCTCATACTTGTGGAATTTGTGTCATACATCTAGATTGCATGACTTGCTTTGATTGGAAAAGACAGCCAAATTAATGGTGGTCATTATTATTATGTTCATTACTTTCCCAGTTTCAGACAAGCTAATTCCATTGTGCATGTGTGAACATATGTGGAAGTAATTAAACTTTGGCTTAAAAGTGTATGTGACCAAACTTAACATTTCTTTAAATGCTTGTGGGCATAATTTTCACTCATACTACTAAGCACTTAATTGTACGATTTCAAGTGTATATCTTCCCAACAACGTATCAAGAGAAAAATGAATCAAATTTAACGTTCAAATATCACCCCCCCCGCTTTTGCAAATCTATGCCTGTTTGAATTTCTAGCATCTTATTTGTCTTATACTTCATTCACTTCAAGTAATGTTAGGAAAGGCACAACCATGTATTTTCCCTGTAACTGCAAACAAAGCATGTCTGTGAGTATAGAATGTGTGTGTTGGATGACTTTGCCATTACGTTTAAAAAGGGCTGCAAAGAGCATAATTCATCCTGCGCTGTGTTATTCCATTAAGGTTGTAAGTCAAAACAATATTATTGGCAACTGTAAATAGAATATCCAGTCACCCAGTCCAGTTCAGACATCACATTAAAGCAGGTGTCATACTAAAGCAGTTGAGCATGATGAGACGAAGTAGCAGCAAGCCTTGGGCGTGTGTGCTCTCCTCTTCTCCTCTGATGTGGAGTGAGGAGGTCAGAAATGTTCCCTTCTGATTTTAACCGCAGCTTAGCTTGTCATCCAATGGTTAATAGTAACCATGGTTTGTTGGTTTGTTTGTTTTAAAAAACCAGCCTCATAACCCGCAATCCATATTTCCAATGCTCTAATCAACCACAATTTATCAGATTTGGCCAACATGACAAGCAGTTATTCTAAGCTGAAGATTTCCCCCATGCAACCACACTGGAGGGATAAATTGGAGTGCACAAGCTCAAACCTTACTGCAGCTCATTGACATTGGGCTAAACTATGGCTTGGCCTGATGTCCAAAACGGGCCAATGTACTGTATGTCCCCAGTAATAACACTGCCATAAGCACAAATCACTAGTGGAGAGCTTTTCTGGCCTAGTAACTTCAGCTGTCTACTAAAAAATGGATATGCATATTTCTTTATTTTCTATTGTTCTAGTTTATGCAATACCCCCGCCATCCTTTCACACAATGACCACCTTTGGCCTGGTTCTCAGACGCCATTCTTGAATCATAAACCATATTGCTTCGGTTCAAATGCATTTGCACCGCAAAGAAGAAGAAAGATTCCTCTGAGCAATTACATTAATCCTACCCCTTTGAAGCATTTGACACCCAGTCTCGATGCCAAATGTATTTTCTAAAAATAAGATTTGTCACAACAGGAGGGGGAACCGAGTGGCATGGGAACCCTGAAATATGGTAATATTCTGTGAAGAGCCAGAGGCCTTCAAATTATCTTCATTGGCAGAACGTTTAGGACTCGCAATTATGCACACAGCAATATAGCATGCACAGAGAGCTTCAGAGCTGCAAGAATCTTGGGGAACTCTAAAATTGCTTGGCGACTCCCCACCATCTCCCCCACAGCCTTCAACATCCTTTCTCAACTTGTTTGTCTTTTCTCCAGCAATCTACCCACCAAGAGAATGAGGAAGATTCACCTGTACACCTACTTTATAGTCCGGAGGTATCCTGGCTCCAAAACCGTAGACTGGGAACATTTTGTCACTGAAATCAAAAGGAGAACATGGATGCGCTATTATACTAAGCCCTTTTCATTTATTCACAAGAATATCTCGGTGCAAAAAGAAGGCTTGAAATAAGAACATTAGAAAAGGCCTGCTGCCTCAGGTCAAAGGCTCATCATTCTGGCACACTCCTCCATTGTCTCCTGAGACAGATGGATGCCAACTGTAGTGTGTAAATGCTACCCTTAAAGGTAAAGGTACCCCTGACCATTAGGTCCAATCGTGACCAACTCTGGGGTTGCGGTGCTCATCTCACTTTATTGGCCGAGGGAGCCGGTGTACAGCTTCCGGGTCATGTGGCCAGCATGACTAAGCCACTTCTGACGAACCAGAGCAGCGCACGGAAACGCCGTTTACTTTCCCGCCAGAGCGGTACCTATTTATCTACTTGCACTTTGACATGCTCTCGAATTGCTAGGTTGACAGGAGCAGGGACCAAGCAACGGGAGCTCACCCCCTCGCGGGGATTCGAACCGCCAACCTTCTGATCGGCAAGTCCTAGGCTCTGTGGTTTAACCCACAGCGCCACCCACATCCCATGTTACCCTTACCCACCCAATAGAATACAGTGGCTCCTCATTGTGTTTTCTGCATGGATCACAACAAACGCAGTGCGTTGTTGCCTTGTCCTGCACCATATTAGCAATCAGTCTCAGAAATACGGGTTAGCATCTTTTACATGGTGGTGATAGTCCCGTCCCCCTTCAACAAGGGCTGTCAAAAGCAAAGTAGGTGATGCAACTTTAATTTTATGTTAATTGCCTGCTGATTGCCTATGCTGATTAAACGCTGGTAGAAGTAGGGAAGCCCTGTTTAATAATCAGGAATTGATATGCAAAAATATTCAGGAGACTAAGAAATCAGAACAACAACAACAAAGATTAAAAGGACTGAAAACTCTGCTCTACCAAAGAGGAATCAGAATTGGATTTAGAAACACCCTCCTCCTTTTCTTTATCTAAAGGGCAAGAGGAATCAGTTAGAATAGTTCAGGATACTGTTCTGCCCACAATTACATGCACATCTTTGTGTCCAGAACTGTGTATGCTACTCTAACCTTGGTATAATACCATGGGCCACAATATCTCACTCTACTCACTAATCCTATGATTGAAAACAAACAATAAAGGTGGTATTCAACTAAGGTTTACTCAGAGTAGAGCTGCTGAAATCAGTGACCCCAACCTAGCCATGTTCTACTCTGAGTAAAAACTAGTTGTGTAGTAAACTACAGATCCAGAAGTTTCTGGTACCCTTTGATATGCGTAAAGGTTCAGAAGCCTTTACACCACCATATAGGTTTCATAATAATTTGCATTTTAAGACGGCAAATGGCCCTGCTCTTTTGTTAAATCTAGTAAAAGTTGCTCATCTTCTGTATCCTAGGTAAAGGTAAAGGGACCCCTGACCATTAGGTCCAGTCGTGGCCGACTCTGGGGTTGCGGTGCTCATCTCGCTTTACTGGCCGTGGGAGCTTCCGGGTCATGTGGCCAGCATGACAAAGCCATTTCTGGCGAACCAGAGCAGCGCACGGAAACGCCGTTTACCTTCCCGCCAGAGCGTGCTTTTGAACTGCTAGGTTGGCAGGAGCAGGGACTGAGCAACGGGAGCTCACCCCGTCGCGGGGATTCGAACCGCCAACCTTCTGATCAGCAAGTCCTAGGCTCTGTGGTTTAACCCACAGTGCCACCCATGTCCGAGGAACTGCTATGGACTTATCTAAAAAGCTTGCTCAATGGTCATATGAATGTCCAGTTTGGCAGAGATTTCAATCCATGGAAGAGAAGCCACAATGCCACCCGCGTCCCTTCTGTATCCTATTACCTACTAATTTCCTTTAACTCAGGTGTAGGGGACCTTTGGCCCCCCAGATGTTGCTGAACTACAACTTCCCCCATCCCCAGTAATTATAACTCCCAAATGGAAAACAAGTTCCCTTAACTCCTGTTTACCTTCCAGCATATTTGTGTGGATACTAACATTGCGTTTCAAGAAACTTCTTCTAAAATGCATAGTAGATTTCAAGTGCAAAGGCTTATGTTCATTATTACATAACCAAATACATTGGTGGGCCTTGAAAAACTACAGTAAGATAGTAGAGTCGGTGTGTGTGTGTTTTTACAAGATCACATGATAAATGTTTAAAAAACAGATTAAAATATATGCACCTACTTTAATGACTGCCAGTTTTACATTCCACACCCCACCCCTACAAATTACTCCCAAGGTGCCTTGGGGAAGTGGAATCTGCTGACTATGAAAAAATGTGTGTCTTTAATTGAGCTTTTAAGTGCACGGGGATGCAAAATGCAAGTGTGCTACCTACAAGAGGAATAATTAATGAACATGGGGAATATGCATGCCCTGAAGCTAACTTCTGAAAGGCATCTATGAGTGAATTAACCAGCCAAGCTAAATCTAAATCTAAATACTAAACCCATAAATTTCACTGATCAACATTAAAAGAAGCTGCTCCGGCAAAACTCACGCCCGCTCCCCACAACTCCACGAAACGAGTTCTCAGATGTGTAGGCTAAGCACAAAGATGCAGTAAGCATCTATTTTTAAGACAACCATCAAAGCTTAGGAGTAAATGAGGGAGGGACAAAGACAGGGAGGTGCCTTATACTGCTCCGCCATTGGGCCATATAGCTCAGTATTCGTTATATTGCCCAGGCTAGCCAATGGGGTAGACAATTGTTATTGTGGTATCATGGGGCAGCCAATTGTTTTAGACCAGGGGTGGCCAACTCCCAAGAGACTGCGATCTATTCACAGAGTTGAAGACTGGAAGTGATCAAAGTTCAGGTCAAAGTTGTTGAGGAAGGAGGTAAAATGTTGAGGTTTTTTTAGGGGAGCCACAGTTGTTCAGCTTCTTTGGGGAGAGCCAATGACCTACCAGATCACGTCCAGTGATCTACCGGTAGATCACGATCTACCTGTTGGATATGCCTGCTTAGGGAAGCTTTTAATGTTTAATAGGTTATTGTATTTTAATATTCTGTTGGAAACCCAGCCAGATGGACGGGGTATGTATGTATGTACCGTATTTTTCGCTCTATAACACGCACCCGACCATAACACGCACATAGTTTGTAGAGGAGGAAAATCCGTAGGCATGCCACCAGTAGGCATTCCCTCCATAACACGCACAGACATTTCCCCTTACTTTTTAGGAGGAAAAAAGTGAGTGTTATGGTGCAAAAAATATGGTATGTATGTATGTATGTATGTATGTATAAATAAATAGACAGACAGACTAATACTTGAACTAGGATAATAGGAGAGAGGGTCTCTTAAGTGGTAGTCCCCCATTTGTGGAATGCTCTTCCTAGTGAGGTGCACCTGGATCCATCATTGTTAAATTTCAGGAGAAATCTGAAAACAGTCCTGTTTGCAGCTGAATAACACTGTTCCTAGAAACCCCGATATAACTGGATGCAAAGTTGTTAATGCTGTTTGTAGGATGTTTCAACTGCAACTGCTTATAGGTGTTTTTAACTGTAATTCCTTTTAGAATGTTTTGACTGTTTTAGAATATTTCTGCTTTGCATTCATTTTAAATTGTAGGTCTGTTTGCCACTCTGCGCTCCTTTGAGAGGAAAGCTGGGTAGAAACTGAATCCATCCATCTATCCACAGAATAGGTTAAAACACAAATAGCTACTTAGGATAATGTGTTGCAATAGGACATACAGCATGATGCTGTAACCAAATTCAAGCTGATAGTGTATCATATTTAGGGCCACATGTTAAAATGGCACTTTCATTTAAACGTTATTTAAACATAAAGCTTCATGCACACATTTGCTAAGCTGGGAACACTGATTAAGCCTGCAGTCCTATTTATATACCTGGGAGTAGGTTTCATTGAACTCAGTAGAACTTCTGAGTAGACCCCCCTAGGACGTTGTGGCATTCTTTCATTGCACCCACTTTGTAGATACAGTGAAACCTCGGTTCCTGAATGCCTCCATTTTGGGATTTTTCGGCTCCCAAACGCCGAAAACCCGGAAATAACTGCTCCAGTTTTCAAATGATTTTCGGAAGCCAAACGGAGGTTGTCGAATGTTTTGGAAGTCGAATGGTCCCTTCAGGAACGGATTACGTTCAACAACAGTGGTTTGACTGTACAGTGGTACCTCAGGTTACATACACTTCAGGTTACATACTTCGCTAACCCAGAAATATTACCTCGGGTTAAGAACTTTGCTTCAGGATGAGAACAGAAATTGTGCTCTGGCGGTGCGGCGGCAGCAGGAGGCCCCATTAGCTAAAGTGGTGCTTTAGGTTAAGAACAGTTTCAGGTTAAGAACGGACCTCCGGAACGAATTAAGTGCTTAACCTGAGGTACCACTGTATACAGTGGCGTAGCGTGGGGGGTGCAGGGGGGGCTGGCCGCACCGGGCGCAACATCTGGGGGTTAGGGTTTGGGGGCGCAAATCCACGGGTTAGGGGGCACAAATTACTTGCCTTGCCCCGGGTGCTGACAACCCACGCTACGCCACTGACTGTATAACAAATCAATGTTACTGCTACTATTTTTCTTATCCGAAACTTAGTTTACAATCTGAAGGGCTTGCTGGTAGTAGCTCAAAAGGAAAGACTAAATTGCGAGTCAGCTTCCAAGGAAGCGAAGTGCAATGGTCACAGGGGAGATGCATAGTCACGAAGGCACAGGAAACTTCATTTCTTCTTTGCGCTCCCCACCCACAGCCAGAAGCATTGCTTGTTTCATGAATTCTAAACTCGAGAACTTTCCTATTGACTGGAAATGCAATTCCTGGGATTATAAGGAGAATTGATGCCATGTGACTGTGGGGAAAGGATGGAGGAAGGAGGCAGTCAATAGTAATCATTTCTTATCCCTGCTCTTTGCTGGCACTCATATAATCGGTCGTTCTCCGGGGATTTCATTCCAATTTGCAGAAGTTCCATTTATGCTCCTCTAGCAGAGTTCCACTCAACTCTTTCACTTGCCTTTGAAAAAAGGTTTCATTACCATGCAAATAGCAATCCTTTGAAGCTGCCTAATTACTGCACCCTGTCGTGTAATACATGGAATACAACAGTAAACTCCTCGAGAATGATCTAGAAGGCATTATTAGCATCAGGGCTGACAAGGCACTCCCTGTCAACTTGACAGCCGACATTTCAGACTGGTAAATAGGTTCTGGGTACCACATACCACAAGGTCCTGTGTGAGTGCCTGGAGGCGGTTGGAGGATGGATGGCGGCTAACAGATTGATGTTGAATCCTGACAAGACTGAAGCACTGTTTTGGGGGGACAGGGGGTGGGCAGGTGTGGGGGACTCCCTGGTCCTGAATGGGGTAACTGTGCCCCTGAAGGACCAGGTGTGCAGCCTGAGAGTCATTCTGGACTCATAGCTGTCCATGGAGTTGCAGGTCAAGTCTGTGTCCAGGGCAGCTGTTTATCAGCTCTGTCTGGTACGCAGGCTGAGACACTACCTGCCTGTGGACTGTCTTGCCAGAGTGGTGCGTGATCTAGTTATCTCCCGCTTGCACTACTGCAATGTGCTCTACGTGGGGCTACCTTTGCAGGTGACCCGGAAACTGCAATTAATCCAGAATGCAGCAGCTAGACTGGTGACTGGGAGTGGCCGCAGGAACCACATAACACTGGTCCTGAGAGATCTGTATTGGCTCCCAGTACGTTTCCAAGCACAATTCAAAGTGTTAGTGCTGACCTTTAAAGCCCTAAACGGCCTCGGTCCTGTATACCTGAAGGAGCATTTCCACCCCCATTGTTCAGCCCGGACACTGAGATCCAGCACCGAGGGCCTTCTGGTGGTTCCCTCATTGCGAGAAGTGAGGTTACAGGGAACCAGACAGAGGGCCTTCTTGGTAGTGGCGTCACCCCTGTGGAACGCCCTCCCTTCAGATGCGAAGGAAATAATCAGCCATCTTCTTTTTAAAAGACATCTGAAGGCAGCCCTGTTTAGGGAAATTTTTAATATTTAATGCTGTATTGTTTTTAACACTTGATTGGAAGCCGCCCAGAGTGGCTGGGGGAACTCAGCCAGATGGGTGGGGTATAAATAATAAATTATTATTATTATTATTATTACATATGACCAGGGGCAGCCGATCCTGTTGCGTTGCCTGAGGTGAAATGGGAAGGTGAGGCCCTGCGACTCTGCTCCCCCCTTGCCACCCCCACGAAGCCTCAGTTACTGGGGTGACATGGAGGAACCTTCCGAGTTCTGGTGAGGTCTCCTGAGATTTCACTGGGTTCTCGTGAGATTTTGCCAGATTCTGGAAACCACTTTTCTTTGCTTCTCCAGCAGTGCCAGAGGCAGCCATGTTGCACCCCTTGGGTTCTGCTGCCCAAGGCAGCTGCCTCAGTCTGCATCATGGAGGGCCAGCCATGTTAATGACAAGTCACCTCTACGTGTTTCAAGACCACTTGGAAAATAACATTTTTTTCACACCGAAGAGGTAAGCAGATAGAAGCTCTGATACTCAACCAAGGATCCAAATGATCAGTGGGATTTCTCTGTATAGTGGTACCTCAGGTTACAGAAGCTTCAGGTTACAGACTCCACTAACCCAGAAATAGTACCTCAGGTTAAGAACTTTGTTTCAGGATGAGAACAGAAATCGTGCGGCGGCAGCGGGAGGCCCCATTAGCTAAAGTGGTGCTTCAGGTTAAGAACAGTTTCAGGTTAAGAACGGACCTCCAGTACAAATTAAGTTCTTAACCCGAGGTACCACTGTACATTTTTCTTGCCATTCTGTGGAATCTATATGTTTTGCATAAAACACTCAGATTGCCTTCAGAGTGTCACTGTTTTGCCGGAGAGATTTAAGCACATACCATAACTTATCGAGTTTATGCAGTTAAAGTGGGTTCAAGAGCTGTCGCCGTACTGCAACAAATCTGCTTTTAAAAAAAGAATCAGACTTTTTGTGTTTTGGAACGTGAAGGGGAATGAATGCATGATTAACAGGAAGCTGTATAAACACCCTGCAAACTCAGGGTTGCACTAAAGCTTGCAGCACTTAACCACCAGCTTTGACATATTATTTGAACGCTGTGCTGTAGAAACGACTCTGAAAGAAATGTGGTTATCTTTTCACCTGTCATAGTCTTGGCAGATCTCCCCAACAGCTACCAGTGCCTTCAAGTATTCGTTCGGCTGATAGGGGTGGATATAGTGGAGTGAACAGCTGTTCCGGGGATCGCCGTTTGAGGCTGTAAAATCTATAGCTACCTGGAAAAGAATGGAGGGGGAAACAAGATATACTGTATAGCTTCTCTGCCGTGTGCTTCTGTCTTCCTTTTCACGCTTCCCTAAATCTGCCTCTGACTGTAGACCCAGGACAGGTTACAAATCACAAAAAGCAAAACCAGCATCAATAAAACTCACACAGCATATCAAAAAAGCAGCAACATTTAAAAGCAACATTTTTTTTATTTTTACTATATATTTTTGTAGCCCGTCTTTCCACTAGACATGCGCAAGGCACTGGGGGGCGGGGAGGAGTGGGCAGGAGGAAATAAATTCACAATAAAACATAAAAACAGCAAATGGCAACAAAACAGCAATACAGATCCAGAATTGACATCAGCCAAAATATAGTAGAGAATATGACTTAGGATTTCCAAAAGGTCCAAGGCCTATTGAAAGAAGATCTTAAGAACCGTACTGTATTCAGCATGAATAGACATCATGTTCAATTCACTCTCAGAGGAGTTATCTGAGGTAGATCACTTTCCTCTGAATAAACAGAGAACTGAGATTGTAAGGTGGCGACTTCCTTTCCCCTCTAAGGCACTACTTGGCTTGTTTCCATGAGGAATGCGGTGTAGTAAATGTTTTGTGACTACAACTCCCATCATCCCTAGCTAAAAGGACCATTGGTCAGGGATGATGGGAGTTGTAGCCCCTAAACATCTGGCAGGCCGAGTTTGCCTATGCCTGATCAAGAGTGTAGATGGGTAGGGATTTGGCTTTGGGAACATCACTATTCAAGGACACTCATCCCAATTTCACCCCACTCCCACACCAACTTTCTACAAAGGGTCGCTAAGGAAAGATAGGGGGCCAAGGGTTGAACATGGATGGGTCAGGATAGGCAGTCCAATTACACAAACTGAAGCAGAGCTGGAGACCATACTGCCCTCCCCAGCCAAGCGCACAGACACACAATGGAGATATCTAAACAGAGCAAATGCAGGAGGACAAAATAATCACACATACTCCAGGTGAAGTCTTCTAGAACAGCAGCTAAGGGAGCTCATCATCAATGATCAGAGGGGAAGGCACCTCTAACCCCCCGGGAAATTTAGTGCTGCCAAAAATGCTTCTCCATTTTTCCAACTAATTTCCAAAGCAAACTGCAAATGCCGGCAAATCTCAGCATGCTTAAAGTAAATCACATTATTTGTTTCAAGAAACACACCGTCTCTTCCAATTATATTACAATGTTCATTTGTTTAATTATAAGCTCAAAGCATGCAGAGCTTAATTTAATCCCCCACACTCAGGTGCTTTCAGGTTCACACATCTGTCTAACATAAAATCGCTGCAAAATTAAAATGTTCTACATTGGGGGTATGTATGTGTCTATCTGTGTGTGTCTATCTATATATACATATATCTCCACACACACACACACACACACACTCCAAGCAGTGTCATATGCCTACATTCATTTCATTCTCGCTGCTCAAACTTTATTATGATTACTATAAAACTAATAATTGGTATTTCACTTTCCATACCCAAATAATTTCATAAGCTAATTAACCGTTCCTCATTTCTTTTACCAGATGGGAGAGAGCTTGAAGGTGAGCCAGGAGGCAGAATTAAAATTTGAGCTTTGAACAAATTTTGATACACCATGCCCTCGTTTCTGAGAGACGAGAGTCATCTGGCAGTAAAAAAATAAAATAAAGTAAAAATAAAGTTTTACTTAACCTTTTATAGAGCCCACGGTTTCTCTTTTTGGAAATGTCTTAGTGTTTTTCTAGATCACTGAAAATGGGATTGTGTCATCGTGGAGTCTCCTCAGTGAACCAGGACAAACATGCAAGACAAACGGGATGATCGTATGAACTGAAATAATAAAAATGCAATGGAAGTTTAAAAGGGGGGGGGGGTTAGTCACACAAAGAGTGAAGAAGTTTCTACCTGAAGAAAAAAAAAAACCAGCTGGAAAGTATAGAGGAAGGAGAGTTGGTGGTTGTCAGCCAAGTCTCACAAGGCAAAGATGTCATAGGTAAAGGGACTCCTGACCATTAGGTCAAGTCGTGACCAACTCTGGGGTTGTGGTGCTCATCTTCCTTTATTGCCCGAGGGAGCCGGCGTACAGCTTCCTGGTAATGTGGCCAGCATGACTAAGCTGCTTCTGGTGAACCAGAGCAGCGCACGGAAACGCCGTTTACCTTCCCGCTGGAGCAGTACCTATTTGCACTTTGACGTGTTTTCGAACTGCTAGGTAGGCAGGAGCAGGGACTGAGCAACGGGAGCTCACCCCGTCGCGGGGATTCGAACCGTCGACCTTCTGATCGGCAAGTCCTAGGCTCTGTGGTTTAACCCACAGCGCCACCCGCGTCCCCTAAAGATGTCATAAGCAAGGCCTTATCTGAAGATTGTAGCGTATGGAGGTATGGATATACAGTGGTACCTCGGGTTACAGAAACTTCAGGTTACAGACTCCGCTAACCCAGAAATAGTACCTCGGTTTAAGAACTTTGCTTCAGGCTGAGAACAGAAATCGTGCTCCGGCAGCGCAGCAGCAGCAGGAGGCCCCATTAGCTAAAGTGGTCTTCAGGTTAAGAACAGTTTCAGGTTAAGAACGGAGCTCCGGAACGAATTAAGTACTTAACCTGAGGTACCACTGTGTGTGTGTGTGTGTGTGTGTGTATACACCCCCCCTTAAAACGGGTCACCCACCTTTTGCAGCCAGGAGGTAGTGCACTTTGAATTTTGAGAGAGTGCTGGAGGTGCCAGTCACAAAACCATAACATAACACTTAATGCCTGCCATGGGGGCAGGAGGAGGAGATGTGGAAGCCCTTGGCTCTATATCAACCTGACCTATATCTCCCTCCTCTTGCACCTGTTCTTATCTCTCCAATCCCGCAGCTTCTCCTGCCTCTGACTCTCCTCTCCTGGAAGTTACAGGCTCCCGCCAGATCACTGATCCCTTCTTCCCAGTCAGTCAGTCAGTCAGTCAGTCTGTCAGTCTCTAACCCCATTTCTTCTGCTGCCCACTCATCAGTATCCAGCCACCACTCCTCTGTGCCCAGCAGATGGGCACAAAGGTCATCTCTCAGTTTCTCAGTTTCCCAGTCTTAAGTTCAGTTCCCCATGTCTCTACATCAGTTTGCTTTCTTAAAAAAAGTAAAAAGGGGTCCTTGTGAAAATTTATCAGCATTTTTGTTTGAATTTCTCCTTACACATTTTTGCATGTGATTTTTCCTGATAGAAACAGCTATTCCCCCTACTAAAATGCATCTTTGAATGTTACTGTTGTAAATATATGCATTTGCAGGCACACTTTATACCCTGGGTATTTGCATTTTTGTATACCTTTCATGGGTGGAAAATTTGGAGAAGTACGAGTCTGTTTTGCTTCAAATGTTTTTTTCGGAAAGTGCAAATTAGGTACATTCCCCATTAAACGTGAAATTAATCTCCCTTGTGAAAAAGGGCTTCTGCTTGCACAAACTGAGTCAAGTCAATTTTTTTGCAGCTCCTCCCCTGCCTACTGCAGCGCTCCATGTCATATCTCATTCTACTGTAGAGCGTCTCCCAATCCCCGGGAGCCGGATGGGGTGGATAGGTGAAAATCAGGTACCCTAACATTTGTGAGTGGATGCACTTTAAAGTAAGGAAGAGCCAACAGTGGACACAACCCACAAAGTGTTATCCGGTCTGGGCACATCACGTTAGGTTTATGGGCAACTGATTCCCTCCCTTGAATTGAATCAGAATTGAATCATATTTCCATTGTACTCAAAAGAGCTACATGGAAACTTCAGCTATGTGAGCTATGAGATTATTTCTCTTTGGCGTCTAATGCAATGCCACCCAATTGCCCTGGTCAGCACAGATCCAGATTCAAAGAGCATTTGTTTAACATTTTTGCATAGAGACATCCTGCCCTCAAAGGGATGGCTTGATCATGATGTCTTTTAAAATGATCCTGAAAGGACCACACATTTGCTTTTATTTATCAGAGAGGTTCTTTCCAGCCAAAAATGATGTGCTTACAAAGGATGTGCAGAGCATCTTCAGAGCACCCAGCATGATGCCACAAAAGCTCTCATTAGCTCTTCAAATTAGCAGGTACATCATACCATGGCTTTTTGTTCGCAAACCCATGCTTAGCGTCTTGGCTCCCTCCCCTATCAAACAGCCTTTCAGATCACAGCTGCAGCTCATTGTCTGCACCCAACTTGAACTCAATGGAAACATAATTAAATTGAAAACAAAAAGAGAGTGGGCTGACTTAGGAGTAACTCCAGAACTCTGCACCTGTGGTTTGGAGAAAAACTGTCAGTAAAAAAAAAGCAGGTCCTTAATGCCGTTAAGGCTCCCATCAAATTATGGGGCCTATTTTCTTCTGTGGATATTGCAATAATTGTGTG
This sequence comes from Podarcis vaucheri, assembly GCF_965113315.1. Classification (NCBI taxonomy): domain Eukaryota; kingdom Metazoa; phylum Chordata; class Lepidosauria; order Squamata; family Lacertidae; genus Podarcis; species Podarcis vaucheri. The sequence goes on along the minus strand of NC_138750.1, from coordinate 17,177,792 downwards.
TGCACGCACACGTTTTAAAAACAACTGGAATCATGCTAATAATTTTAAGCAACAAGACTTTTGCACAAAGGATGAACCCTGTTCAGCCAAAGTTGGGATTAATAAATTTATTTTGGCAAAAGTGTTTTACGGGGCAATCCTATGCCTATCTCCCCAGATGTAAATCCCATTGAGTTCAATGTGCCTTACGCCCAGGCAGGGATGGGGAAGAAATTTGATTCCGCTTGCATTTTAAGGTGATCTTACCAGATTTGTACTTTAGCCATGCAGTTCTCCAAGCAATGTGTACAAAAAAGCACCTATTTCAATAAGTGTGCCTCTAAATGCATACATTAGTGAAAACAACATACAGAAATGCATTGTCAAAACTGAGTACAAAAATACATTTATGAGGAGAAATACACACAGAAATGAAGAAGAATTTTTATTAACATTCTTTAAAATCACCAATTGCTGCAGAAATGTGGAGAACTGAATTTAAGAATGGAAAAATGTACAACTGAAAGAACCGAAAATTGAAAGATGCGTTCATCCCTACTCCCAGCTTGATCCATAGGTTTCACTGGAACCTACAGCCCAATCCTAAACAGAAATAAATCACACTAAGTTCAGTAACTGTAACACACTAAGTTCACTAACTCCCAAGTAACTGTACACAGGATTCCAGGTTTAGTTGTGACAAATGTTACCTGGATTTGAGCCACCAGGTTTCCAAACGTTTGTCTGCCCCTCGTTTTACTGGGCTTATGTTTTGGGGTGTCAGAGGGAATCTGATTTATCATATCCATTTCCCAGCTACTGTCATCAACGTAGTTTCTGACAAGCAGAGAAGAATCTGAAGAATCATGCAAACAACTGTCCTGATTACTGGTGGAAGTGGAAAGGCCTTGATAATGCCTTGGATAATGCCTTGGATAATGACCGAGCGGGTGGCAGGGTCTGCAAAGTTCGTGGGCCCGATTAAGGAGCCAGGTGGGCCGTATCCGGCCTGCAGGCCTTAGTTTGATGACCTCTGGATTAGGCATTGGAATTGACCCAACTATATCTGACTGCTGCCTGCCAAGCAGGAAGTCCAGTAAGGGTCAACCACTGGTAGGGGGAGCCCCGTCAATGCAAACCAACTCGAGTTCCCCTGGGTTCCCGACAGGGTCGTGGCATGGCCCTAGCCCCGCCCCGGACTTCGGACAAGATCCACACTCCCAGATTCCTTTAACGGAATACCCTTAAGCTTGGAGGGGCAGGTGATGGCCACACCTCCCCTCCCCATCACACGATCAACCAGTGCCTAACCGCCAAACCTTACAAAGTTGTGACGATTGCTATGAGGTAGGCGAAAACCAGATGGCCCTTGCCAATTTGCCAAGTGGGAAAATTCCTACCAGGCCCCTCAACGGCGACCAACCAAGGTCCATAGCAAGGCCAATATCGAAACCTGCGAATTAGGGAGGGCGGGCGGGAGACTGAGGAAGCAAACCGAGAGGAAGCTCTCCTGCTCGCGCCTCAGTTTAAATGGGGCCCAGCCACGCCTCCCCAGCCAGCGGATTGGCTGGCCAGATGACTGTGTCCCCCAAACCTGGAGGGGAGTGGGTGGTCCTGTGGTCCACCGCAACTCCTCCCTGCTGTGAAGCGGAGTGGATTTGCTGCAGGAGCATGGAGAGTGAAAACATGAAGAAGACCTCATTGCTGCTTGATAAATTTGAGAGACCACACCATACATTTAAAGCACACAACTTCCCCCAAAGAATCCTGGGAACTCTAGTTTGTTAAGGGTGCAGGTCATTGTAGTTCACAGGGTTCTTTGAGGAAGCCACATGCTTCAAATGTACTTTAAATGTGTGGTGTGCATTTGTACTTGGCAATTATGAGAAATATCTGCATACCGGCCCAAGAGCGTGGTTTTCAACAAAACTAGAATAGTAAAGTGGGAATGCAAAGAATAAACATTTAGATGTACATGGATGTGTAATGATAAATACATAAAGAGAGACATAACTGCAGAACAGGGTTGTTCTTGAATCTGACTTCAGTGAATATAACACTTGCTGTCTATGCAATTGTTAGCTGCTTGTAGGCAAAGTAATTCTGACACGCTGTCAGGTTTTAGCTGAACAAAAACAAGAATCATGCAAGCACCAGCATTTAAAACCTGCCATATGAACAAAAGTAGATAAAACACAAATAAAAGGCTTTTTACACATTTAAAAGCAATATTCACTGTTTAAAATACACATAACACTATATAATCTCAAGAGCAGTCATAAAACACTATGCGCGTTAATGCAGTGCACCTATAATAAATGCACACTTTGATTAAGGTAAGGTGTTAATGACTAATTTAAAACTTGAAATCTTTTTGTCTAATGTTTATTGAGGCTGCAATTCTGTATGTGTTTACTTGGGAGTGAGACCCATTAAAAATAATGGGACTTGCTTCTGAATATCCATGTATAGATTATGCTGCCACTCTCCCATGTGAACACAGCAAAAATATACAAGACATGATGTATGGGGGGGAAATGGTACCTGGTTGTCTAATTTTGTCCTGTGTGTGGAAAAAACCAAATATTTAGCACTGTGAAAGCTATTCATCTGCTGTCCATTTAAAAACCACTTACTGTAAACTGTATTTGGCAGCCACCCATGATGTAGTCTAAGAACGAATGCATCTTGTGAATCTGGAAGAGAAGAGAGCCAGAAATTCAGATTTAAACGGCACATTCTTAAATACTTCTTCATGTATTAAATGGGAAGGTACTTCTGTGAAGAAGGCATTTATTTAGAGCGGGGGGTGGGGGTGGGGCTTATTTTAGGCCAGATCCTTATTAATCCTCAACCCTATGGGCCAACTCTGACAACCTGACATTATTATGGGCCCTGGGACCTTAGGGTAAAGGGCTAGAAATAAATATATAAGCAACCCCCCCATGCTACATGTGGTAAGCAGCTATATGTGTTTTGATTGCACACAGGGAACAGAATGGGTTTCTGAGGATCAGCAGCAACTACATTCCTGAACAACAACTGTCATCCCAGTGAAAACACTGATCCACCTTGACTCTGCAACATCTGTTATGCTACCTCTGGGAGTCCCTCGCTATAATTAATTTCTGAGACATGTTTCAGTGTACTTTTTTACTTTATTTTAACATAGCAATGTCTACAAAATGCCTACAGTGAATTCAGTTCCCTTTCATCAATTGGGCTCTTAACTTAGCTAAACACACACACACACACACACACACACACACCACCCTTCCAATTCTAAATATTGTGAATCGGTTCAAATGACAGCACCTTGCAGAGATTGAGAATGACAATGCCAGAGTTCTTGTAATTCTTCTTCTTTACTTTGTACTTGGGGTTTATGCACTCCCACTGTACCTGTGAAGACACAAACCGGGAGCATGAAAGCCGTTTCATGTAAGAATCTGAATAATTTATTCAAGTTGCATAATGTGCGCTCTGCCGATGAAAACAGAAATCACATGAAACAGTCCAAAGCTAAAGACATTTCTAAACACCAGCCAATCAGGAGGGAATTATCCCTTATCCGAGACCTTCTGCAAAGTAAAACACCTGCATATCTATTTATTTTTTTTACAAGTGCCATTGCAAACACTGATTTGGCATGCCCCTCTGCAAGCTATTCAAACATTAGGCTAACTCTGATGCCTTGTTGGAGCAGATTGAAGGTCCATGATGTATAGGGATGAGGAACCCGCAGATTCCCCAAGCCCTGCTGTAGACCAAATGGAAAGGCAAAGCCTGTGTAAATGCTTCATAAGACAACCCATTGTCATCAGCTGTACTTTGAAGTGCGAGCCAGGTTTGTATAAATTTCTAAATATATAAAATGCATACACAAAAATACAGCTATGGCTATTTAAGCTGTTGTGCACTGCCTCAGTGAAAGTGCTTTAGTCCCCTAACCAGTCAAGCCAGAATGCTTATTTTATCAATGTAGTCCTATTTGAGTCAATGCAAATTTGTTTTTCAATCTAGCACGTATATATGGACAGAGCATACATCTCCTTGATGTTATCATGCTTCAGTGTTTATAATCCATTAGTGGGTCTCATTTGCTTCCATAAACTATTAAACTGTGTTATGCTGTTTAAAAAACTCAACCACTTACCCCAGGGTAAAGCCATTAGTGCTGGAGTCACAAATTGCTTAAAGGGACAATTTGCACTTAGCTGGCTTTACTCCCGTTGAAGTTAAGGAATTAAACACATTTTCTGCAAACACAGGCATTGTAAGGGATTGGAAGACACCAGCTATGGGTATGTTGAAACAAAATTTAAAAATTCCTTCCAGTAGCACCTTAGAGACCAACTAAGTTTGTTATTGGTATGAGCTTTCGTGTGCATGCACGCTTCTTCAGATATGGGTATGTTGTCGGACTACAACTCCTATAATCATTGGATGTGTTGCGTCGTGCTGATGGGAGTTGGGCGTCCAACAACATCTGGTGAGGCACAGGTTCTCCAGACCTGCGCATAAACCAAAGGGAATGGCGGGGCCAGTGAAAATGTGTCAATAAGACAACCCCTTGGGCCTTGGCCATCAATTTTACTCTGCTATGCCAACCAATCTTGTGGTCTCACTGCCCACATGGGAGATTCCACTCTGCACACTGAGCTGCAGATGGGACATGTTGTCTCCCCTCTTTTTATGTGTCCACAACTTTGGACCAAATATGATGCTGTTCTAAAAGGAGCCATCACCTCATCCGCAGGACACGATAACTAGTATGTAATATATAAGCAGTGCTGCTGCAAATAAATATCGCACATCTTTTCCTTTTCTTCTGCTGGTGCTCTTTGGATTTTCATCTTTTGGTCATCTGGCCATGAGCCACTCAGGCTGCTGTTCTTAGTGTATAAGGTAAAGGTAAAGGGACCCCTGACCATCAGGTCCAGTTGTGGCCAACTCTGGGGTTGCGGCTCTCATCTTGCTATATTGGCCGAGGGAGCCAGCGTACAGCTTCTGGGTCATGTGGCCAGCATGAATAAGCCGCTTCTGGCAAACCAGAGCAGCGCACGGAAACGCCGTTTACCTTCCCGCCAGAGCGGTACCTATTTATCTACTTGCACTGGTGTGCTTTTGAACTGCTAGGTTGGCAGGAGCAGGGACCGAGCAACGGGAGCTCACCCCGCCGTGGGGATTTGAACAACGACCTTCTGATCGGCAAGTCCTAGGCTCTTTGGTTTAACCCACAGCGCCACCCAAGTCCCCCACTCAGGCTGCTGTTTTGAGTGTATAGCACCCAGCTAAACTGCCGGGAGGCTAAACTGCCGGGAGGCAGTGGAAGACAGAAGTGCCTGGCGTGCTCTGGTCCATCGGGTCACGAAGAGTCGGACACGACTAAACGACTAAACAACAACAAAGGTTAAAACATGCTCTTTTTTAAACACTGCTGTCTTTGATCCTGCAGATGGATCTGATAACTAAACAAATTTAACAAGAGGGACATTTCCATACTCTGCCTGGCCCAGATAGCGGAATGTGGCCCAGCTTCCCCAGGAATTCAAATTATTCATCTTGTGAATTAATTCTCTTTTCCAGTCGAGGTAACAGACAGGACCACATGTTTCTGGGAATTTTTCCAACATCTTCATTTATTTTTTATTGCTTTCTGATCTCTGGAGTACTTGCTCAAGTTCAGCCCCTCCTTTCAGATCTGATATACTGTATCTTAATTGATGGTTTACCAAAACGCTGGTGGGAAGCAAATTTGACAGGGATGTACTAGTCTAATAGTTCATATCTGCCCAGATGTCAGACGTTAGGGTGAAGGGTGAGGATAACAACAACAACAAGTAGTCCTGTGTGCTATGTGGACACCCATTTCCACAACATTTGCTTATGCTAATTTATACAAACAGATGCAAATTTAGAAGTAATTACTAACATCAGAGTTAATTTTTACAGTTTAAATAGAAATACTGCACATCTCACCATAGTAGGAAAGATTATGATCAGGTCTGATTGGTTGCTGGCCAGGTGCTAACTGATGATGCGAAACTTCTTTTTTACATATTTTATTTATAATTTTCAGTTTTATACATTTCAATAATTTTACAATCATTTTAACATTTTGAAACTTCCTTCCCCCCCTTCCTGCGGTTTCTCAAATTTATTTTTAATATTTTTTGCATGTACAAATTAACTTAATTTGCTCATTTATTCATCTACTTTAAATATATATACCCTTACAAAACTGCAGGTTATTACAATAATCCTGCCAATGTTCTTATCTGTTTACAGTTTGTAAATATTCCACAAACCATTTCCATTCTTTTCCATAAAATGTTTGTTGTTTTGATTTCTTATTATTCCGGTAAGTTTCACTATTTCTGCATATTCCATAAGTTTTTGTATCCATTCCTCATTTGCTGGGACTTCTTTCCATTTCTGGGGAAGTAACATTCTTGCCACTGTAGTCGCATACATGAATAAATTTCTGTACAGTTTGGGTAGTTCTGGGAAACTTCTAAGCCACTCCTGCTCTCCCTTCTTATGGTTTCATCTCTTTAAGCTGGACTAGGACTGGAGTGGACAGACCTTCAAACAGAGGACTGTAAATTAAGATATATGGGAACCCCAGTGCTTTAGTCAGATTCAGCTGGTCACCTTTTGTACAAGGCATGGGAGATGAGGGCGGTATCACCTTGTCCTTTGCCTCAGGCAGCAAAATGTCTTCAGCCAGTGCTGTGTACGAAATTAGACTCCCAGGATTTGTCAAGCACCTCTTTCCAAGCACCACTGCGCCCATTTTACAAACACAAGTGAGATTCCTTGCACTCGGGTGAACTGACAGAGAGTTCTTCAGTAATAAAGCAGACAAATTTTGGAGTTGGAAGCCCTGCCAGATCAATCTCACGATGTCAGCTAATGAGCCATTTTGTTATTAAACATGAGATTTTATTTTTATTTTTTTGGAAATGAGAATTTTATGTACAAAAGTGACATAACATTTGGATGCCCTGTGGAGATAATTTAGAAGACATGTTTAAATGTTTAGAATATTTCTGGATTTTTACAGTATTTTAACTACAATGAATTGAAAGTCCAAGAGGCCTTATTCTGTATGTACCACATAACAACAACAACAACCTCTAAGAAATGCAAGGCTATTGTATTGTTATATTGCCTGCCTCAGATACATGAAAACTAGTTTTTCCTCCATAATTAAAATTATGGAGGTGTCATGTAGGAAATATTATCCTGTTTACGCTGAAATCCAGCACATACTTACCAGGTAGCTAGTCCCACTGAACTCAATGGCACTGACCACTGAGTAGCCATACACAGGATTTCACTGTTAATATAGAAAATACATCTAGTTTTGACACCTCAAATCAGGCTTCCTCAACCTCAGCCCTCCAGATGTTTTGAGACTACAATTCCCATCATCCCTGTCCACTGGTCCTGCTAGCTAGGGATCATGGGAGTTGTAGGCCAAAAACATCTGGAGGGCCGAGGTTGAGGAAGCCTGCCTCAAATGTTCCTTTCCAACTTGTTTTTGAACTTCCAGAGATTAGACACTGTTCGTACGACTAGACTTTAACATACTAATAATTATAAACTATCATAGTTAAATAACATCCTCACCTTCTGGAAATTTCCATGGAGATTGCAAATGTTAGAGGTTTTCTCAAAAACCATTTACTTGTTGTTTTTCCCCTGTCGCAGAAACAGATTTTCACTTATATAATATTCCCATTGCTAACTGTCCAGGTGCACCTTCTTTTTAAAGGCTATTTTTAAACCCCTCTGGCTCCCTTGAGCTGAGCAGAGGAATTTCCTTGGCACCTTCGATTGCCTTTATCAAAACTTATAATCCAATTACGTGCACGATGTACTGACATGTGTGCCATAGGGTTTTGTGTGGGTGGGTGGAACTGTAGGAAGTCGCCAAACAGAAAGGTGAAGAAGTTCAGATTTCTTAATAAAAAATGACCGAAACAACAAATGATTCCAGCGTTACACACTCATCAGAAATGATTGTCGTTTCTCATTTTCAACAACAAAACAATGCAACGAGAGCCTACTTAATAAGACCCATGACCCATCTAGTTTAGCATCCTGCCCACAGTGCCTCTCCCAGGGGCTTATGGGAAACTTGCAAGCAGGACATGAGCACAACAGCATTCTCCCACCTGTGACTCCTAGCAGCTGGTATTCAGAGGCACACTGCTTAGCATGGAGGTGGAACATAGTCTTCATGGCTAGTAGTCATTGACAACCTTGCCCTCCATGAACAGTCTAGCAGCAGCTAGACTGGTGACTGGGAGTGGCCTCCGGGACCACATAACACCGGTCCTGAGAGATCTGCATTGGCTCCCAGTACGTTTCCGAGCACAATTCAAAGTGTTGGTCTGACTTTTCAAGCCCTAAACGGCCTCGGTCCTGTATACCTGAAGGAGCATCTCCAGCCCCATCATTCATACCGGACACTGAGGTCCAGCGCCGAGGGCCTTCTGGCTGTTCCCTCATTGCAGGAAGTGAGGTTACAGGGAACCAGGCAGAGGGCCTTCTCGGTAGTGGCGCCCGCCCTGTGGAACGCCCTCCCCTCAGATGTGAAGGAAATAAGCAGCTATCTTATCTTTAAAAGACATCTGAAGGCAACCCTGTTTAGGGAAGTTTTTTAATATTTAATGCTGTATTGTTTTTAACACTCGATTGGGAGCCGCCCAGAGTGGCTGGGGGAACTCAGCCAGATGGGCGGGGTATAAATAAATATATCATCACCAACATCATGATGATGATGATTAACTTGTCTAATCCTCTTTTAAAGCCACCCAAGTTGGTGCCGTTACTGCCCTCTGTGGGATCCAGTTCCAGAGTTAAGTAGGGTTTCTACACCCTACTTAATAAAAAGTGTTACTTACTTCCTGTCCTGTTTTTCTAGAGAAACAGGTGCCAGAACTCAGCATGAAAGCCTCCCCTGTTCTCTTATAATGACAACGGTGCCCACCTGAGAGGGGCCGGAACTGAGTTCCAGAAAGTTCCAGCTGAAAGAAAAGTGCTACTTTCTTCTTATTGTATTGTTCTTCTGTTGCAGGCACCCCCAAACTCAGCCATCCAGCTGTTTTGGGACTACAGCTCCCATCATCCCTGACCACTGGTCCTGTTCGCTAGGGATGGTGGGAGATGTAGTCCCAAAATGGCTGGAGGGCCGGGTTTGGGGATGCCTGTTCTATTGCATAGAGCAGGTATTATGAATGAAAGCTTCAAAGAAGCAACCAGCTGTTGGAAGATGCAAGTCTTGGAAAGCTGGCTAAGCTGTTGAGCTCAGAAGATTCTTTTGGCTAACTATGATCTTCGGGGGGAGTGTGGCAACAGAGAAACCTATGGGGGTGCATGAAATGTAGTGATGTGAGTAAACTAAAGAGCAGCAAGGAAACACATCTGCTCAGAAGCTCCCTTCAGTGTGGTTAATTTAGGCCAGTGTTTCTGAACCTTGGGTCCCCAGATGTTGTTGGACTACAACTCCCACCATCCCTGAGCTCTGGCTTCCTAGCTAGGGATGATGGGAGTTGTGGTTCAACAACATCTGGGGACCCAAGGTTGAGAAAGGCTGATTTAGGCAGTAGAGAATGAGTAGAAATATTAGCTCACCTGGCCTTTATGAGTAGTCTTCAGCCAGTTTGGTCCTGGAACCAACCTTCAAGCCATGCATGCATTTGGGGACCCATTCCTGAACATGGTTATGATATACTATCTGCCTGGTGTGTTGTGCTGCTAATGCAGCCCACTTTAGGTCATGGCATGACTCAATGGTGAGTCTCAACTCAACTTAGTGGCCTAAAGATTCAGAATGAGGATTAGACCCCTCCAAAATGTTTTCCTTCTAGGGGAGTAGGGGGAAAACCAGAATGAGTGGGATGGAGGGGAGAAGCACTCCCTTCACCCATGAAGCATCAGTGTCACTACTGCAGAGAAACAAAAGAATGTGCACTGGCACGCTGGATCAGAAGTCTTAATATCCTTCCCACAAGCAAACTGACAGCTTTCTAGATCTAAAGGTTGCTAATAAGTTGACCTGATAAAGTGGGAGGTCATCTACCCAGGGAGGAATAAGAAGTTTTCTCAGAAATTCCAATTAAAGTCTAGCTCAGCTCTGGCTCCCACTGAAACCACCGGTGACATTTTAACACAGCGCAGATGCAGGAGGCAAAAAAGCAATCTGTAAGGCGGAGGTGGTGAGAACAACTGTATTATTTTCTATAGAAGAATCAGTCTGAAATAAACAACATATGACTACTTGTTAAGATGTCTACTAGGTCTGAAATGTGATGACAGGTGGGCATGGATAAAGCCTGAGGAGGAAGAATGAGAACTGGGAAGAATGAGACACGGTCACCAGCCTCAGCTAGCCCCCCAACCCAACTGAACAATCAGTCCGGGGGGGGGGGATTCCTGTCAGCTTCCTCCTCTTTAGCCTCAGTGTTGTTCCTTGAAACTCAGCAGGGAGGATCGGAGCAAACCTAGAATAATCCAGCTTTGTTTGTCGTTGGTTCTGACTCCACTTCCTGTTGGCCTCTCTTGCCTTCCGCACTATTAGTCTCAATGGCCACCAGCCACCACTGGATAAAGCGCTTATCCAGTGTTCTGCATGAGCCCTGTCACATATTTGCCATATAGCTGGCTCTTTCATGTAAAGGTTTGGTGTTAAATTGGCTCCTTGCATCTAGTCCCGGGGCACAATGAGTATCAGATTTGCTCTGGACCCCATATAAGTTCTCAGCCACCCTGGGTGCAGACAGGCCTTGCTGCCTTAGTGTTATTTCCAGCCCTACTACAAACAAAATGGTTTACATGGTTTTGTAAGAAGACTAGTCCTCCTGTAAACAATTAGCTCATTTCACAGTCTAATAAAATAGAAGTCTAGAGTTTTTAGTGTGCATTCTAATCACTTTTTGTCCACATTGTTGTTGTTTAGTCATTTAGTCGTGTCCGACTCTTTGTGACCCCATGGACCAGAGCACGCCAGGCACTCCTGTCTTCCACTGCCTCCCGCAGTTTGGTCAAACTCATGCTGGTAGGCTTGAGAACACTATCCAACCATCTCGTCCTCTGTCGTCCCCTTCTCCTTGTGCCCTCAATCTTTCCCAGCATCAGTGTCTTTTCCATGGAGTCTTCTCTTCTCATGAGGTGGCCAAAGTATTGGATCTGTCCTTTCAGTGAGCACTCAGGGCTGATTTCCTTAAGAATGGATAGGTTTGATCTTCTTGCAGTCCATGGGACTCTCAAGAGTCTCCTCCAGCACCATAATTCAAAAGCATCAATTCTTCGGCGATCAGCCTTCTTTATGGTCCAGCTCTCATGTCCATACATCACTACTGAGAAAACCATAGCTTTAACTATATGGACCTTTGTTGGCAAGGTGATGTCCCTAGGTTTGTCATTGCTTTTCTCCCAAGAAGCAGGTGTCTTTTAATTTCGTGACTGCTGTCACCATCTGCAGTGATCATGGAGCCCAAGAAAGTAAAATCTCTCACTGCCTCCATTTCGTCCCCTTTTGTCCACATTACTTTTATGAAATTGTCTTAAGCACCTAAGGTGCTTTCAGACTGTCACCATTTTCTGGTGGGAATCAATAATATAGTAGCAAATTTAGGCAGTACAATTAAAGCTAATTTCAGACTTTATGCAATCAGAAAAAGTGATGAGGAAATGCGCAGAAAAGTGTGAGTAGCACTTGTTTGACACAGTGTCATACAACATTCCTGCAAGCAAATCAGATTGAATGCTCAATAAACAGCTAATATAATCTAACGTCCCTGCAAGCTTTGTGCAAACAAATCAGACAACCAACCATCTGGAATTCACCCTAGTGAAAAGCTGGCTTGAATGCTCATATCACTGCAATACAAGGGACTGCATGTTTGGCAAGGCAGCCCACACATTAAACTCTGCTGGCTATGGATTGAAAAGGTTAATCTTTTAATTCTGCTGTTGCTTTTAAATGGCACACATTCACCTGAGCCTACCTGTCTCCCTTCCAGGGCTCCTCGCATCTCCTTGAATGTTGAACTGAATTCTCCAATGAAGTCATGCTTGCCATTGGAATCCCAGTCCCAAACTATGCACTGAAAGAAAAAAAGAGAGAGAGAAAAAATTCTTCCCCTTCCTTTAAAAAGATTTTTGGAGCTGATTTTATCCAAAACAATCCATAGACCCAGTTTGTGTGACATGGTAAGCCAAAACAATAGATTCGTAATACCTATGTGAATAATAATAATAATAATAATAATAATAATAATAATAATAATAATTTATTATTTGTACTCCGCCCATCTGCCTGGGTTTCCCCAGCCACTCTGGGCGGCTTCCACAAAGACCAAAAATACACCAAGATGTCACACATTAAAAACTTCCCTGAACAGGGCTGCCTTAAGATGTCTTCTGAATGTCAGGAACAGAAATTGTGCATGTGAATAACAGCAGTATTTGCTATTGTATTTCCCCCCCCCCCGTTCACAAACATTGCTGTAAATAATTATGCTACGTTCTGATTTCTCTTTGGGCTAGCCCTACATTTAAAAACAGGGTCTCTAAAAAGATAATGTCTGTCTTAGGCTGCATCCCGTTTCCTTCATTTTTGAAGTGATTATGCAATACTTGAAAACCGAACTGTTTTTTAAAAGTATTTAGGGTCTCCCCCCACATACATCTGAGGTCCTAAGCTGTGCATAAAACTGTACTGTGTGCATAAATCTGGCACTGTCTCTGTGTTATGTTGTTTCTGCCTGACATTTTGGAGTTTTTTCCCCTAACAAATGCTGCCACTTCCCCACTCCTCCCCCCCCCCCTTGGGAGAGTAGCAGGTTGGGAGGGGAGATCTAAGCAGATGGGTTGATTTGGATAGAAAAATTGGCAAGGATTTCCTCCAGTTAAATGCAAAGATAAATATAAATACAAGCAACTGTGATATATTAATTAATTCCTATGCACAGTACCTTTTGGCTGCTGAAGACCAAAATTTTAATATATGGTGGGGTACAGAGTACATCTGTGATCTAAGAAGAACTCCTTTGGGGGGGGCAGGGGAGCTGCTGAGCAAGATATTCTGGTGCCTTTTCAGACTCAAGAGGAAGTGGGAAAAGAACACGACTGAAGTAGTCTGTCATTTTTCACCACATAAGTCTGCAGCTTCTGCTTTGACCTTTATATCCCAAAGGGACGGAATACGCTTGAATCAGGTGCAGGAACTACATCTCTCTTTTGAAAACCGACAAGCTTGCTGACAAGTCTGACAGAGATAGGAGTGATGTGCCCCTCTGTGCCCAGGTTTGTATGTTTAGAGGTATACAGTTAAAAAGAGAGATTGCTGCGAAATTTGGCCCCCCCTCCCCCATTTGATAAGGTTTCATTTTCACATTGCCAGTGCTAACAGGGAAAAGAACACACCTGGACAAGAACATTGCGGGCAAGGAGAAACGATTTAACCCCTTTCCTGCTTGTTGTTCTCCAATTGGATATAAAGTCCCTATATCTAGCGCTACTTGGGGGGGGGGGGGCGGGGCGGAAACCTCAGCTGGTTTGGATTAAAAACAACTGAAGGGGAAAATAATGGTATTGAGTCTTAAGGTGCCTCACTCGCCCCATACATTTAAAGATCTATTATATCACTGATTATATCATTTGGGTGGGGGTTTTACCTTTACATACAAGGCAGAGAAGGGTTTCTTCTTCTTTCTTTTATCAAAACAAAAAAATAAATAAAAATTAAAGGCTTTTCTGTCATTTCAACCGGCGGCTCAGCTGCATTTCAGGGGCAGAAGGCTGATTGGAATGACACTACACTGTGATGTAACATCATCCCCAAAGGCACTCTTGAGGAATCTCCCTACGACTGCTGCTACATAATGATGTACTGTGGCTCCCAGGAGTTCTCTGTATCTGGAATGTGGCCCAGCTGCTGAGACCAGTCATACTGTTGCCTGAATTGGCAAGGTTGCCCCCCCCCCTTTCTTTTGGTAAAGCAAAGAAAAAAAACAAATCCTTCATACGCCTCTCATTTAAAAAGATCACCCCCAGAAAAATCTGGTCCCAGCCCCCAGAGTTCTCAAAATACTCTGTCCACTTCCATGGGTGGTCAAATGGTTTGTCTCTAACAGACAATACTGACAACAGTTATGTAATTATATATTGTATTTTGCTTTGGTGAAATGCGGCGTATTTTCCATTGTGGTACTGGCCAGATGTTGTTGGACTTCAACTCCCATCATCCCTGACCTTTGGCCATGCTGGGCAGGGCTGATGAGAGTTGGAGTCCAACAGCAGCTGGAAGCTACCATGTTGGCTACCCCTCCTCTATTTCCAGACTTGTTTGATTTTGCCTCTTTGAAAGGATGCAAAATTAAACCTGTTCTCCTTGGAGGAAGAGAGGGGAGCTTAAAGGTAAAGGTAAAGGGACCCCTGACCATTAGGTCCAGTCATGACCGACTCTGGGGTTGCGGCGCTCATCTCGCTTTATTGGCCGAGGGAGCTGGCATACAGCTTCCGGGTCACGTGGCCAGCACCACAAAGCCGCTTCTGGCCAACCAGAGCAGCGCACGGAAACGCCGTTTACCTTCCCGCCGGAGCGGTACCTATTTATCTACTTGAACTTTGACGTGCTTTCGAACTGCTAGGTTGGCAGGAGCAGGGACTGAGCAACGGGAGCTCACCCCATTGCAGGGATTCGAACCGCCAACCTTCTGATCAGCAAGTCCTAGGCTCTGTGGTTTAACTCACAGTGCTACCCGCTAAAGACACAAACTCAGTTAGTTTTAATTTTCCCAGGGATCTTCATTCATAGATAGATAGATAGATAGATAGATAGCTGGATAGAGATAGATAGATAGATAGATGATAGATAGATAGATAGATAGATAGATGATAGATAGATAGATAGATAGATAGACAGACAGACAGACATACATACATGTATTACACACTCACTCACAATCAAGATTGTGATATCAAGATGATATGCTGCTGGCATGGGAGCCATTCTCCCATGGTAGTCCTTCTCTTGTTAGTGCCATCAGGATAATTGCGAGCAGCCCTGGGACATGAGTGATGAGCCTCATATTCTCTCCGACAACAATATCAACCCTTAAAACACCACCCAAAGCTGGTTTGTGATGCAGTAGCCCCCATGCCACCAGGATAATGTAAGAGGAGCTTGCTCCATGATGCTGAAAGAGTAGCTAAGGGTGCAATTCTGTGCACATCTGTTTGGGCACAGGTTCCACTGAAGTATATGGGCTTTACATCCCTGCAGGATCCTTGTGGCTTCAGGAGACAGACTGGTGGGCAGGCAGCCCACCTGTCAAACTTGGCCTCTGGAGGGAGGCAGGGGGCAGTTACCCAGCTGGTCTGTTGCTCAGATCCAGTTCCCCCACCCCTGTTCTAAGGAAACCAGTGTGCTGGCACCACTGACCTCTCTCGCTGCTTGAAGACTGGGCTGCATGTAACATTGCTATCTGCACTGACTAACAGCAGATCTCCAGGGTTTCAGAAAAGAGCGTTTCCCAGCCCTACCTGAAGACGCCAGGAACTGATGCTGGGACCTTTTGCATAGCTCCAAAGCTATGACTCTTCCCTGCTACTTTTATGGAGCATCAATCTTGTCTTTTTTCACATGTGTTTAAGGCAGCAGAGCCAATCTCACCTGGAGGAGACGATAAATCAAGTGGTTTACTACTCTGTTAACTTCCAGAAAAACTGCTTGCCAGCTGAGTCTCTGTTTACATACCCAGGGTCTGCTAGGGCACTATTTGCACATCATACAACTGTCCTCTGCTCTTTATTGAAGCAGGTTGTGAGGGATACCAGGTTGCATAGCCTCTAATCATATGTCCTTTATTCCTATAATAAAATGCTGTGTAGGGCTGCTGTTAAAGAGTGAAAAAACCAATTTCACCATCCCTCTCCCACATAGGTGCCAACTCCCTGGGGACCTGGGTGCCCGAGCATGAAAGGGCTGGGCACCCACAAATTTCAGTGCCAGAGCCATGCACACTGTATGGCACACATGGCCCCGGGCACCCATGGTGGCGGGACCAAGTTGGCAATCCTGCTCCCTCATGTCCCCCAACAGTCAGGATTCTGTGGCCACTGAGCATGCCCATTCCTCGCTTATCCTTTAGCTGCTGCCCCTTCCATATTTTTTGTACTTCTGCAAATCTTATAATTGGGACACATGTGATACTGAACTAAACCACTGAGCTTCTTGAGCTTGCCAATCAGAAGGTCGGCGGTTCGAATCCCCATGATGGGGTGAGCTCCTGTTGCTCTGTCCCAGCTCCTGCCAACCTAGCAGTTCGAAAGCACACCAGTGCAAGTAGATAAATAGGTACCACTGTGGTGGGATGGTAAACGGCGTTTCCGTGCACTCTGGTTTCCATCACGGTGTTCCATTACGCCAGAAGCGGTTTAGTCAGCCTGGCCACATGACCCGGAAGCTGTACGCCGGCTCCCTTGGCCTGAAAGCGAGATGAGGGCCGCAACCCCATAGTCACCTTTGACTGGACTTAACTGTCCAGGGGTCCTTACCTTTTTACCTTTTTATGATTTCCCCAAGCCAGGCAATACTTCCCTTTTGTATTTGTGATGCTGTTTTGGTTTTAAATACATAAGCAATGGTACATTTTGGGTTTGGCTACAGGAGCCACAGGACTCATAGCCTAAATAACATAAACAGAGAACAAATAAAAGCTACCATAGGCAATGTTCAGCCTCTCCTGTTCTTCCCCCTCCCTAAAAAACAAACATTCAAAATTGCCAGTTGCTGATTAAAGAAAAAGAACAAAGAAACCTGATTGCACTAATGATCCATTCATTATCTGAAGTTCGTTATAATGCCAGAAAGTTGTTAAGCAGAAGGCGAAGGCGAAGAAGAAAGGACTGTTTTGGATTATTTGAGGCTTGAATTTTAATTGTAGATCATTAAAAGTCAAATTGCATCTAACAAGGTCAAGGTTAACATAGATCAAGCTGGTTGTTTATTTCATTCCTGTGGGCTTCTAACTTTAGCTTTAGGGAAGCAACCTAGTTCTTAGTACCACTGAGCTCTTGGACAAAAGAAGCCATTATTCTCACAGTGTTGTTTGCACAGCTATAATCAGGGTGAGGGTAAGGGTGCTTGTTAGCTGGCCTATTATAATTGCCTATTATGCAAGAGATTTACAACTGGCTATAAACATTCATTGCCACCCCAGGTCAGTATACTACATACAGTGGGCTGCTAAACAAAACAGCAACTGATGTGAATTCACGTACCATTTTACAGAACCAAATACGCTGTTAGGGATAAGCAAATCTGTTGGTTTCCTGTAAGTGTGTCACTTTTCCAATCTAAAGTTCACTTCCCAACATTTCCACATCCATTTGCAAACTCCTTTCTTGAAAAGTCCATCAGTATTTTAGTGCTGATTTCTCATGATATGCTAATTTCTCATTTTTGTATGCGATTTTGCCTAATGCATTCTTTCCTAATATTATTTGTTTATTTATCAAAAAATTATACACTGCTTGATTGTAAAGAAAACTTCAAAGTAGTTTACAAAAAGAACCATAAAACCAGGATTTTTTTATTTTTATTTTTAAAAAAACATTAAAACACACCAGGAGTTAAAAAACTAACTATTTCTAGGCTTGTCTAAACAAGAATGTTTTTGGCAGGTGCCGAAAAGAATACAAAGCTTGATCTTAATAGGCAGGGAATTATTTCCCCAAGTGTTGGTGTTGACACTGAACAACTGAGTACTTACAAATGCATTTTGTAGCACCTGCAGTAGTGGCAGTTCCACCGACTGAAGCAGAAATAAAATGCATTTTTGCATGTTATTTTCACATATAGACACACTGGTGTACTGTACCCTAGTACACGCATTTTTGTACCCATTGTCTGACAAAATGCATTGCAAAAATTAGGAGAATTTCAAAGGACGGCTGTGTTTTGGTTTGTGTATTGTTTTATATTCAAGTTAGATAGATAAAGGACGTTCGGTACACGTTAAAAGCTGAATCTACCAAATCTATCCACAACTGTCCTTTAAAATTTGCACTTACCTGAATTTTGTGACAGTTTTCCAATCCCAGTTTACAAAATAGCACAGGTCAAGGGAAGTGTGTGCACACATGAAGGTGTTAATGAAAATAACACAGAAAAATGAATTGTGTTAGAGGAAATAGTTTGCAAAAATGTGTAGTCAAAACTGCATATAAAAATGAGTTTGTTAGGAGAAATTTGCACAATACCGATGAATAGACATGAGGGTTTACTCCCTACCCCAGAATACTCATTCACTTTTGATCAGCTGTCTCTGACATGAAAATGTTCCACACCAAGTGGCTGTTGGCTGCTTCTCTGAAGGTTGGTAGATAGGAGAAATGGAAAGGCTTACTGTATACAGTTAAGAAGTAGGCCTTTCAAACAGTGAAATGCCCTCCATCTTTAAAGGTAAAAGTAAAGGGACCCCTGACCATTAGGTCCAGTTGCGAACGACTCTGGGGTTGCGGTGCTCATCTTCCTTTATTGGCCGAGGGAGCCGGCGTACAGCTGTGGCCAGCATGACTAAGCCTCTTCTGGTGAACCAGAGCAACGCACGGAAACGCCGTTTACCTTCCTGTCAGAGCGGTACCTATTTACCGTATTTTTCGCCCTATAAGACGCACTTTTTCCCCTCCAAAAATGAAGGGGAAATGTGTGTGCGTCCTATGGAGAGAATGCAGGCTTTCGCTGAAGCCTGGAGAGCGAGGGGGGGTCAGTGCGCACCGACCCCTCTCGGTCTCCAGGCTTCAGAAAGCTATCCGCTAGCCGTGGGAGACCCAGCTCTCCAAGGGCTAGCGGAGAGCTTGCATGCACCCAGAAGCTTGGGGCGCGCTGAGCTCCGCACGCCCCAAGCTTCGGGATTAGCGCAGCGGTCCGCTAGCTGTGGGAGAGCCGTGCGAAGTTGCGCGGCTCTCCCACGGCTAGCGGAGACCTTGCCAGCACCCAGAAGCTTGGGGTGCGCTGAGCTCCGCACGCCCCAAGCTTCGGGATTAGCGCAGCACACCTGGGGGGAAATAAAAAAATTTTCCCTTTATTTCCCCCCCAAAAAACTAGGTGCGTCCTATGGGCCGGTGCGTCCTATGGGGCGAAAATACGGTATCTACTTGTACTTTGACATGCTTTCGAACTGCTAGGTTGGCAGGAGCAGGGACCGAGCAATGGGAGCTCACCCCGTCGCAGGGATTTGAACCACCGACCTTCTGATCGTCAAGTCCTGGGCTCTGTGGTTTAACCCACAGCGCCACCCGTGTCCCATCTTTACAGAGGTGCAAACAGCATCTGCACTGTTCTGAATACTTTGTACTCCTCAGAATGAGATGCTTCCATGCTCATCCAACTGTGGATGCAGCCATCCTGCCACATTACCAACAATTAGTGAACCTCTGAGTCAACTGCTTCATTCTTAGTGATTTGTGGGTTGGAGGCTGGGAGGGGAGAAGTGGGAAACATGCTGTTGCAACTGCTACAAGAGCTGAAGTCTGGGACACTGCACACCATCAACACTGCCTGAAACAATGCATTATACTTGAAATGGGGAACTGTCTCTAAAGTTTTGTTACCAACACTTTTCTAGACCTCCCTGCTCCTAATGCAAACCAACAACAAAAGTTCTATGAATGGTAGCATCTCTCTCTCTCTCTCTCTCTCTCTCTCTCACACACACACACACACGGTGTGTAATACCTGAATAGACAGAAGACAAGAGCCTTTTAAAGAATGGGGAATACCGGCAACAATTTTTTTCAATGGCCTGCTGGTGCCAAATAAAACACAGCATAGATCTAATTACACCAAGTGAGAATCTGGTCCTGTGAATCAATGTTTTGTTGTATAGCTTCCTGCAATATAAGCCACTGTTTCTACAACACAACAAAAGCAACATATGTATGATTGCCACTTTTGCGAACACTGTTTTCAGATTCTCTCTCACTCAACTGGTAAGGCTGCCAAAATGTCTCGGCAAGTTTTTTGTTTTGTTTTTTAACAATAATTATTCTCTTTTTAATTTCTTTGTTTGTTCTCATCTCTCCAGCAAAGGCTACCTCCTGTATATATATGATAACTCAGATACCACATCCCCCTTGAATGTTTTCTATCTCTATTTTTCATGCACTAGCCACCTGGTGACCCAGACACCAACCCCAAAGAGGGGACTTGTCTCATCCTTGGTCTAGAGTAGTGATGCAGACATTAACATGGAGGTGGAGATCATGAAAGGATCAGAAGCTTCATCTAGGAATGAACTGATAAAGGATTCCAGTGCAGGGAAAGGTCTCTGCCACATGGAAAACCATGTACCAGCGACAGAGTTCACCTGATTTTGATTTATTAGATTTCTAAGCTGCTTTCCATTCATGTGAATTGCAAAGCGGCTTACAAACAATAAACAACACTAAAGGTAAAGGGACCCCTGACCATTAGGTCCAGTTGTGACCGACTCTGGGGTCGCGGCGCTCATCTCGCTTTATTGGCAGAGGGAGCCGGCGTACAGCTTCCGGGTCATGTGGCCAGCATGAATAAGTCGCTTCTGGTGAACCAGAGCAGCGCACGGAAACGCCATTTACCTTCCTGCTGGAGTGGTACTATTTATCTACTTGCACTTTGACGTGCTTTCGAACTGCTAGGTTGGCAGGAGCAGGGACCAGGGAGCTCACCCCGTCATGGTGATTCGAACCACCGACCATCTGATCGGCAAGTCCTAGACTGTGGTTTAACCCACAGCGCTACCCGTGTCCCATGTACTAACCATAATTGAGCATCACAAATACAACATACATCATATAGTTGCTGGCATCCCTCTGTCCTGAGAAACAAGGGAGTGCACCTCCAGCGGTGAAGTTAAATTGCTGCATTAGCAGCACTGAAATGACCTCCCCGGGACCCAAGCCTGGGAACTGAGAATCTGTACTTAATATTCTTATAAGCCCTCCTTGCCCCCAAGAATCAGATACAGTCAGCCATTGATAAAATGGTCCAAGATGGCAAACAATCACAAATGATGGTACAACACTTCTGAAGCAGCTGCAGGTCCTTTGTTCTGCAGCCAAAATGGCAAGTAATAGTTAAAGTATGAATCTCATGTCAGTCCCCAAAGTGATGTCAAATTATGCACATATTTATACGCTCCTCCAAATTTCTAGCGATTGCTTGCAGAAAACATCAAGGTTTAGTATTGTCAGGGAACTGCCATCAACTCAGAGACGAGAGATGGAAGGGCAGTTGTGTTATAGGGAGCCTCCAAAAATCTTGCAAAGCAGTTCCTCCTCCAGCGAGAAGGAAAGCCCCTCTTCCAGTGGAGAAGAGGTGAAGGGACCAGGGGATGCTAGGGAGAGCCTCAACACTGAGCCTGAGCAAACCGGAGAGGTGGGAAGTACGCCCCTGCCAGCACCCATTCTGTGCAGTAAGCTTTGGCGCAGGGAGGGAAGGAAAAGGCTGGGGGTGACGCGATTTTTATGCTGGGGAAGGTACAAAGACCGACCACTCCCAGATTCTGCTAGAGACTGAGCCAGACATGAACTCACGATGCTCTTCACTGTAAATAGTTTGCACCAAGAGTCTGGAAAAGACAGGTCAGAGTCTTGCCTGTTTACTCTCAAGCAACCACACCCGCATCTGACAAGTATATTCAGGTGGTGCAATAGGACAGTGTGTCTGGCAGCTAGCCCAAAGGTTGGTGGTTTGAGCCCATCCAGGGACGGCTGTGGACAGGATTCCGGCTTTGCAGGGGGTTGGACTAGATGGCCCTTGAGGTCCCTTCTAACTGTACAATTCTATGATTCCATGCATTTGGGGGGCACACCTGCCCTTTCTGGTGAGTGGGCCTGGACTTCTGCCCCCAAGCCCTGCCTTGATGGCACCAGCAAACAGACCATTCTGGCTCCCAACTATTCTCCGTTCCGTCTTGGTTCCCAGACTTCCCAGAAGCAGAGCCGTTCCTATCATTTAATTGGCACATAATCTTTTTTTCTAAAAGGTCTGAGCAGCCAGAGATTTTAATTTAACTCTTCCTGGCAACTTCCCCCAGATATTAACTGTCAGAGCAGATAACAGAAATTTGGCAGAGAAGGTGATTTCGACAGAGGGGTTGATAAGAGACTTGTGGAAGATAAATGGTAATAGTGAACAGAACCAAGGGATGGGGAGGTTAATAGAATGCTGGGAGGGAAACCAGCTCAGAGGTCTGAGACAGAACAGGATCACAGTGGCCTAGTCAGAAATGGATTTCAAAGAGGCAGAAAATGGATTGGTTTACAATTAACACATCAAGCACACATCTAAAGAAAACGTGGCGGGTTTAGTCATGTTGAGTATTAGGCACAAGCTGTTGTTCATGAGCTTTATTTCTACCGTTGGGTACTGGAGGTATGATGATGTACAAGGCAGTCATCAATCCAATTTGCTATCAGGCCCATTGTTAGTGGACTGCATGGTTTGCAGCCAGGCCTGGTGTTAATGGAAGAGCTGGTGTTAGGTGGAGGGCACAGGTGGCGCTATGGTCTAAACCAATGAGCCTCTTGGGCTTGCTGATCAGAAGGTCGGCGGTTCGAATCCCCATGATGGGGTGAGCTCCTGTTGCTCTGTCCCAGCTTCTGCCAACCTAGCAGTTCGAAAGCACACCAGTGCAAGTAGATAAATAGGTACCGCTGTGGTGGGAAGGGAAACGGCATTTCCGTGCGCTCTGGTTTCTGTTGTGCCACAAGTGGTTTAGTCATGCTGGCCACATGACCCAGAAAGCTGTCTATGGACAAACACCAGCTCCCTCGGCTTGAAAGCAAGATGAGCACTGTAACCCCATAGTTGCCTTTGACTGGACTTAACCAAGATGGAGCCCTTTACCTTTTAGTGGAAGAGTATCTGCCTCACATACAAAAGGTCCCAGGTTCAATCCCTGAGATCTCCAGGTGGGGCTGACAAGGATTCCTGTCTGAAACCCTGTAGAGCTTCTGCCAGCCAGTATAGAGAATGTTTCGCTAGATAAACCAATGACTTGGTATAGGGCAGCTTCCTAGGCTCCTATGACCTGTCTGAGCACAAATCCCAGCTAGGAGGGCCACTACTTATTGGAACCACTCCAGTTCCTCTCTCTGTCCCCCACAAGAGAAGCTGATTTGGCCATACCTCCTTCCTTCCTCCTGCCCCACATTTCCTGAGAAGCCCCAAGAGCACATCCTGATTGCCAAGACAACCAGGCCAGTGCTCCACACTGTACTAGGACTAGTAAAAGCAAAAGAGCAGGAAAGGACCAGGACTGAGAAGTACTGTATGCTAAGAAATCAAGTTTGGCTGGAGTCTGGTTTCAATTTCGATCCAAGGGACTGTATCACAAAGAACAGAAGACAAAAAAGAGTTAACTACATACATTCTCCAGTGGGGTGTGTGTGTGTGGAATTCATATAGAAATTCCCAAAGAACATTTTTTAAAGCATCGCTATAACGTTTATTTCACTGGCCCTCCTGGCCCTCATCTGCCTGATCTAGTGCTTGACCCCAACCAGTCTCTGACACATATATTGCCTCTGTTCCTTCTGATGCTCACAAGCCTGTACCTGAATCAGACCCCAGATGCAGCCCAACATAGACTAAGCCAAGGCCTGATAATGTGAGCTGAAGGCCACTGGATGTAGACTTTTCCTCCATGGCTGTTACACAGAGATACACTTATGAGGGTACGTTTTACCATATGTGGTAGACTTGTAAAAGGGTAAAAGAGTATTGGGATATGATATATAATGAATTGAAAAAAATGTTTAAAAATATATTTCAAAAAAACAAACAAACCCTCAGTCTCTTTTTTGTTGGGGATAATTCAGAGGGAAATTCCCAGGTGTCTACCACGGCCCATGTTTTGTTAGCTCAAAAATGGAAAGCGAGCGAGGTCCTAACCAAAAAAGAATAGCAACTTAAACTGATGGAATACGCGCAGCTTGCAGACTTAACTTATAGAATAAGAGAACAAGAAGAATGCATGTTTAAAGAAGACTGGAAAATGTTTACTGAATATATAGGTGAAAATTATGTTTATTTAAAAGCAGTGGTAGCATTAAGATAAATTGAACAGTGTAAATAAGTTTTGATGGATGTAACAATGGAATATTGAATGGTTTAGTTCATGTAACATATGCAGGGATGTATGGTATGCAAAATGAACCATGGAAGGAGAAGAATGGAAGTCATTGATTTAAGGTTGTTTAAATGAATACTTTGAAATGTAATTTAGAAAATGTAATAAAAAATATTTTTAAAATGGAAAAAAGAGAGATACACTTATGATCCTTTCCCTGCTAATTCAGCACACATGTATTTTGAACCAAGAAAATAAGCGTACTAGATTATAAAACACCATATGACAAGCCACCATATGGTGAATTTCAAAAATAGTAATTTGATATTGCCTGGCTGAAAATTATAGCAAAATGGAAGACAGTCATCCTGTTCATGATCCTACTGTGAGATCTCACCTAGTCTCCCTTTTTCTCTGTAGAAGACCTGGTTATTCAGGTGGATTAAAAAGCCTTTTTAAAAACATGGCAAATCGAGAATGCTTAATGGCAGTAATGTTTAAATGGACAATTTTGTATGTCTCGAGGCCCTTCACTGCTCTTTTGTTAATTCAGCCCGCAGAAAATATTAAGTCCCGCTGGGATTTGAAGCGATAGATTTGACTGCCTGGGATATCTCTGTAAAAATGTTAAAACCATTATGTTGATATGATTGCTTATCAGAATAATGCTGTTCAGCTACTGATAATGTGTCAGACTGTAGACTGCAGAATGGGGCAAAATATTGTTTATGTCTAGAATGTGCTATAGCTAAACTGGCATCTCCAAAAAATTTGGACTAGATCTTCCAACAGTCCCAGCCAGGAAAGGAAAAGTTTCTTTGGGTGATAGACAAACCACGGGATTTGAGGGCATGATATAGCACCACTGTTTTATAAAAACCTGCTTGGAATGAATTGGTTTAAACAAATTTTAAAAGAGGTAAAAAAATAAAGAGAGGCGGAGATGGCCTAAATAGAGAAAATGAAGCACCACGGCTTTCAATCGCCTCTGTCTAAATTTTACAATTTAATTACAGCAGGAGGAAATAGGTCATCCAATTTAGATATTTAACTGCTAGTCTTGAATACCTTACCAGGTACCTAGGTTGCCCAAATAGGACCAATTACTCTCATAATAATTGCAGGTCTGAAATTAAAGGCTTGGTTAAAGCAGGCTCCTGAGGCCAACATTCTGCACCTGGAATTCGCACACTTCTGAGTTTCTACAATGGTAATAAGAGATTACCATTACTAAAGTAATACATGTTGTGGACATCCCTTAACTGACACATAAACTAACACTGGGAGTATCAATGAACCAGAAGACTAAATACGATTCCACTGAAATGTCTCTAAGCAATAAAAGGTATTCATTTAACTTGCCAGTAGAAGATGCAATTGGGAACCATCTCCTGTAAACCCTGCCTTTTCTTCTCCTGATCCTTCCTAGCCCCCCCTCCCACCATCTTATTTTCCTGCACCCCATTCTTTTTCTTACATCCTGCTCACCCTTCCTCTTGAACTTCTTGGATACTTTTTGGGAGAAGAAAAGCTCCCAGAGGTTTACTCAGATCATGTACGATCTTCCTTCCTGCCTCTAAAATGGCAGGGTTGCAGGAGGAGAGTTAAGTTCTTACAATTGCTTGGGAGAAGAGGGGACAGACTTTGGGGCAACCAGAAGCTTTCTCATCATGGCAGCAGATCAGGGCATCTCCATTTAGATGGCTGTTTGGGACACGGGTGGTGCTGTGGGTTAAACCACAGAGCCTAGGACTTGCCGATCAGAAGGTCAGCGGTTCGAGTCCCCGCAACGTGGTGAGCTCCCGTTGCTCGGTCCCTGCTCCTGCCAACCTAGCAGTTCGAAAGCACATCACAGTGCAAGTAGATAAATAGGTACCGCTTCAGTGGGAAGGTAAACGGCATTTCCGTGCGCTGCTCTGGTTCGCCAGAAGTGGCTTAGTCATGCTGGCCACATGACCCAGAAGCTGTACGCCGGCTCCCTTGGCCAATAAAGCGAGATGAGCGCCACAACCCCAGAGTCGGTCACGACTGGACCTAATGGTCAGGGGTCCCTTTACCTTTTACCTTTGCATGGGCATCTTGGCTGCTCTGCCCCCCAGCGATAAATATTTTAAGACCGATGGCACTGCTATCCATTGTGAGAAGGAAGAAGAAGACACGGCACAATACAAAATGAGAATATTTCAAAACGTTTGCCATAAACCTAAATTACAGTGCGAGTTACACACTAGTGGCTCTCCTACAAGAAAGATTATACAGCAAGCCACCTGGCAAATTAAAGCCACCCCCCCCCCCGGACAAGAGATTAACCTTAGCTGAGAATGGTTATGATGTCAACATCTCATTAGGATTCCAACTCCGTTTTTAGAAACAGGAGGGGCATTCTTGATTTTTCTGCTCCCTTAATTAACTTTGGATACGATATGATTCTATTAAGACAGAAAGCTCTTGTGGGAAAGCCATACAACTGAGGGGTAAACTAACTAGACAGTACAAGACACATGCTATTTCTTATTTTTTTAAAAAATGAACAAGCAAGTGTGCAGGGAGGGGTTTAAATCCTTCCTCCTAGTGCCAAGATCCTAGTGGAAATTCTCCCCCTCGCTCACCCACAGCTAATTAAGGAAGGGAAGCTGCCATTGGTGCTATTTCTTTTAAAGTACAGTGTACATGAAATGCAATTGTGTCTTTCTAGTATTATATGGCTCGATCCAGTTATATAGCTGGACCCAATATTGGGTCCAACAGTCAAGAAGGCAGTTACTGCATGTGCTGTTGAGGAAAATGAGGGGCAGATGGGGCTCGTTCACCTGGGAAGGTAGCCCATCTAGGAGAAGGAAAACTCTGATTATAAACCTCTGCTACCAGACAGCTATACTCATTCACAAGAAAGGCCTTGGGAGTAAACTCTGAGGACCAATCCAGAACCGATGCCTTGCATCTTGGGGAGAAGAAAGGGCTAAGGAATAAACCTTCCCCAAATCTGGAGTGCAGTGCCTAAGACAGTTGGATGATGCCTTGTACATCTCCTTCTAGCAACTCCTGTAGCCAAGCTAGTGCCAAATGTATTTGGTCCACACCAGCAAGGTCAAGGTTGGGGGGTCTTGTCATCTGGGCAGACCAGGACCTCCATACAACA
The DNA here is from genome assembly GCF_965113315.1 of Podarcis vaucheri. Classification (NCBI taxonomy): domain Eukaryota; kingdom Metazoa; phylum Chordata; class Lepidosauria; order Squamata; family Lacertidae; genus Podarcis; species Podarcis vaucheri. Next base: position 17,150,534 of record NC_138750.1, on the reverse strand, counting down.
CTGCCAAGGCCTGCGCCCCAGAAAGGTCAATTCACATGGGAAGCAGCAGTTATGAGTTAGCAGTCTCTGCAGCCACAGCAGGCGCTGTGATTCTCCAGCGGTTTGACTTCAGCCTCCAGAGGCGCACTCCATTGTCTCTTGAGACAGATGGGTGCCAACAACAACAATATAGTTTGACCCTTAGAGCCAGATTTCTTGGATATATTACAGACCATGTTTGAGTAACAGAATGTGAGATTTTGGAAAAGTTAAGTGTCCAGCGGATGTTTTTGGAGAGGGAATAAAGTTGGCTTCCTGTGCACAATCAAGTCCCAGCAAGCTGTAGACCCCACATGGTTCTGTGTAGCTTGTAAGTTCTCTGCTAGTTCTGAAGCCACCTGGTTTTTACTTCTCAAACTAATGTGCAGGTCGGAATGCAGTTACCAGTCATTTTGGAGTTATCAGAGTATTGCAATGTAGATTTCAGCTCAAAAAAATAAATACAAATCTTGTATACAATCCACATATTAGGATAAAACACATCTAGAAATGCACACTTTTAGAGAAAACAAGATTAGAAGTTCATGTTTGTGGATTTTGATTGTATTTTCTCGCCAAAATTAAATTCATACGTAAATATGCGGGGGTTTTTGGTGTGGATTCTTTTAAAAATCACAGATGAATGCAAAAATGGGATGGAACGGACTTATGACTGAGTGCGCACAAAACTGACACAGGTCAGAAATAGATCAACCCATCCATTCCTAGTTCTGAGCTATCTCTTCTCACTCACACCAGAGATTCAGTGAGTGCACAGTCAGTTTGGAGTATACAGCCATTATTGCCAATGTAATATTATGATCATTTGTCTTTAAAGATGCCAGTTTTCCAATACTCTTCAGGCCTGGGTAATTTAAGAGAATCTAGGCTCTGAACCAAACTGTCACCCCTACACACTTTGAATTGCAAATGTCCTTTGCAAGTTCAAATTGAGAGAAAACGGAATACAGGCTTTTCAGCTTTGTTTTATAAGTGAGAGACAGAAAAGACAGATTTGCACGCACACAAAAATGCTATTTAGCAGAAACTAATTTTATCATTTCTGTTTAAAGAAGGTATCACTGATATCTAAACCAGGAAATGACAATGAGCACAAAGACTTTAGGCACCAGCAAGACACAATCTTTTGGCTTTCAGGACATCAAAAGAGGGGATATCAATAATGTCATATCAAGGAGCTTCCGTAGATCACAAGCTCTGTTAATTTCAAAGTAATAAATGCATTCAGCTCTCTGATATTGATCTTTCTTTACTAATAATGATGGATGTGAACTATTGGTGAGCATTCTTTTTCCACCCTCAGAATAAGCAAAGAACAGAAACTGTCCTGCAAATGAACAGTGGAGTAGACATTCTTAAGTCTTAGCTTAAACTTGTACTGCTTGTGGCCAAAGGCCCTGCAAAAAATAAATAAATCCAAACACACCGAAAATGCTTTGTATGTGCAACATGGTTAATAAGAGGCAGACTCAAGGATAAACACAAAACAAGGGATAATTAAAACATTCAGTATAACAAACAAAATTTAAAAACCACCAATAAAAACAAAATGATCATCATATCAGGGCATCACTATAGCTACCCTGTATGAAATTCTAATGGACCCATCTCACATGCTTAAATAAATATACCTGGATACTTACAGCTACAGTGGTAGCTCGGGTTACATACGCTTCAGGTTACAGACTCCGCTAACCCAGAAACAGTGCCTCGGGTTAAGAACTTTGCCTCAGGATGAGAACAGAAATTGTGCTCCGGTGGCACAGCGGCAGCAGGAGGCCCCATTAGCTAAAGCGATGCTCAGGTTAAGAACAGTTTCAGGTTAAGAACGGACCTCCGGAACGAATTAAGTACTTAACCCGAGGTACCACTGTACTTGGGAAGCTCCGCCCACCCCTCTCCAAATAATATGTTTCCCCAAGAACTCTCCCTTTCTTCTGCAAATAATAGCCCACTTTAGGCAATCTGATTAGGGGTTAGCTTGTGATTTGAAGAGGGGCCACAGTGTGGTGTCTGCTCACTCCATGACCTGGAAGGCATACTTGTGACATGGGGAGCCTCCTGTATCTGAAGTGGTTAATATTTCCATGTATAGAACCATATCTGTTTTATAAAACCACCTTCTTAATTTTTTTTTAAAAAGTAGCTCATAAGATAGAAATCACTATGTAAAAAGGTAAAGGGACCCCTGACCATTAGGTCCAGTCGTGGCCGACCCTGGGGTTGCGGCGCTCATCTCGCTTTATTGGCCGAGGGAGCCAGTGTACAGCTTCCGGGTCATGTGGCCAGCATGACTAAGCTGCTTCTGGCGAACCAGAGCAGCGCACGGAAACGCCGTTTACTTTCCCACCGGAGTGGTACCTATTTATCTACTTGCACTTTGACATGCTTTTGAACTGCTAGGTTGGCAGGAGCAGGGGCCGAGCAACGGGAGCTCACCCCATTGCGGGGATTTGAACCGCCGCCCTTCTGATCGGCAAGTCCTAGGCTCTGTGGTTTAACCCACAGCGCCACCCGGGTCCCTAAATCACTATGTATACCTTCCTAACCCCCTGACTCCAACTATGCTATCATGCTCCTTTATTTCCCGGGGTGGGGTGGGGAGTGAGAATCAGTTTCTTTCTCCTTTGTCCAACCAGGATCAGGTGCAGAAACAACCTCTGGAACCCCCACTGTCTCTGAAAAGCCTCAGAGCCTCAGGGGCTCGAGACGTCCAGCATCATTCGTTTGTTTACTTGCTGCATCTTCTGCCCAGGTCTGCAGACTCATCAGCGTGTCAAGAGGCTGTTTCCGAAAACACAGTGGGGCTGTGGCAGTGATCTGGAGAAAAAGCACCTGTCAGACTGAAAGAACATGCTCGCCTGCCAGAAGCCAGCCAAGCAGAGAGAGCGAGGCTCGGAACGCCCTCATCCCATTATGGGCAGGAGCTATTCATTGCCACCCTTCACCCTCAGCCTGCCAGGTCTCTAAAACAGAAGAGTCCTTGGAGACCCAAAGAGTGGTGCCGTTATTGTATTTCCCTGATAGCACATCTCCCAAGAAATCCAAGTTATTAGACCAGCTAATAGACGCCGCTTACACTGTCTTTTGAACTTCAAAGTGTCTCTGAGGCAGATTAATTGACACAAATCTATGCTAGTAATTAAACCGACGAGTCCTTTGCAATATATATGGGGAATTATAGTAACCATTGCCCATGACATAGGGGACATGAGCCAGTTCGGATCACGAGTTCAGCTGCAACTTTTGCAGTGGGGAGAGGGTTGTCCCCTCTCCTACTTGTGGAGACTTAGAACCATACATTTCCAAATCATTTGCAGAGCCTTTATGAGAGTAGAAAAGACTGTAGACATTATGGCAGAACAGCCAACAGGAGTATGAATTTCTCCGGATATGCACAATGTTGCTTGCAATTTTGCGAAATATACACATTTCTGAAAGCGACACTCCCCCCCCCCCCATTATCGTGCATTTTCATATGTTATTTCCACAAATGTGCTATTTATATATACACACACTTTACACTAGTATCCACACTTTTGTACACGGTGTTTGGCTGGGGAACTGGACTGCCAGATTTGGAGAAGTGTGAATTTCAACAAAAGGCTGTGTTTCAGTTCACACCTTGCTTCGAAAAGTGTCAATTAGGTTAGGTTTGCCTCCCCCCCACCTCTAGTTGCAGGGTCCTGCAGCCCCTTTCAGCTGACTTTTCCACTACAGGCGAGAAAAAACTGAAGAGAGCTCAGGTTTCCTTTAGGTAAGGGTTGGCTAACGGCCAGTTCAAGGGGCTCATCCAACACCCCAAGCAAATAATTTCTGTTGCCCTCCAAGATCCTACAGGTGATTGTAAAAAGAAAAGGAAATGGAAGTGGTGGGAGGCACCAGCTGGGGGAACCCCCAGAGGAAGAAGGCTCAGAGCCAGGGGATTGGTGGTGGGACAGTGGTGAGTGGTCAGAGGGAGAAGAGGGGGAAGACTGGGAGGAGAAGGTGTCAGAAGCTGAAGAAGCAACAGGGTTTAGTGAGCAGGAAGAGGCTGTGGCAGAGAGCAGTCCAGACTCTGAGGCAGGAGAGGAGGGTGGCCAGCAGACAGAGACGAAGCAGGCTGCTGAAGAATCCAGGGAATAGATGAAGGAGCCTCAGGTGGCTGGGGAGGATCCAAGGGAGGAGAAGCCTTAGAGAGCAGTGGAAGGCAGGGGCCTTCAATCCTCACAACTGCCTCGCTGTGGCGAGACCTAATGGGAAGAGTTGCTGCGATCGCTAGGTCTGAGTTGTTTTGGTTTCTTTGAATAAAGAGTTCACTGACACCAGGTGTTTTATTGCTGAACCGGCTCTGGCTCCTGACAAGTGGGCACAGGGCAGAAGGGTGAAAATTGACCCTTCCCTGTTGATCAGCTTGATTGTTTGATGAGAAAAAGAGAGGGCAATAGCTCTCTCCCTCAACTGATCTGCATAAATTTCGTGTGCACATGCAGTGTGTGTCTGTGTGTTGCTGTCAAGACCTGCCTTCAATGAGGAATGGACACAGTGCCTCCACCCCAAAACCCCACCCCACCTCACTGATACTTTCTTGTCTCTGGGGGAAGAAGGAGACCTGCAGTTCCAGAATCAGATTCCAGAGCTGAGCCCAAACTCACATTAAAACTCCAGGGTGGTTTTAGACCAAGCTATTTTCTCTTTGTATTAATTCACTTGACCTGAAGATAACCCTTTTCGTGTGAAAGGAGGGCATAGGGGGAACAACGCAGCCCGATTGCTCTAATATTGTTCGGATTTTAGATAGATCAGTTTTTGAGCAGCATGCCTGCAAAGCTGATTGACACACGTAGGCCCCTTATTTTTGCTTTCTGAAATATTTCAATTTTGTTGGCTTAAGTGGTGTTACACTGAGAGACCTTTTACAATATTATGCACAATCATTAAGGAAATGTACTGCTGTGTGGGTTTCAATTCAAACTGCCAAAGCATAAATAATTCTGCAAGATGATGTACTTCAAGTCAAAGGAGTGTGTGTGTGTGTGTTTAGTGGCAGTCTTTAATTTCGAAGTTTTTAAAGAAAATGTTTTTTTAATAGGAAAAAAAACTTGTTCCACACTTGATAAGAGACTACCAACCTTCAGCCTGCGATCCTGATCTCCGCTGCAGAGTGAATTTACAGACACCTTAAATGACTTCCAGGCTGGATTTAAGTTATTCATCACCACCTATGAATGAGAAGGAAAGGACTATAAACATATTTCAAAACCAAAATGCTAAACACCAATAATTATCACTTGCAAATGAAGTTCTATTATCACATTTTTTTAAAAAAAACAGCAAAAGAAACAGTATCTTTAGGCATTATTCATTTTTTGTATACTTTTTGTGGCTATATGCTAGGCAATCAAGTCAACATAATATTGAGCATGCTTCTTGTTATGTTCTATTTGATAATTTATTTTGTCTTTTGACGCCTTTCCAAAGTCCATTAAAATCAGTGGGAGTCAGTTAAAAAACAAACAAATCCAAAGGATTGTACATCACAAAATGAGAAAACAGAACACAAAATGGGAAAACAAGATAAGGATTGAAAAGTCTGAAACAACAATCTGAACAGAGAAAATAAATTTGCTTTATGGGCAAATTTACTAGCTGGGGGGGGGGGAATTCACACTCCCCTAACTACTGACCATGCTCTCCAATTAAACACTGGAATTTCCCCCATCTTCTATCCCTGTTATATGATCTAAGCCAGCCAACATTGTTGGAGCACTGTGCAATGGAATCAAGGAGTGACAGCAGCAACGAAGCTGCTTTGCTAACATATGGGCAAACACATACAGGGTGAGTCCTTTAAAAGAGGCCCCATGGATACAGACTACACATGTTCCACGGGGCCTCTTTTAAAAGGCTCACCCTGTATATGAACAGAGAGAGGAGAATTACCTGTTGCCAAAGGAGTAGAAAGCCTATCTATGGCAGTGGTACATGTTTCAGGTAAGGGAGCTGCCTGCAAGCCTAGATAAGCTTTCCCCTTGGAGCAGCTCAAGAAGGCCAACGCTTGCTAAATAGCATGGTATGTGAGAAGTGAAGAATGTCTGTCTCATTTGGAAGAAATAGGGAAGTAACAAATGTCCCTCAGATTGACATTTCTGGCTCTGGGAATCTGAATGCGACTGCTGATGCACAGAATAATGGCTACTGGTAGCTATATATCTGTTTGGACTTAAACAGCCACCTCTCACCTTGACTACTGAATCACTTCTGTGAGGGAACCTTTTGGCTGCTATGAGCGCCCTTCATCAAATGCTAAAATATATATATATTTCAGAGTACTGTTGGCAACAACATAGCTCACTATTGTGGAAACACTAGAATAAAGATGGATTAAGAAACAAGGGGAGAGAAAGCACCCACCATCCATCACTTTAAATGTACAACTTGAGGAGCCTCAGTGGAAGTCTTGAATAACCTTCCCCAAACGATCACGTGAGCAGGGAAATGGAAAGAGGTGGGCCGCTAATCATTTGTGACGTGACTGGTACTATCCAATACATGGCTGCGACCCTGACATAGCTACATTCCCCCCAGCAACTGCACCATTTTGTGCATTACTATTGCTTGCTTACTTCTCCTGAGGCCAGGCACATGCTTAATGTGCTACTGACGCGCAGGACTGCTGACGTGACAGAGCAGAATGGCAAAACTGCCTCTTCTTCCACAGAGCAATGCCCAAGAGGTTCATACGACTTCTTATTTCCCCCTCCCATCCACCTTTGTTTAGATCACTTCTTTGAAGTGTAGTCCCCTTTCCGAGTGGAATGAGGTCCTCCCAATTAATGGGGTACTGCTTTCTTCCCAGACCAGAGCAAAGTGTTTCCTTTTGTTCCTGTTGAGCAAGGCTACTTCTCTTCAACTACATGGGGACAGGATATTATGCGGGTCTTGCTGGATCCATGCTACCACTAGTCATGGGTGGTTGGTGTATGAGGCAGTGCCACAGAGGAGCACACACCCACACACCCAACATTGGCATCACTGTCACTTAGTGAGACTGGATTGGCTCTGCTGTCATTCTTGCATAGTCCCTGCACAATCCTTGTAAGCAACAGCAGTGCCATTGTCCGAAGGGCAGCCCCAGCACACAAGACACTGGTAAAGCACTAAAAGTCTAGCACATGGGTAGGCAACCTAAGGCCTGGGGCCCGGATCCGGCCCAATCGCCTTCTAAATCCGGCCCGCGGACTGTCCTGGAATCAGCATGTTTTTACATGTGTAGAATGTGTCCCTTTATTTAAAATGCATCTCTGGGTTATTTGTGTGGCCTGCCTGGTGTTTTTACATGAATAGAATCTGGGCTTTTATTTAAAATGCATCTCTGGGTTATTGGTGGAATTTGTTCATATATTTTTTTTCAAAATATAGTACGGCCTCCTACAAGGTCTGAGGGACAGTGGACTGGCCCCCTGCTGAAAAAGTTTGCTGACCCCTGGTCTAGTAGTTTATATTATTTCAAAAGACCCTAAATCTCCCCCACAACAACAAAATTATAAGCCTACCAAGGGAGGGGGGGCACAATAATGCAAAACAAAGTAAAAGAGGGTTGCTTTTGAACATCCTATAAAGTTCAATGTAAGTAAAAACAAAAAGAGCCCTCTCTTCCTTGCCATAGACAGCTGTGCCCAGCTGATTTCAAAACGGGCTCATTTCTCACCTCAGTCCTGTGGACGAGCTGCTGAGTGGCATCATCATTCATCCGAAAAATTTCCAGAAATGGATCAGATTTGCTGAAGAAATCCTGAAATCAAAACATATAGATCGTTATTCTTCCAGGCTTATTTGATTTTATCCACACAATCTCTCTGCTCCCCCTCCTGAAGGAAAATGAAAGTTCATTCCATTGTAGAGTGACATTACCAAAATATATCACCAAAAGAAGAGGAAGAGTTGCATAAAATTTGCATATGCTTGTTTATGCGCACACCTGTATGTTTAGAAATAATTCCTACAATTTAAATAGAAGCACACTGCATCTCACCATAGTGAGATCAGTGTGCCTTCTCAGCCTGCTAAGAGGAAACTTCCAGGCCCCTGCTCTCCCTTGGTCTGGTTTGTTATCTTGAATGAAGCCTTCAACTAGGTTGCTTTTCAAACAGAGGATGCCTTCAAATACAGGATTATCCTCTGACAGACCTTGGAGCAGAGGACACAACTCTTTCCAGTAGGACACATGACCACACTATGGCCAAATCTGTACCATGCATTTAGAAGCCCCTTGATACAACTGTCATGGCTTCCCCCAAAGGATAATGGGAACTGTACTTTGCTAAGAGTGCTGAGAGTTGTTAGGAAAGAACTGTAGCAGAGCTATAGTTTGAGGAGTGCTTTATTAATCCTTCTTCCTAGGGAACTCTTTGGGAATTGAAGATCTGTGAGGGGAAGAGAGAGGTCTCCTAGCAATTCTCAGCACCACCAACCCCAGGATTCATGACTGTTAAAGTGGTAAAATAGTGCTTTTAATGTATGGTGTGGATGTGGCCTGTTTCTCTTTAATCTCTGAGTAAATAGGCCTGCTCTCTTCCGGGTGGCCCTGATTTTGACTTACGGTGGATGGCAATCCAATAGGACAAAGGCCTCTATCAGAGAGGGTTCTAGATGTGCCTCTCTAGGAGGTGAGAGTCAAGTCACTAGGATGGTAGTGTGGCAATGTGTCCTACTTTGCGATCAACCCTTTATTTGAAGGCTGCATCCAGTTATTTTTCAGTTGCTAAATCTTCCTTGAGAGCCAGTGTGGTGTAGTGGTTAAGAGCGATAGACTCGTAATCTGGGGAACCGGGTTCGCTTCCCTACTCCTCCACATGCAGCTGCTGGGTGACCTTGGGCTAGTCACACTTCTCTGAAGTCTCTCAGCCCCACTCACCTCACAGAGTGTTTGTTGTGGGGGAGGAAGGGAAAAGGAGATTGTTGGCCGCTTTGAGACTCCTTCGGGTAGTGATAAAGCGGGATATCAAATCCAAACTCTTCTTCTTCCTCCTCACATATAGCCAGAATCCTGCTTCTGAACAGAGTAACCTCCCACCTTGCTGTTGTTCAGTTCCAGAAAGCATCATAGAACGTTCAGTCATACAGATACCAGATTTGTGAAATTCTTCTGCTTCCAAAGGCGAGGATTCATGTGAATTTGACACCTGCACAACGGCACATCCATATGGAATGCCCACACCAAAGGCAACATTATGTGTGTGGGAAAGAGGAGAACACCTGCTCCTTCAACCATAGGGTGGCTCTCAATCTGTCCCTTCTTGTCAGGTTTCCCGTGACTATAAATTGCAGCAAGATTCGTAGCACTATTTTCAGGTTCGTTGAGACTCGGTATTGCTTAACTCTGGCCTTTTAGTCCAAAAGAATTGCCTGCTTGTATATTGATTTCCACTATGAAGGCTGCTTCACCCATAGGGCTGGATTCAGACTCAAGTCATAGTTAGAGTAGACCCATTGAAATCTATGGAACTTTATGACTAAATCTGGATTCAGCCCATATGGCGGGCTCTGCCAACCTAGTACACTCCAGACACTTTGGAGTACATCTCCCAGGATTGCTGGGTGGGGCCAATGAGAGTTGCAGAAGATGGATTTAGGGAAACATGACTGGTTCTGCCCCCCCCCAGATGCTGAGCCAAGGGGGTACCTTCCCACCTCCTTCCCAAAGCCTAGTAAGCCCTTGCTTTGAGAAGGAAGTGTGAGGGCTCTGGCAGGGTCCTAGAGTTCCCCACCTCCTTCCCAAAGCCTAGTTAGCTTTTGGCAGCTTTGGGAAGGAGACAGAAGGGCTCTAGGACTCTTCCAGAGCCCTTACACCTCCTTCTCAAAGCCCAGCGCCTTGCTTACCCAGCTTTGGGAAGGCAGCTTTGGGCTCGGTGGGGAGCATCAAGTCTTGGGCTTGCACGGTAGCAGACTTTGGGCTCTCAAATTTCAATGGCACCTTGTGCAATGCTAAAATTTGTGAATAGTATGCTGCCACTGTAGAAACAAATTAACTTAAGATCACAGGAAGCTGCCTTATCCTGAATCAGACTATTTGGTCCATCTATCCCAGCATGGTCCCAGTATTTTCCAGTCCTAACGAGAGATTTTGAGGATGGAACCTGGGGCTTTCTGCATACAAGACACATGCTCTGCTACTGAGCTGAGTCCTTCCACTTCAGCTGCAAGGAAGTCCAGTTACATTTTCTGTAGAACGTATTTATGAATTTGATCCCAAACTAATTAAAGCTCATTCTCCTTCCCCCCTCCCCTTAAAAGGCAAGACTCTAGTGTAGTGGGAAAACAAAATATGTTTAGCCTGGTGGGGAATGTTGATATACGATATGATAAGCCGATGTACTGGACCAAAATTTAAATAACAGAAAATAAGAGGGCTCACCCTGGGCAATTTGAATTACACACTCATCTTTAATAATTAGACTCTGCCAAGGGAGAGGAGAGGAAACTAGGATACGTTGTTTCATAAAAGCTCTTTAAATGCATAATGCAAACACTAATTATTTATAAAGTAATGTTATAAACACAGCTTCTGATACTATTATTGCCTGGTAACAATCCAGAATAACTCTTGCTTAAGGAAATATTTTTCCACTTGCTCTGATTCAGCAGATCTCCATTCAGAGTTAATGATATTTCCAAAATGTTTATTAAGATGGTAAACTGGGCCTAATAGCATGTTCAATTTCATTTTGTTGTGCCACAGCAGGAGACCTCTTTATAGAAATAAAAGGTTTAACAGCATTCTAGTTTCACAATATTTTTATAACTCTGTCAATAACAACATACGTATGTGTATATGCCAAACATATACAATTCTCTGGGAAGATAGGCATGCAAATATTTTATCATAGGTTTATTGTGGATTTTAATTTGGCATTGAAAGTATTGTTTGATGCCCATTCAAGCGAGCTTGAGAGAAAAGTGTTTATTCTGTCGTACTGCATAAAGGCAGAATTAGGTACTAGGTACAAAATAACTGCAAAGTACACAGTATGGTGTAGTGGTTAGAGTGTTGGACTAGAACCTGGGAGACCATGGTTCAAATCCTTGCTCCACCATGAAACTCACTGGGTGACCCTGGGCCTGCCTTTTTCTCTCAGCCTCACAAGGCTGCTGTAAGGATAAAACAGGGAAGAACAGAACAATGTAAGCCTTCAGCTCAAAGGAGCAAAGGTGGGATAGAAGTTTCATTAAATTACATTAAATTAAAACATGTAGTCCTTATTCCTATGTAGTTTATTGTGTACAGCTACAAACCACCGTGGAAAACTACTTATTTATCTGTTGCCACTTTTGCTGCCATCCTGCTAATTTGGACAGCCATTTTCCATACAGTCAACTCACAACGTGTGCACCTTTAACTTGTACGATCACAGCTTTACACGTTTGGCGGCGGGCCACTCAAAACTGCACAAATTAAGCACACGCAAGGTGGAGAGATTTAAAGCTCTTTCTCCGTCAGATTTTCCCTGCACGGAAAGAGCTCTTAAGTTCTCAGAGTTGCTTGCTCAGGGCTGAGAGGCTTTTGCGAGACCTTGCGTGGCTGTCCAAAATAATAATAATAATAATAATAATAATAATAATAATAATAATAATAATAATAATTTATTATTTATACCCTGCCCATCTGGCTGGGCTTTCCCAGCCACTCTGGGCGGCTTCCAAAAAAATATTAAAATACTGTAATACATCAAACATTAAAAGCTTCCCTAAACAGGGCTGCCTTCAGATGTCTTCTAAAAGCCTGGTAGTTGTTGTTCTCTTTGACATCTGGTGGGAGGGCATTCCACAGGGTGGGTGCCACCACCGAGAAGGCCCTCTGCCTGGTTCCCTGTAACTTGGCTTCTCACAGTGAGGGAACTGCCAGAAGGCCCTTGGCGCTGGACCTCAGTGTCCGGGTAGAACGATGAGGGTGGAGACGCTCCTTCAGGTATACTGGACCGAGGCCGTTTAGGGCTTTAAAGGTCAGCACCAACACTTTGAATTGTGCTCGGAAATGAACTGGAAGCCAATGTAGGTCTTTCAAGACTGGTGTTATATGGTCTCGGCGGCCGCTCCCAGTCACCACCACAAGATCTTGCAAGAGCCTCCCTAAACTTGCGCGAGACCTTCCTCAGCAAGGCTTTTATGTTCTCCACCTTGTGGCAGGCTCTCTCTGCACAGCAGCTTCAGAAAGTTGCAGGTGGTCATACCAGGGTTGGCGCTAGGCTTGTTCCGACAATACACAATTTTGACTTTACACGCAATCTCCAGAATGTAATTCCCGCACAAGTTGTGAGTCAACTGTATTTCCATCCAGGGAGATGGACACATAGAGGGCCACCTCTAGGTTTGAGGGGACTCCTGGCAAATTGCATCTGGCGAATCCGATTGACACCAGCAGGGCTTACTGGCAGTGGGTTGCAGAAGCACCAGGATCAACGACGAACAACTTTGAGTTCCCTGCCATTTAAAATTGCTCATACTGCTCTGACATAGTGCCACCCAGGGCATCATGGTAAATTTAAAATGGTGGGTGGCTTCTCAGGCCAATCACTACCATCAGGTAAACCTGCAGCTGAAGGATCAGGCAGGTGGGAGGGCCAAAATGGGCATCAGCATGAGGGGAGAGACTCCATCAGGCAAGGCCTCCTTTCACCTGCCTTGCTCTACCCTCTGCTTCTCGATGTGTATTGTATTGTATTATATTATGTACTGTGGCTTGCCGTTGTTTTATTGCTTATAGTTTAGATATTATTGTAACTGTTGAGTGGATTTCTGTTTAACTTTTATATGTCTATATTATTATTTTATACTATTCTAATGATTGTTGAATGATACTTTTTTGATGGAGGTTGCCTATTTTAAAGTTATCTTTTATTATCACATTTTTGTATTGCATTAGATTGTTATAAGATGTACATTTTTTGTTTCTTCAGCCTTGAGTATTGTAAGACAGAAAGGCGGTATACAAATTAAAAATGATGAAAATGGTGATGATGGCACACAGTCGGGGCATTTGAACTGCAGCAGCTGCTTGGGATGATGAGCGCCTATGTTTGCTCTTTGCAGGCATGCTCCACGCTTTGGAGCTCAGTGACCCAGGCCCGTCCCCCAGCCACCTTTTCTTTTGCTCCAGAGGATTCCCCACAAAAACACTCTCTTTAAAACGCAATGGGAACAAGTAACCTATGAAAAACATGAACTGACATTTGCTCCGATTCAATGCCAAAGAGCAGCGTTTCGCGGGGGAAACTCCAGGATGAAAACAACAACAACAACACACAGACATACCCGGACACAGAGTTTTTATGTAAGTGTGGACCTGTGCATGGAAAGGGTGAGGCAAAAGGGAAGTGGGTGCATCACTCTGGGGATTTAAATTTACATTTAAATGCTTGTAAAAAATCTTCCCTGTGTGAAACAAGTGAGAGCTGCAGCAAGATAAGGCAGCGTGAAGCATTCTGTGACATTATCTCTTGTACAGTGGTACCTCGGGTTACAAACACCTCGGGTTACAAATGCTTCGGGTTACAAACTCCACTAACCCGGAAGTAGTACCTCAGGTTATGAAATTTGCCCCAGGATGAGAACGGAAATCGCGCGCCGGCAGCAGGAGGCCCCACTAGCGAAAGCGCGCCTCAGGTTAAGAACGGTTTCGGGTTAAGAAAGGACCTCCAGAACGAATTACGTTCATAACCCGAGGTACCACTGTATCTGGCTTTCCATTTCACCCCCACCCACCTGCAACATACAGCAATCACTGAGTGAACTCAGTTCTCATTGGAATGTGCGTTTGGGTTTCCACCTTGGTGGGCAAAGATTGTATCTCCTGCAAATTATGGGGCTCCCCCAATCCTGCTGCTATCTACCCCTTGTGAGATAGTGGTGCTGTTTTGGCTGTGAAAGCAATGGCATTCACGGCTTGAACATCAGAATTAGAGAGATGTCTGTTCTAGCCTATCCATTTTCCTAAATGCAGTGAAGGTTCTTCTCCAGGGTGGTAAGCAGGTAAGCATTCACAAACATTCTCCACTGATACAATCTTGAGAGAGCTGTACCGCATGATTATACAGAATGGGTGGATTGCCTTTTATTCAACTGATGGAGAGAGTTCATCTGCCAAACACATTAGCACAGTCTTCTAGAAAAACACCACCACTGGTGCATATTCTCCTCTGTTTTGATGTTCCTTGTAAGGCTGTGGAACTCCTATCTCTCTGCTCCTGATACATACTTGGGATCAAATCTTCTGAATGACCTTAACAGCTATAATGTTAACTCTGCCTGCAAGGGCATTGTTTTCGCCAGATTATAGAGTACACTTTTGGAAACAAAGGAAAATCAGCTACGGGTGCACCTGCTCTTTTGTAATTTGGGGGGATGCTTTTTAAAAAAATATCTTTTTGGCATGACCACCAGAACACAAACTACAGCTAACAAGCCTGCTATAATTTTGTGCTGTGTGGCTTCACATGCGTGTGTGTGTGAAAACGCTTAAATTTAGCCTCTCAAACTCCCTGCCAAGGAGTTAAATATAATAGGCAGGTTTTCAAAGGAGATTGAGAACTAGTAGTTCTCTCCCCAATGAAGCATGATTCACCTTTCAGAGGAGAGGCAAAACCAAAGGTCCTGGATGGTTAGAATGATTAAAGATCCCTAACTTAAGGATGCTATTAACCTTTGCACTTTAGTCAAATTACAAAATCATTACACTCTGCCCACCTAAATATTTCTGGCAGTTTTAATTAGATTTGCTACTACTAATCATATGCAGTCTTTGCAGGCTAATGCTGTTCATAGTCATAATCTCCCCCAGGTGAACAGACCTTCTTCCACCGCTCCCTGCATGGTTTTACTTTCCTGATTGCCTGCAATCTTTGACTGCAAGGAACAGTGTTTAAGCATTTACAGCTGAACCTCAAGATAATATAGTTCCACTGACTTAAAATGAATGGTCTCAGTACAATAAGCAGGTGCACAGAGGCAGGAGCAGTTCATAGGTTGAAGGATACGAGCCTCAGCAATGGAGTCAACCCTGTGCACAGACCTCCAGGCTGGTACCAGGATTGAGAGGGTCCTCCATTCTTAAGGAAATCAGCCCTGAGTGCTCACTGGAAGGACAGATCGTGAAGCTGAGGCTCCAATACTTTGGCCACCTCATGAGAAGAGAAGACTCCCTGGAAAAGACCCCAATGTTGGGAAAGATGGAGGGCACAAGGAGAAGGGGACGGCAGAGGACAAGATGGTTGGACAGTGTTCTCGAAGCTAGTAACCGAAGTTGACCAAACTGCAGGAGGCAGTGGGAGACAGGAGTGCCTGGCGTGCTCTGGTCCAGGGGGTCACTAAGAGTCGGACATGACTAAACGACGACAACAACATGGCAGTCACCCTCCATATCTCACTAGTGGTGGCAGTGGCAGACATTTAAATGTCTCAGAGTATTCATAATGCAGCATCACTCCTCAGCATTATGGGATTTGTTTTAAAAAGTGGTTCCCAAATCTACCACTCAGTGTGGGGGTGGGGGAAATGTCAGCACTAGTAGGCCCTGCAGCCGGCACCCCAACAGCTGCTCTTCATCCAAAATGGGAAGAGGGGACCTGCTATTTGCCAGGTGCAGCTGGACTAGATCCCCCATCATTTCTGACCATGCTGCCTGAGACTGATGGGTCTTGTTGTCTAACAATATCTGGAGGGCCACAGATCATTACCGCCCCTGCCCCCCAGCTGCTATATGAGAACTCATAATTATAGAGGGGATACCTCCCATTAAGTTAAATGAGGAATTCTCAGTTATTGTGCTTGTATGATCTATTAGCGTAACTGGAGCGAAAAGAGTGATCTGTGTAGGTCAAACCCAGCTGCCAACAATCTTAGTTGCACACAAGCATGACCAAGGAATAACCAAGGTGGTGGTGGTAGAAGCAGGGTTATTTTCAAAGGTTGTGGTCATTGGGATTGTTCAACTACCAAACCAGTGGTCCCATCAAATGCTCCCCTTGCCTTTTCCCCACATGCATGAATGGCTACAGTCCACTCCTAGGTGCATCTGGAAACATTGCTGTCTTTCACCCCCTCTGATCCCTGGTGGCTCACTCCACACTTATTGGAAACTATTGTGTGTGTGCGCATGTTAAGAGCATTGTGTCCTGCCTCCCCCTACCGATCTCTGCAATGCCTCCACCACTCATAACAATGAGAATTTTGCTAGCGCTGTGCAGACATTACAGTACAGAGAAATGGAGAATAAAGTTTTTCCATAGAATAAGGACTGTTTGGTTAAATGAGCAAAAAAGTTGTGCCAAACACACACAAAGGGAATTAAATTCCCTGTTGCCTGATATGCGCAGCTAGGAAAACCGTCCAGAAAAACAACAGCACAGACTCAAAACTATTCCACGGAGTCCCTAAATTTATAATTTAAGGCATCAATCTGGAATGTTATGTCTTTGATGGCTTGTAAAAAAAGCCAACTGATGTGATTGGCGGCATTTTAAATACATGAGGTCTCAGCATAATTGAATTGTCTTGGTCTTAATTACATTCCATTGGGATTCTCTTTTTTTAATCTAATTACTATGCAACTTGAAGAAAGCCTTATTATGAGCATTGATTTGAAATCTCTGATATGTTTAATAACATCAGCATTCCAAAAATAGCTGCAGCAGGGGATGTCTGAGTAAAACTCATTTGTCTACATTCTTATGCTGTCTTTCGGTCAGGTTAACATCAAACTGCTGGCTTACCTTGTCATCCAATTTCCGTGCACTGAAGGAAAGCTCAACATAGTCATCGTTACCAGATAATTCTTCAGCAATCACCTAAGTGAAAAATCACAGATAAGTTTAAATGGAGGAGGGGTGGGGGTGGAATTAAATCTGGAACAGTGCCATTTCCTAATGTGCCTTCATGAAGATTTTACTTATGTAGTAAGCCCTGTGAGGCTGCAGAAATGTGACAAATGTGACAAGGAAGCTCGCCTGATGCCTTTGTTAAATATCTTTAGGCGCCAGGAAAAAAAGTCCAGCTTCTCCCAGGCCTTTGGTTAATTAAGCCATCTATGTCCTCTTAAGCTGTGTGTGAGGAGTGGTGGTTTTTGCTTTTGTTACTATGCATTTTTGTGATTTTATATTGTAAACTGCCCTGTGATTCGCGGATGAGGGGCGGTACAGAAATTTTAAAAATGAATGAAATGAGGCACAAATGCCAATATAATTTAAAGCCAGGATATCCCATTTCTGGGCACCATTGTTAATTCAGCCCTGGGGACCCACTCCACCGTCTCTCAAGACAGACAGATGCCAACCAAACAAGGGCACCACTGCTCACCAGACAATGAGCTGAGAGGATGGGGCAGAAGTCTATTTTGTCCATTCTGACAGAATCACGCTGAATAATAAATCTGTTATCCTAGCAATAAGGGCTTCGTGGTGTGGAGAATACAGACTTACACATAGCTAAGCAATATCATTACAAGCACTATCCCGAGAGGGAGACAACGTTAAAGTATGAGTCGCTCTCACACTCATGTACACAACTGAAACTTTTTTTAAATAAAAATGTTTCAGTGAAATTGAGACTGATCCCCCTCACCCCTGTGTATAAGGTAAAGGTAAAGGGACCCCTGACCATTAGGTCCAGTCGTGACCGACTCTGGGGTTGCGGCACTCATCTCACTTTATTGGCCGAGGGAGCCGGTGTACAGCTTCTGGGTCATGTGGCCAACATGATTAAGCCGCTTCTGGCGAACCAGAGCAGTGCACGGAAACACTGTTTACCTTCCCGCTGGAGCAGTACCTATTTATCTACTTGCACTTTGACGTGCTTTTGAACTGCTAGGTTGGCAGGAGCAGGGACCGAGCAACGGGAGCACACCCTGTCGTGGGGATTCGAACCGCCGACCTTCTGATCGGCAAGTCCTAGGCTCTGTGGTTTAACCCACAGCGCCACCCGCGTCCCTCCCATGTGTATAAAGGTAAAGGTACCCCTGCCCATATGGGCCAGTCGTGTCCGACTCTAGGGTTGTGCGCTCATCTCACTTAAGAGGCCGGGTGCCAGCGCTGTCCGAAGACACTTCCGGGTCACGTGGCCAGCGTGACGAAGCTGCTCTGGCAAGCCAGCACCAGTGCAGCACACAGAAATTCCGTTTACCTTCCCGCTATAAAGCGGTACCTATTTATCTACTTGCACTTAAGGGTGCTTTCGAACTGCTAGGTGGGCAGGAGCTGGGACCGAAAGATGGGAGTTCACCCCGCCACGGGGATTCGAACCACCGACCATATGATTGGCAAGTCCTAGGCACTGAGGTTTTACCCACAGCGCCACCCGCGTCCCTATCCCCCTGTGTATAGCTGCATATAAAAAAAAATATGTGTTGTGTTGTAGGGCTGGGCGATAATCAGCTTTTCAACACTGTGATGTATCACCAGCCAAACTTCGCAATACATTGCAATGTTGAAAAGCAGAGGAAGGAACAAGCTGCATTGGGCCTCAGCAGGAGCAATGGTGATTTCGCCCTGATGCCTTGCAGGACCAGGGCTGATGGAGCTCGTTCCTCCACGTGCCAGGCAGTGGCTGGAGTCTGTCCACTGACAGCAACCAGCACGCTGAGGGAGAAATGAGCTGCACTGGCTCCGGCGCCTCATTTCCCCCTTGGTTTGAGGGCCAGAGCACGATGGGGCCTTCACCCATGATATGCCACTGAGTGAAGTTGCCATGGCACTCTGGCCCTCAAACCGGTCCTGGGCGATGTATTGATACATCACCCAGGCCTAGTGTGGAGAAAGGGGATCAGGAGAAGTTTTTCTTCCTTTCTCATAATACTACGGAAGATTCAGTGTAGACAAACTGAGTCAATTTTCCACACGCTGCAGAGGTAAACTATGGTATCTGCTCCCACAAGAAGGAGTGGTACCTACTGTGACGTTAACATATGAGAGTGCTGGAGGTGAAATAGTTAAACAACTTACCCAATCAGAACCCAAGGGGGTGGAGTCAGAGGGACTATAAAACCAGCTCTGGGAGGGGCGAAGAGGGGAGTTCGTTGGGAGTTGGGTGGTTGGTTGGAGTGGGAGTGAACTGGGATAGAGTCTGTGGGTAGGTTGAGTTAGTGTAGCGAAATAAGCTGAGTCAGGAACAGTTAGGAGCTAGGAAGACAAGTAAATATCTGAGAGGTGGTTTAGTGAGTGAGAGCAGGTAGCGGAAGTTATAGGTCTGGATAGCCACCCCATGATTGTAATTGACAGATACCGTTTATGAAACCACACGCTTGTTAAACTGCAATAAACAAACAGAAGTTTATGTTCCAATTTAACCCTGACTGGACTCAGTATTGTACCAGGTAGGGTCTGGGTGGTGGCAGTGAGAAATAAAGTGGTGGCACAGGGGGCTCAATAGACGGTGAAACGTCTGGGGACCCTGTGTGATCGCCACACCTATCAAATTGGATGGTTTTTTAAAGGATTAGACAAATTCATGGAGGGCTAGGCTGTCAGCTATCACTAGCCACAATGGCCATGGTCTGCCTCTACCACCAGAAGCAGAATACCTCAGAATAATTTTGGGGAGAGAGTGATCCTGCGCACATGTCCTGCTCATTGTTTTGCCATCAATATCTGGCTGGGTGCTGTGACAACATGATGCTGGACTAGATGGGTCTTCAGCCTGCGAAAGCAAACACTGGCAACTTCTACTCCCATTTCCATATTTGCTGAAATTCTCTCACACCCCCAAGTGTTTCTCTTTACTTATTTGTTTTAGACAAGTCACTGAACATTTGACTGCTCCTTATAATCTAGACAAAATTACTCTTCCAGGCTCACTGACCGGATGATTCACGCTGATCTCATTTGTCTGATGGGTTTCAGGTCCATGAGAGACATTTAACTAGGTTACAAATACTGTCAATATAAATTTTAAACCCCATTAAAATTTCCCTGAGTTTTTAACATTGCATTTTGTGGCCACATGCCCATATTGTAATGCTGATTAGATAATTCCTCAAATAATGGGAAACTAAAGAAAATACCTTGGGTTATATCTGAACTTGGGTTGCAGCGTTACCTATGTATACACAGAAGTCCTATTGAATTCTAGGGTCTTAGAGTTAGGATTGAAATCTAACTTGTTTATACTTTGTTCCTATTGAAATTGGTGCGGATTAAGTTCTTATTGATCTGTCCCACTGATTTCACTGAGACTTAGTGCAATTAAATTTCTGTTGCAACACACTAAAACTGCTAACCCTTTGCAAGCTGGTACATGAAGATTACATTAAAAAGTGCTCATCCATAAGTCTGTTTTTTCCCTGTTTCCCTGTTTTCATTCTGTGATTTTTTAAAAAAACCCACCACAAAACTGTATTTAATTTTTGCACTTGTATTTAAATACATTTTTAAACAATCTGGGTTATAGTCAATGTGAGGAATATTGCATCTTTTTTATTTATAAAAAATATCCTGAGGCAAAAGAAAAGCTTATTCAGATGGACCTACCGTTATGGAAGATTTTCCTGCCGTGTTGCCATGTTTCAATAAAGATTTTGAGAGTTTTCTCTGTGAAACAATCTGCAGGAAATGATAAGAGAGGGTGTTAGAAAATGTATCTAGGTTTGTGATGTAATTTTCCTCTAAGAAATGTATGTACATGCCTCACCAAATAATTCACTAAAACAGAGATAAAGTAATTCCACAGGGCAGGAGATCGCAATCTGGTTTTAAAGATGAAGGATTAGTGAACGATCTCAAAATAGTTCTTGCACAGAAACTTAGAAGAAACCTAGAATCAAGGTTGCAATTCTGAACACACTTGTTAGGGAGGAAGCTTCAACTAGTACAGTGGAACTTACTTCTGGGCAAAAAAATCCAACATGCATATAGGATTGTTGCCACCTCTGTGACAAATGGGTTTTTCAGTTGTGGCCCCATTTGCGGACTGTGTTTACCAGAGAAGCAATGACTAGCACTTTCCTTCAGTTTTTTTACTTGTCAGGCTAAGACATTTGAATTAACTCAGGCTTTGGGTGCTGAAGTTAGCCATTACTCTTTTGCTCATCTTTTTGTGGGGTGGGGTAGGACATACAATTTTTACTGTATGGTTGGATGAGCATTTGGGGAATTTTATATTGCATGCTGTTTTTAATTTGGTTTTATTTGTTTGCATTCCCTGGTAAGTCATTCTGAGGCTTTTTTAACAAAGTAGCAAGCTGAGGTAAACCATCATCATTTCCCATGTTCCTGCAGTGCCTTGGTGGGCACATACTTAACTTGTGTCTGTTAGGGGGGAAAGCAGGTATAGATATCATCATCACCATCATTGTAAAAACAATAACCTTTCAAGTGAAATGGATATCATTTCTAGAAGATGAAGAAAAGGTGAGCAACCACTTACAGTGGTACCTCGGGTTACATACGTTTCAGGTTACATACGCTTCAGGTTACAGCCTCCGCTAACCCAGAAATAGTGCTTCAGGTTAAGAGCTTTGCTTCAGGATGAGAACAGAAATCGTGCTCTGGTGCCGCAGCAGCAGCAGGAGGCCCCATTAGCTAAAGTGGTGCTTCAGGTTAAGAACTGTTTCAGGTTAAGTACGGACCTCCGGAACGAATTAAGTACTTAACCCGAGGTACCACTGTATTTACAACCTCAGAACTTTTTTTGTCTGAGAGTGCGGGCTCATGGTGAGAGGGCAAAAGACTTTCTGAAACTGCTCCTGTTTTTGTTCTAAATGGCTTTTCTTTGTTATCTATGTCATTTTAAATTGTGATTGATATTAATGATGTATTCTTAGTTTTAGATTTTGTTGTGGAAATTGCTTTCCATTTGATTGTGTACATTTCGATGTGTTTTATTTATTGTTTATGACTTTTGTGATGTTGGTAATTATGTAAATCTCGTCATGTTGCAAGCCGCCTTGAGCATTGTTTTAACTGTGGAAAGGCGGCATCCAAATAAAATGATGATGATGATGATGGTGAAACTCACCTTTTCAGTCATCACCTCCACCTGTTTCATAGTCTGGGCAGCACCAGTGATAATCATCCTGGTGGTCCCCATTTTTCCCTCACAGGGCATGGCCCTCACTCTGATTTGTCAACTCATGGCATCACCATGAAGCCAAATGAGAGCGAGGGCAATGCCTCAGAACATCCCAAAACGAACAGCACAAACGAACCCTTGCATCTGGAACTAGGGAGAATGGCTTGCAGCTGACAGACATGACCTGGCACCAACACCTCTTGTTTGGGAAACCAATCAGTGGGAGATAATACGTTTTGGTCATGCATCTACCTGAAGCTACTTCTGCCTTAAGCCACAGCCTCCGAAGCATCAAATAAAACAGATATTGCTGCTTTTTTGATTCAGTGTCTGCCCGCATGGCTAGAAGATTGAGGTACCCTGTCAATCTGCAAGCTGTTACAATTATCTGTCATATGCTCACTTAACTTCCTGGGGGGGGGGGAACATGATTGGCACCTATTTTCTTCTCTGGCAACTGTGCAATAAATCAAAATGTGCCACAGCTTCAATGGTGGAAGGAAGAACACTATGAAAGAGGAGGGCTGAAAAGCAAAGCTTCATTTATGAGAAGCAAATAGCAAATGCAAGACCAACTAAAATGTTTGGGCTAGCTTTAAAAAAAGAGCTCTGTCTCTTGCATTTGAGTACCCATTTGGTCTGAGCTACATTTTCGTGCTTCTTTTTTTAAAAAATAGACAAATGGTATGCAAAATGTTTTGCAAAAATATTATGTGCATAATGCATGTAAGAGTCAAGCCCCAACGTGATACTAAGTTTCTGCAGCATCATTTTAATGTGTAAGTATTTTTATACAGTGATATGCTCTGCTGTATGTTTCTGCATACTTTCAAAAACCCGGAGCATATATGCAAGCAATAATACACATAACAGTGTACATAATATGTGAGAATGGGTCATATTGTTAATTGAAGCGGTAAAAAATAATAATACTTCTTGTTGAAATCAAGGAACAAGACGTGAATTAGAAAAGCATTGTGTGGATTGGCTTGACATTGACATTTTCAGAAAATACTGTCCCTGCTAATGATTCCCCACCTCCACCTTCACAACAACTTTGTGAGGGGGTTGTGCTGAGAAATAATAATAATAATAATAATAATAATAATAATAATAATAATAAATACCTTTATTGTCAATATACAACCTGTGTATAATGAAATAAACCAAGCCTCCCCCCCAACACTCAATCTCATTGCACTCTGTGTGCTTGTCACACAACACACCAACCCCGAAAGTCAGTTGCACTATATTATTTTCTGTTCAGCAGCCTAACAGCCCATGGATAGAAACTGTTTTATCCCACCTTTGTCGCCAGTATTAAGTAGTGGATTGACAAAGCAGACCACACAGAGATTCCTCCAAGTAGTTCTTTAAAAGTAAGCTGGAACTGAACTGAACTGAACTGAACTGAAATTAACTGAACTGAACAGCTCAGCCGACCTGCTTTTATAGGCAGCCGGCTGTCAACATTGTAACAACAACAACCCAGGGTTTCCTGCCTAATTTAACTGATGTGGACCTGAGTGAAAACTATATACATAATACCCCTGGTGGCCAGGGTAGCACTTCAATACATAACAAGCCTGTTGGTACGACTGGTTATAATTCTATATCTCCTGCCTCAGGGTAGAAGATTAACCCTGGCTCATTCAGCTTCTTGGTTAATTGGGGGACGGGGTGTCAGCAGTGATTTCACTATCCAATTCTATGACCGACGTTCTGCTTAACAGTATCATATAACCTCCCACCACTCATTGAGAGCCATTGTTCATAGCAGAGAGAGTGTTGCCCTGGAGAGTAAGGTAAAGGGACCCCTGACCATTAGGTCCAGTCGTGACCAACTCTGGGGTTGCGGCGCTCATCCCGCTTTATTGGCCGAGGGAGCCAGTGTACAGCTTCCGGGTCATGTGGCCAGCATGACTAAGCTGCTTCTGGCGAACCAGAGCAGCGCACGGAAACGCCGTTTACCTTCCCGCCGGAGCGGTACCTATTTATCTACTTGAGTTTGACTGCTAGGTGGGCAGGAGCTCACCCCATCGCAGGGATTCAAACCGCCAACCTTCTGATCAGCAAGTCCTAGGCTCTGTGGTTTAACCCGCAGCACCACCTGCGTCCCTTGCCCTGGAGAGAGAGAAGTTCAAAAACCCACCCAGCTGTGAAGCTCACTTTAGGACTTCTGGTAGGTTGAGAGATTGTGACTGGCCCTAACTTACTTTGCAGGATTGATGTAAGGACAAAATTTGGCGGAGGCCATGTTCACCACTCTGAGCTCCTTTGAGGAAGGAGCAAGATAGAATGCAGTCCATAAACAGGTACAAGATGGGATTCATTGCAAACCTTCCAGTAAGAAACCCTGAGAGATTTCTAATGAAGTGTCAAACACTGAGATCTTTGCTCATGCAGTAGCTACATTTTCTTAAATAGCATGGTTGGAATTATTTTGATGCTTCTGTCACTCACGCGCTCGTTTAAAGGAGTGCACAAGGAGTGCCACAGCAAATATTTATCACACAGAAATGCGGCTTTTTTGTTCTCCCAGCCACAAGCTGTCAAACAAACGAATAGTAAAATGGATCAATTTGGCAGTTAAATGCCTTCATCATTGCCTTTGACAGTAATGAAAAATTAGGCAATGCAGGGCATTAATTATATAATTGAGAGGAAATCAATTTTTACTGGCATTAAACTGCCCTTTGAATATGCATGCCTCTTAACTAGTCACCTTTTGGAAACTGCCATCAATTATAAATCATGTTTATTGCTTATTTATAGGCATAAAAATCCCCTACCAAGAAAGATCATAAAGACTGCTGGCTTCTAAGCAAGCAAGTTGCAACCAAGCAGAAAACAGATATTAGAAGCAGCTGAAATATCAAAAATGCAAACAAACAAATATCAGTAGTTCAGGGGTCAAGTTTCAAGGAAGATCTCCGATATGACTAAATGAGCACCCTTTGACTGTCTTAAGTTTGACCTCTTTTGTCTGCATTTTGCAGGCGAAAACTGGCTTTCAGTGGGTCAAAATTAATCTGTTAGACTTATAATACAGTTCTCAGTCTGTACTTTGCTGATCTTCATTACGATAATGGAAAACTTCCCAGGCTCAATGTCAGATGATAATGGTGCACTTGGGCCCATGCCTGCAAGGGGGTCCAGACTTTGATTATTTTTATTTTTAGTTTTAGTTTTAAGTAAGCCTATATCCTTCCAAGAAGGAAGGTAAACTGATGCAAAATGTGTAGGCAGCTTTCTAACTGATTTCTGTGAGATGAACCAGCCTGGCTGGTCCCACCTTTCAGTGCTTTTAGCCAAGCAGTGAAGTCAAAGTTGTGATTGACAAGTGAGATATTTGGACAACCAGTGATAGGAATTACTGGGGTCCGAAAGAGCTGCAGTTTCTCCCTCCCCTTTAGTGCACCTTATTATTAATTTATTATTATTATTATTATTATTATTATTATTATTATTATTATTATTATTTTATTTTAATGAGGGTGAAAGGAGAGAGCGCAAAATATGGTCTGAAGCTCAACATCAAAAAAATGAAGATCATGGCCACTGGTCCCATCACCTCCTGGCAAATAGAAGGGGAAGAAATGGAGGCAGTGAGAGATTTTACTTTCTTGGGCTCCATGATCACTGCAGATGGTGACAGCAGCCATGAAATTAAAAGACGCCTGCTTCTTGGGAGACAATGACAAACCTAGACAGCATCTTAAAAAGCAGAGACATCACCTTGCCAACAAAGGTCTGTATATTAAAGCACTGGGTTAAGGTGAAGGAGGCATGGGCTCTGGTGCAGTTTCCAAAATAGCTACCTTTTGCAGGGATGAGGTGTGTGTGTAAGACTGTGTAAGACTGTAACCAGACCATTGTGAGGAGATGCCTTTGTGTTAAAACAGAATTATAATAACAGCAACGATTAAAAAAGCCATCAAATTCAAACCTTCATTTCATCCAGTTCCTACATGGAGAAAGCACTATGAACGAGTTTTGCCAGTAGTTATAGATTTACCCAGAAAGTAATAAGCAGGAAAGCCATGGCTCCTACCTGTCCAAGAGTACATTCCATGCCACCAAGGAAGTCTGCATCCTTAAGCCCATTGTGGTTGCTGCTGATGTCATGGACTTCAAATCGCAGCCGTTGAACCTCTTCAAAATAGAAGTCCACTGTGAAAAGCTTTGAGAAGATGGGATTTATGCAAGTTCGGATCACTTCCGTCCTGTCGACCTGTCAATCAAAATACAGTTTACATGAGTGGGGTTTTTTTCTTCAACTGGAGGAAAAATGACATGTAAAAATCTCTTCCATCAAGTGGAAGAAGGGGTGTAAATTATGGCTGTTTAGCACAACTACTGCTGAAAAACACTTTCTTTAAAACAAAAGACTATCAGGACATGAGACATTTTTGATGATGATGATGATATATATATTATATTTTTGGGCCTCACTAAAATAGGTTTGGTGAAGTTTTAAACCAGCCTTCACCAATGTGGTACCCTCAATAGGTTTCGTGCTACAGCTCTCATCAACTGTAATCCAAAGTATCTGGGAGGTGCAAGGTTGCTGAATCCTAGCTTAAAGGTTCATACTTTTCAGAAAAACAAATAATTGGGGTGTTCACATGTTACATTCAGTGAGTGTACAGTCTGTGTACCTGCATACCCAACAGTTCAGCTGTACACTTGTTCAGTTATTCACATGTAATGTTCAGCAAGTGTACAGTCTGTACACCTGTGCACACAATAGTTGAGTTCTACACAACTGTGAACAAGCACACCCTCTTTCACACAAGCACTTGCACGTGTACAGACAGCTTGTCCCTGTGTCCAGCGTAATGTGTGAACACACCTATTAGTGGAAATAAAACAGCATGCAGATGGGTAGAATTTCTTCATTAATAGACAGCAAAGGAGATGAGCTTAGGCAAAATTTTATCATCTGAACATTTGGGATACATAAAAGATGCAGGATTGATTGCTGATTTGCACATGCAAATCAGATGTTTCATTCCTTGCCAACCTGCAGATGATCATGTGAACAGTGAAAGGCTTTATGATGTAAATTCAGCAAAGGTTAGTCAAAATAAGCAATTCCCATAGAAAGCGATGGCACGGGACTCAGTTGAAACAAAAACAAGACCCAGCAATTTGCAAATGGGCTCAAGATGGGACTAGATGTGATGAAGAACATGGGATGGCTGCCAAAAATGGCAGCCTCATTTTCAGTTCTTTATCTTCTCCCCTGTAGTAATGGGAGCATGTGACTTGATGTTGCAAGTAGGACTTTCTCCTGCCTCCCACCGCATTACACATCATCATCTGCTTCTGGGAGGGAAAAGCAAATTACTCTAGATGCCAGAACAAAGAGGGAAGTAGTCAGGGAAGCTCAGGAGAGAGAATCCTTCTCTGTCCCCATACACCCCAGCTGCCTCAGGGCATCTGTCTCCCAGCTCCACCCAGTATGACAGCCGAGACCCTGCCTGCCTGGGCATTGTCTCACCAGAGCGGTGCATGCTCTGCTTATCTCCTGCTTGGACTACTGCAATGCACTTCTGTGCGGGGCCACCTTTGAAGGTGACTCAGAAATGACAACTAATCCAGAATGCAGCAGCCAGAATGGTGACTGGGAGCAACCGCTGAGACCATATAACATCTACGTTGGCTCCCAGTATGTGTCAAACAGATGGATAACTACATGCCTTTTGGAGGATATATGAAGGCAGCCCTGTACAGGGAAGTTTCTAGTGGTTGAGGTTTTGTTGTGTTTTTAATATTTTGTTGGGAGATGCCCAAAGGGGGTCACCCAGTCAGATGGGTGGCATATAAATAATAAAATTATTATTATTCTGAGAAGACTAAAGCTGAATTTCTTTGAACTGGAACTTAACTTATATTATAATTTTTATTGTTAATGTCTGCAATGTCGCTTGTATTGTCTGTTTTATTATTCAATCAAATAAAACAAAGCGATATAACAAACCATAGTTAAGCAAGCCATGGTTTATAAGCCAACAACAACAAAAAAGAAAAAAAAAGAAGGACATTCTTGTTGAGTGTTTCTGGTGACACGTTCCTGTTCCTCATCAACGTCTCATTCCACCCTTAGTCGTGACCTGCTGGATTCTGCCTACTGTGCTTGAGGAAGGAAGATCAGAGAGTTCTCACTCTGTGAATCACGTCTGCAAATGCTGTGAAGGTGGAATCAAATCATAACAGCTCTCCATGGTCTGAGGCCTTTCAAGAAAGCACCACTCAAACTCAACGACAGTAGCTTTTCACAAGCTTTAGATTTTGATCGAAGAATTGATTGAAGGTCGAAGCACAAATATGGTCTTGGCAGACTTTAGGATTTAATGACTGACAGCACAACCCTACATTTGTCTACTTAGAAGTAAGTTGCACTATATTCAAGCCATCTCATTTCCTAGCAAGTGTCCACTGCCATATAAAAACCTATAGAACTTGTGAGCAGGATACAGCATATCACCTACCCAGTAGGCCACTACCATCATTGGAAGATGCCCTGTCACCTTGTAATATTATGGAAACGGTCCTTCTCTGTAGTGTCACCAAAACCCTGGAATACCATCGCTCATGCCATTTTGAATGTGCCATGTTTCAGACACCTTTTAGAAGTGTATTTCTTTGTTCTCTGATCACCAATTATTTCCAGATTGTGCTACTCAGTAATGAGAGCCAGTATTTTACTATGTTTTGAAACTATGTATCTCTTAGATGACATGCACATTCCTGAAATGTTCCATTTTGTTTTGTTTTGAGAATGTGTTTGAACCATTTTCAATCTTAAAAAATAGTTTAATATAGACATTTATAAAAAACATAAACATAAACATAAATATATATTTTAGCTTTGCAGATTTGTGATTGTATACTCTCTTGTATGCCTCTTGGAGATTATTTCTGTGAAGCAAGACACACATATTTGAAAGAAATTATGTGCATTAAAAATCATTAAATGGTCATTCCTAAATATTGATTAAATCTGAGAAGCCTAAGAGAGAAAACCCTGAATGTGGCTGTGGAGAGCAGTGTTATTTTTAGGACTAATGGAAATTAACAAGATGAAACTTTCCAGGCAGCAATAACTTATATGAGATTCCAACAGAAGCACAAAGCAATTTACACTTCACTTGGTAGCTCATGAGTAAGTTTGGCTTTTTATTATTAACTCTGCTTTCACACCACTTCATCTCCATTCCACAAATGGTCAGAAAGGTCACCATGCTTTAGAGCTATTGCTTTCACATTGACTGACGTTTGAGAATAGTGATGAGTAGCTCACGGGACGTGGGTGGCGCTGTGGGTTAAACCACAGAGCCTAGGACTTGCCGATCAGAAGGTTGGCGGTTCGAATCCCCATGATGGGGTGAGCTCCCATTGCTCGGTCCCTGCTCCTGCCAACCTAGCAGTTCAAAAGCACTTCAAAGTGCAAGTAGATAAATAGGTACCACTCCAGCGGGAAGGTAAACGGCATTTCCGTGCGCTGCTCTGGTTCGCCAGAAGCAGCTTAGTCATGCTGGCCACATGATCCAGAAGCTGTACGCCGGCTCCCTCGGCCAATAAAGCGAGATGAGCGCCGCAACCCCAGAGTCGGTCACGACTGGACCTAATGGTCAGGGGTCCCTTTACCTTTACCTTAGCTCATGTGAAGCTCTTTTTTTCAGCATAGTGTTGGAATGTCCCAGGATTCGTGCACTAACCTAATTCTTTCAAATCCCTGCTTTGCTCCAGGGGTGAGTTATTTAGGCTGCAATCCTAGACCTCTGCCTTGTAAATAAGCCCACATGACTTTTCATGCGTGACAAACTACACCTGCTGAAATGGCGGTGAGCTTGGCACGGTGCAAGCACAGCAGCGGAGTCAATCTGGCACTCCCATTGCTGTGTTTGCCCAGCGCCAGCTTCTGCCACCTTGCCCTCCTCCTCTCAGTAAGCACAGCAACACAGCAGATGGGAGGCCAGTTGCCCTGTAGCTCTCTCCATGCAGCCACCCATCCCCAATGACTAGCCAATGGATGCCCTTTCATGACACCCCAATTCATCTGCCTCTCTCTGCTTAATAGTAGAGCTGGCCCTGTGTTGTTGTTGTTAAAATTTCTGTAGCACCCTTCATCCAAAGATGCCAGGGCGGTTCACAGCAGAAAATGAGAAGACAGTGGTACCTCGGGTTATGTACTTAATTCGTTTCGGAGGTCCGTTCTTAACCTGAAGCTGTTCTTAACCTGAAGCACCACTTTAGCTAATGGGGCCTCCTGCTGCCACCGCGCCACCGGAGCACGATTTCTGTTCTCATCCTGAAGCAAAGTTCTTAACCTGAAGCACTATTTCTGGGTTAGCAGAGTCTGTAACCTGAAGCGTATGTAACCCGAGGTACCACTGTACAAAAAATAAAATAAAAACAAAACAAAAACAAACCACCACCACCCACACTTAAATTTGGGATATTATCATCTATTTTATTCTCAAGTTACCATATCACTACTTTGCTTCATATATATTTGTTCTTATAGAACAAGATACTACTACAGCATTTAAGAAATAGCCCTGCATAATTTCTAGAGCTTTCTCTTACACCCCCCCTCTGCAGTCCGATCATTTTTCTTCCGCTGAGAAGGCCTTTACATTCTCTGAGCTACTGCTTTAACTAATCATTAGGTACTTGATATTCTTGAGTGAGGTGCCTTTCAAGTGCATTCAAATGCACTTCTTCAGAGAGGTCCAGAATTTTGAGGCTGATCCAGCTGCTGTAAGAAGTGTGACTCTCCATTAAAATATGAAATGAACAGAAGACTTTTTTTTAGGTCATTCAGTTTGACTGGGAAGAAAATACATGAAGTAGAATAAATGAGCTATTTGAATTCTATGCTTCACTTTCCCCATAATTCAGTTCATGTACTTCTCTTCTTTTAGTTTTGATGATATGCCAATACCCTGCCCACACTAGTTCTGTCTGTCTATTTATTTATCTATCTATCTGCATACACACACACACACACACACACACACACACGTATTATGAAAAGTTGTTCATTATACATTTCAAAATCTCTTAAGATAGCATAGCTAAATTTTGCATTCCTGACATCAAGGAGTAGGTTTCTACCGACGTTTGGACATATTTGGACACCATTTTGAATCAAGATGACAGGCTGAACCTTTCATAATTGTACTGATTTGAACCACTGATTTCAAGACTGCACTAGTTTTTCAGTTTACCAGCACACCCATGAAGAAGACTCATGACTCAACTTACTACAGTGGTACCTCAGGTTAAGTACTTAATTCATTCTGGAGGTCCGTACTTAACCTGAAACTGTTCTTAACCTGAAGCACCACTTTAGCTAATGGGGCCTCCTGATGTTGCCGCGCCGTTGGAGCACAATTTCTGTTCTCAGCCTGAAGCAAAGTTCTTAACTGAAGGTAATATTTCTGGGTTAGCGGAGTCTGTAACCTGAAGCGTATGTAACCTGAAGTGTATGTAACCCGAGGTACCACTGTATTGTTGTTGTTTTTGTTGTTGTTATTATTATTATTATTATTAGTTTGACCAAACTGTGGGGAGCAGTGGAAGACAGGAGTGCCTGGTGTGCCCTGGTCCATGGGGTCACCAAGAGTCGGACATGACTAAACAACAACAAAAAATATTATTATTATTAGAATTTATATACCACCCTATACCTGGAGGTCTCAGGGCAGTTCACAGAACAAAATCAAAATATAAAACCACAAAATATATAATCAAAATAAAAACAAATAAACTTACATGGTTTAAATGGTTATATTTGTTACATATAACAATTTAGAAGATCTGCCACAAATCAAATAAATCTAATCATAGGAGTCCAGGCAGGTGAGGTTGTCATAAAAAGGGATTAAATCCCTTTCCGGTGGACATGTTAACAGCTGCAGCATGTGGCCATACAGAAAAGGACTCTTCCTCTTTGCTGTGTGAACTTGGGTTATGTGGATCTGACAGGCACACCCTGGCGCCACTGTCCAGCATTCGCCAAGGGGCGCATACCAAGTCTAAAGGGCACCCCCAGGGACCACCTTCTACACACTAGTGAAAATGGCAAAGATGTTATTTTATTAGAGTGGGAAACCAAAGATGAAGAGGTTAAATCAGTTATGATTAAATGGGCTCAGGATGTGGGACACAACATTCAACTGGAAAGTTGGGGGAAATTGTGGAATGTTGACATAAAATTCACAGACTGCATACTATTAAGAGAGAATTACATGAAAATGATGTATAGATGGTATATCACACCTTTTAGCTTCAGCCAAATTTTTGCCTTCAGAGAAACAAAAATGAAGATGAACCGTCTTTGGACTCTTGCATTCTCACCATATTTACATCTTACGAGCAAACGCTGCAAGATTTACATTCTTTCAAGCCTCCTTACTTTGGATGTTGCTTGATCCCAATGGTCCCAATGAAACCAACATCGGTGCAATTTAGAACTTAACTACTTATAATTATATTAACATTGTAATAATTATTGTTATAACATAAACACTGCTGAATGAAGGGGTTGTTCACCTTACTGAGGATCCAGAAAGTGATCTGTTCAGAATGCAGAATGAGACTCTTCAATTACTTTTTTTATTTATTTTAAAGGTGTTTGTGATTGGAAATGCCTTTTAAGGTAGACAAACAACAGTCAATATTAAGCAGGCGTGGCATAGTTAAATAGGATTTTTTTTTGAAGCTATGTTTACTCACAGCAATCAAGACTGCTAAATTCTGAGAAGTCACATTCTGAAGAATGATTTCAGCTTCATTCACTTAAGAAATTTTAACACTTAACAATCAAGTTGAAGGAAAGAAGTGATTTTTTTTAAAAAAATATCCAAACAGTAACTTGTAAACAGGTTTGTCTATCAGAAAATAGAAGAGAACAAACAATGGATATATTTAAAAAATAAATAAATGATGCCCTCACATCATAACTGCTGATGCCTGGAAATAAATAACTTTAATTTTCTTTGTCTATAGTGATGCTGTTACTATGAAGATCATTATCTGATCTTCTTACATCGGTGTGTTAACCTCATTACATCGTTCCTGTAATTTGCCACTTAATGAATTGCCTATAAATAGCAATCCAATAAGGCATTTGATGCTGCTAAAGATCTCCTAATGTATACGCTTGGGTAAGCAAAGCATGATTAATACTCATGCTCAGAGATGGGTTTATGAATCATATCAATTGATACAGATCCAGTGCAGCTGTCAGTTTAAGAAATCTGTCTGCTAATGACATGCTCTTAATGAAAGATTTATTAATTCACTTTCAATGGTATAATGCAAATGGCAAATCAATTATTTTACTGAGGCATTAAAAAGATAGGGGACCCAACAGGGTTCCCTTTGAGTCTCTCTGCCATAAGTGAAAGTTTTGAGATGAAGCCTGCACTTCTGCATGTTGAGGTCCCATTGGATCAGATTCCATACCCAGTTACACATTTTGTTCTGTATTTGAAATATACTCGGAGTCAAGAGCGGATTTCATGCTCTTTATTCAGCTCATAGTGGTGAGGAGGAATGGAAGTTCCTCCACAATATCTGCTTTATATACATTATTTACACAATGGGCTGCATGTGATTGGCTAATTCTGGGATTCTCCGGTAGGCCAATCAGGTTGTGGATTCACTTCCACCTGGAGCTGGATTGGGTGGCTCCTGCGGACCAATCGTACTGCTGCATTGTTCTAGGACCAATCAGACTGCTACATTCTGAATCCTATTGTTCTAGGACCAATCAGACTGCCGCATTTTGGATCCTATTCAACTCAGTACATAACAGTATTTTAGCCGCTATCCTTAGCATCTGCAACACTGCTCCTATTGTTAGAGTTACCATGGATCTCTACATTGTTAACGGAACATAAGAAGGGTGATCAGGCCAAAAACTCTTCCCAGTTTAACATCCAGCAGATACTGGTAGGAAGCCCACAAGCAGGAGATGACTGTAGACATAATCTTTGGTATTCAGAGACATAGGTCTATACATAGTCATCCTAGCTATTTGCTTCCCCTTGCTTTGCCCCATAGGAGAACTGTGATGTTAGCCGTTCTTGCCTGCTACCACCAGTCCAATTAGAAACATGAGTGGGTTGAACACTGCTTACAAGCCCTCAATCTGTTCCCACTCCAAGGCCATGCCATCTGGCCCCCAATGCCTGGCACATTTATCACTCCCATCTCTCCTTTCCTCTCCTCTCCATATGCATACAGTTCAGTTCAATCACAAGTAGACAACATGTTGTTGGACTACAATTCCCAGCATCCACAACTATTGGCCATGCTGGCTAGGGCTGATGGGAGTTGAAGTCCCAACAACATCCTGAGAGGACTACATTGGCTACCCCTTAGTTAGGTACACATGAATTGCCAAGTGGCAATCAAAGAGGGTTTTGGTTTGGCGGCCAGTTTTCTTCTCATAGTATTATAAGTGTTCATAATAATAAAATTATTGGCCACATTTTCTTCATTCCCCACAATATCAAGTTTGGCACCTTAAATAGTGCTTAATCACTTAGCCTTAGATAGATAGATAGATAGATAGTATTTATTGCGGCCATAGGCCCATACAGGTAAAAACAACACATAAGTGACAGCTTGTGCCGTGGGGGAATGCCTTAGTTGTTCGGGGCACAAGGAGAGTGGGGTTCAATTCAAATGAAACTTAAGAAAAGTCAAGTATTCTACTCCACTTGGCTGAAATGACAGTCAGAACTGGACTGCCCAGATCCATTTGGCACCTTTGAAATTGCTCAACTCAACACAATCTAGTGATATTTTCAAATACAGAAGGGTTTATACTTGAAGAGAAAACTTCTTAATAGCTTAGGTCAAACACTCAGCCTTTAATATCTTGGGAACTGGCAGCTGCCTCGAGAGAGCCAATCCATCAAAGGAGCAGCAGCAAGAAGCCAAAAACATAGATGAGAGTGTGCAGGAAAGCATTCCATATTTTTAGAACCTATCGCTTGGCTTTTTGAAACTTATTTTTCAGGGGCAATATCAAACAATATTTTCAATAAGTGTCGGCTGGATAGAAAATGATTTGTTAAGGATAACTTTATTGGCCAAAGCCCCTCTAACATTACTTTGTAACTGGTCTTAAGAATTATGGGTTGTATCCAATGCTAGTCCTAGAGTATGCTAGTCCAGAGTATGGCTCATTCATTTCAATAGGTCTACTCTAAGTATAATGTAGCTGGATACAACCCATTGATGGGATCAGGGACCCTTTTGCTTGCAAACTCCGAAGGGCACCAGCTTGAGGGAGGCTGGTGTAGATGAAGCAGTGATCTGTCTCCATATTACAGCAGTTTAAACAATTTCAGGTACATGTTCAGTGAGAAATAATAATAATAATAATAATAATAATAATAATAATAATAATAATTTATTTATACCCTGCCCATCTGGCTGAGTTTCCCCAGCCACTCTGGGCGGCTCCCAATCAAGTATTAAAAACAATACAGCGTTAAATATTAAAAACTTCCCTGAACAGGGCTGCCTTCAGATGTCTTTTAAAGATAGGATAGCTATTTATTTCCTTCACATCTGAAGGGAGGGTGTTCCACAGAGTGGGTGCCACTACCGAAAAGGCCCTCTGTCTGGTTCCCTGTAACCTCACTTCTCGCAATGAGGGAACCGCCAGAAGACCCTCGGCGCTGGATCTCAGTGTCCAGGCTGAATGATGGGGGTGGAGACGCTCCTTCAGGTATACAGGACCGAGGCCGTTTAGGGCTTTAGAGGTCAGCACCAACACTTTGAATTGTGCTCGGAAACGTACTGGGAGCCAATGCAGATCTCTCAGAACCGGTGTTATGAGGTCCTGGCGGCCACTCCCAGTCACCAGTCTAGCTGCCGCATTCTGGATTAATTGCAGTTTCCGGGTCACCTTCAAAGGTAGCCCCACGTAAAGCGCATTGAAGTAGTCCAAGCGGGAGATAACTAGAGCATGCACCACTCTGGCAAGACAGTCCGTGGGCAGGTAGGGTCTTAGCCTGCATACCAGGTGGAGCTGGTAGACAGCCGCCCTGGACACAGAATTAACCTGCGCCTCCATGACAGCTGTGAGTCCAAAATGTCTCCCAGGCTGCACACCTGGTCCTTCAATAGCCCTTTCTTAAAAAATAAAGGCATATCTCAGCTATGAACTAGATATGCACCTAACCATTCTTTAAATCATATGTTTGCATAACATTTGACGTACACTGAACATGTACATAACTGAAGCAGCCCTTAATCTGGGCCTTCTGTGCAGTGGCATGGAAAGCTTATGAGAACTGTTGAGTGCTAGAAAACGAACAGGGAGATGAAAGTGCTCCCTTTAAGCTTTCAAGCTAAGATTCAGAGTACGACCCAGAACTGGATATAATGCAAAAAGAAGAGGAGTGAACAGAACATCTTTTCTAACGCCAAAAAGCCTCTGCTGGTTTTTTTTTTTTTTACTCTCCGACCCCACTGTACATTTAAAAAAAGAAAAAGAATCTAGTCATACAAAAAAAAGTACAATGAATCAAAATCATCTTGATCATTGAGGACTCCTGAAAAGAAGAGGATAATGCAAAGGGAGAAAGGTCTTTATTTTAAAATAGCAGTGCAGTTTGCATTAATTCGGTCCGTTTGAACTCAATCTGTTTGAATCTCTTCCATTCAAATTCTGCACGGAGGACGTGGACATGAACACAAAAAAAGCTGTGGCCTGCAGCATCCTCAGGCAGTATTGGTCAATGATCAAGGGTCCCGTCAGGACTGGGATTGTCTCCTGCAGCAATCCTGTTGAATATCATCCTTCCTTTCTATTCCCAGGAAGGGAGATGAAAGTTTATCTCCCAGTGCAAACAGCACTTTCAGGATTGCAGCAAGGCATTAAAAAGCCCCCTCCCCGTGCACTCAGGCCCCTCATCCCTGCAATTTTAAATTGTTTTAACTAATCCAAAGCATGTTAATTGCACCCACCTAATGCAGGAGTCTAGTGATGTATGGAAGTGAGAGCTGGACCATAAAGAAGGCTGATTGCCAAAGAATTGATGCTTTTGAATTAGGGTGCTGGAGGAGACTCTTGAGAGTCCCATGGACTGCAAGAAGATCAAACCTATCCATTCTTAAGGAATTCAGCCCTGAGTGCTCACTGGAAGGACAGATCCTGAAGCTGAGGCTCCAATACTTTGGCCACCTCATGAGAAGAGAAGACTCCCTGGAAAAGACCCTGGTGTTGGGAAAGATGGAGGGCACAAGGAGAAGGGGATGACAGAGGACGAGATGGTTGGATAGTGTTCTCGAAGCTACCAGCATGAGTTTGACCAAACTGCGGAAGGCAGTGGAATACAGGAGGGCCTGGCGTGCTCTGGTCCATGGGGTCACGAAGAGTTGGACATGACTAAACAACAACAGAAACAATGCAGGAGTCAACAACACAGTGCCTGCAGGCACTCGTGCACTTTCCCTGGTGCCCACAGGGTCGTCTCCTCTTGCTGAAATTAGCTCCAAATAATCCTTCTATCACAGCCAACAGAACAGGTTGTGGCATGTGCTTGGTGGCAGGGGTGCTCATGACAGTGCCTCCAGTTTGCAAATGTGCCCACCTGTTATGTACTAAGCTTGGATCCTAGAACAATAGGCAAGTAGTATCCTAGAATGCAACAACTGATTGGCTTGCAGGAGAAGACCAGTCAGGCTCCAGGAGGAAGTTAATCAGCTTACTAGGCTGGTAGGATCGTAGAACGCAACAACTGATTGGCCTGCAGGCTCCAGGAGGGAAGCAGAATCAGCCAGTCAGACGGGACTCATTGTGTAAATAATGTATATAAAAGCCTGAGGTTTGGGGGGCAATTAAATCACTGTTTCACAAGCTGCAATAAAGAGCATGAAATCACTACAGCAGTCAGAGTATATTTCACCACCGGACCCAAAGGTTTGACAGCCCCTGATAACGAATGTAGCATGTGGTTTAGGATGGCCTGAGTTTTACAACTAATAAAACTTCTGCAGCTTACTTGGATGTTGTGGATTGCATGTGCACAGGCCTCCTCCGCCCCGGATGTGCACTGGAAATAACGCTTGCGCATGTGCAAATAACGCTTGCGCATGCGCACAGGCTATTTCCGGTGCTCCTCCGACCCGGAAGTGGGCAGCAGTGCAACGCCGGTAAGAGCAGGTGGCGGCAGTGGGCGGCGGGGGTCACTGCGGGCCAGATAAACGAGTCCCTCAGGCCTTATCCAGCCTGCAGGCCTTAGTTTGGGGACCCCTGATCTAGTCCAAACCCCTGCAAAGCAAGAATCTCAGCTAAAGAATCCATGACAGATAGCCATCCAACTTCTATTGAGCCCACCTCCTACAGAGGTAGTCCATTCCACTGTCCAACAGCACTTACCCTCAGAAAAGTTCTTCCTAAAGTCCTTCCTATTTCTATTCATTCATATAATTAACTCCCCAGCAGCCTTTTCTCCTAAGAATTTAAACAGGGAGAGAGGCACCACCGCCTTGGCACCTTGATCCCGCTGACAATATCATTTGGCACCATCTGGGGTCATTTACTGCTGGCTGCGAGAAATGGCATTATTTTACACCGTGACATTACCTGAAATAAGAAGACGAGACTAATGCACTGGCCTGACTGGAAAAGAACAAAGGTGTTTGGAAGAATGACACAAATGGGCAGAACCTTTCCTGATCAAATCTGTGCAGCGCATTGTTCAGTTCAGGGTCTTTTTGCCAGTCATCCTGAATAAAATAAAAAAAACACCCCAGGAAATGACAGAATAATTAACACAGACAAAACTGTGCTATCTGCTTTCAAACTCAGAGAAGCCTAACACGAAAGATCGCATCAGCGACATCAAATTTCTAATGCAGCGGGGGGAAATGCAATAAATGTGCAACCCCCCCAAAAAAACCCCCACATTTGGACTTCAAACAACCTTTTTCATTCCCTGCAAATCCAATCCCTTTACACTTGTTATTAATAAGAGAGAACCACGGTTTCTAACAGCTTCTTTCTATTATTTCTTCATAGGATAGTCTCTCCCTCTCATCAGTCCGAATCAGATAATGCTGCTGAGGAGATTAGGGAGACGTTATCCACACGAAAGTGAAAAACAAGGATGAGCAAAAATATAAGTAATGAAACTGTTAAATCTGTTTGCTACTTTTGACCTAACGCTTTTGAGAGCAGGCATTGAGAAAGGTACGCTATCAGGTGTTTGGAACAATCTCAGAAAGATGTCGCAATTTAGTGGTAAGAATACACGGATGCCCAAAGGGCAAACAAGGACAACTGAATAATAGCAGCCTTAATCTCAGATAGGCTTAAGGCAGGCTTCCTCAAACTCGGTCCTCCTGATGTTTTGAGACTATGATTCCCATCATCCCTGACCACTGGCCCTGCTAGCTAGGGATCATGGGAGTTGTAGGCCAGAAACATCTGGAGGGCCGAGTTTGAGGAAGCCTGCCTTAAGGTCTCCAACTAGACTTACAGGTGTCTGCAGTGGTGCTAAGAAGAATTCCCTGGTCCCCAGAAGGAGGCAGCCTACTCTATTTAAGGAGCAGGGTCATGTTGCAGGGACTGATCTCCATTTTCCTTGTTTTCCTTTGAAATTCATTTTGAACAACTAGAACTCCACATTATTAGCTTTACAAGAGCTTTTATTAACCACTCCTTGTAATTATCAGTCAACCAACCAACCAACCAATCACCTTCCACACAGGCCTCAAGGCAATGCACAAAATACAAGCAGTTGAAAACAAGACAGAAAATAAAATCAGATGAATATGAAAACAATATAAAGTAGACACCAATGGCAGAGACTTATTCACCCATCTGGAAAAGTTTGTTAGAACAGAAATGTCTTCAATTGTTTCTGGAAAGTGCAGGCATTTTGGCACCAAAGGCAGAAAGTTCCAACAACTGCATTTCCCTAGGAGTAAAAATACAATAAAAAGAGGTTCGCTAGCAATTTACTGCCCTTTCATGACAACAATCAAAACCTGTTGCCTGAGGCAGTCACTCCAGTCTGCCTAATGATAGGGCCAGCGCTTTGTGCTGCCCACTCACCTGCACTATTGTCGTCCATGCAACAGCACCTGGCTTTGGATGACAGTGCGACAAAAGGTGACCTTTTATTTCTATTTGTGAAAAATAGCAGCGGTATTCATTCTTCCTATTATTTTACCCCCTTCTACATGTCTTTCCATAATGCCATCCTAATTGGTCCACCTGTGGATATCAATCAAGCGCTTTTCTAACTCAGTCGAAGTCCATTACACTTGATTAAGAGAATGAGCCCCATCCAGTATGAAGACAAATGTTGACATTTATTACACCATCCCGTATCCACGGTTAAGGCATATTATGTTCTCAGCGCCTTTCCATTACTATTCAAATGGATTTTTAAAATGCTCTCTAATAGCCATATTGCAGAAAGTGCTGCACAATCATCTGGATGCCTTCAGCCACATAATCCATGGCAGGCAAAAGTTTAATGCACCCTCTGGCATGTGGGCTGTTTATCTACATTTCAAAATCAATTTAGGGAAGGAGAAGCTTGCTTCTAATCCACTTTGGGATTGGGATCAAAGTCATTTAGGCCTTTCCCATCAAAAGGCATTTTAGAAAGATTAACACCCAAAACGGTGCTTCCGTTGGCTTCAAACCATAATTTGCTGGGAAAAAATCTTTCTTCTTCTTCTTCAAGAAAACAGTGCCAAGAAACCATTTATGAGATTTTAGGTTCTACGACACCGAAAAAGCTAAACTGTCAGAGTGCCAGGAGGGTGATGATCCTACACCAGGGGTAGACAATGTGTTGCCCTGCAGATTTGAACCAAACAATCCTTCAAGTAGAGGGTGTCCTCAAATAGAGGTTATGGCCACCCTATGTCTTCTCCACACAGTGCTTCAGTCTTTTCGAAGGGATTACTGCTTCTATTCCAGTTAAAACATATAGAACCATTAGTTGGGAGAGAGCAACCAATGTAGCTGCATTGTTTTATACTTTATAATATG
This sequence comes from Podarcis vaucheri, assembly GCF_965113315.1. Lineage (NCBI taxonomy): Eukaryota > Metazoa > Chordata > Lepidosauria > Squamata > Lacertidae > Podarcis > Podarcis vaucheri. The sequence goes on along the minus strand of NC_138750.1, from coordinate 17,109,409 downwards.
ACCATATAGTCATATTATAGGTCTGTATAGTTAAAGCTTTGGTTTTCCTAGTAGTGATGTATGGAAGTGAGAGCTGGACCATAAAGAAGGCTGATCTCCGAAGAATTGATGCTTTTGAATTATGGTGCTGGAGGAGACTCTTGAGAGTCCCATGGACTGCAAGAAAATCAAACCTATCCATTCTTAAGGAAATCAGCCCTGAGTGCTCACTGGAAGGACAGATCCTGAAGCTGAGGCTCCAATACTTTGGCCACCTCATGAGAAGAGAAGACTCCCTGGAAAAACCCTGATGTTGGGAAAGATCGAGGGCACAAGGAGAAGGGGACAAGAGAAGGCCAAAATGGTTGGACAGTGTTCTCGAAGCTACCAACATAAGTTTGACCAAACTGCGGGAGGCAGTGGAAGACAGGAATGCCTGGCGGGCTCTGGTCCATGGGGTCATGAAGACTTGGTTACGACTAAACAACAACAAAATATGACCATGGGACATCCAGGAAGTATAAAACAATGCAAGTACGTAAGAATATGTATCATTCCCAAAATACAATATTGATTGTCCTCGAATCTTCCAGTCAAACTTGGCAACTTCTTCCTTGGAGAACCACTGGGTCAGGTAAATGTGAACTGGGTCTTCTGAGCGCAGAAAAAAATGTAGACCCTTGACAATGTGGTGGATGCCTAACTAAATGACTCAAGAGATGCCAACAATCACACTAAGTATGCGATGCTACATAACATTTATTCTGGATGTGATGAGCCTTACTAGTTCACGGAAACAGAGGTCTTTTGACATGTGCTCTGGGGATCAGAGCATCTCTCCCACTCATACAAACTCTTCAGTAGCCTGAAAGCTCTCCTCATAACAGCTAACTGTATTCCTTCTGCTCTGCATCTGTCATTGGTAGCCTTAACTTTGACACCTCTATTTACAACTTCACACTTCAACACAAAAAAAATCACATCACGTTCCTCAGCCTGTGACATGCTATATTAGTCATTCCTTCTCCTCCTCCAACTAATTCCTACTTTATGTAGCCAAGAACCACAAAGACCGAGGGACACTTTGCATTAACAAGCTACCTGCCTCCTGGCTCAGAAGGCTCTGGGATAAGTACAACAGGGAGATACAATGCTTCTGAGCAATTTCCACAAAACTGATATGTGTGATGCCGGGTATAGGAGATGAGCAAACTTATGTTCACAGGTGACAGTTTGCAAAAAGCAGCTGGCAGATCAGAGCTGGATAAATTATCATGCTACGGGTGGTATTCAACTAAGCTTTACTCAAAGTTAGACTGACTGAATTAATGGACCTAACTTAGTCATGTTCATTAATTTCAGTGGGTATTCTGAGTAAAACCAAACATCACTCTGTGTAAGGAAGGGTGAGCCTCGGAACACTTTATCAGGGTCCCTGCTATGGTGAAGTAAAATCAACCATGCATTTTACACCGATAAGAAAATTATATAAAAATAATAATTTACAGCTCAGAGCAGCATTTTTCAACCAGGGTCTCTTAAGCAGCTTCCTGGAGAGGCCCACTGAAATGTTGAGCTTCCTACCAAACACCAATAATAAATTAAGTAGCTAGCAATTCTCTGCCTCGGTCCAGTATACCTGAAGGAGCGTCTCCATCCCCATCATTCAGCCCAGACACTGAGGTCCAGCTCTGAGGGCCTTCTGGCAGTTTCCTCCTTGCGAGAAGTGAAGTTACAGGGAACCAGGCAGAGGGCCTTCTCGGTAATGGCGCCCACCCTGTGGAACGCCCTCCCATCAGATGTCAAAGAAATAAACAACTCTTTGACTTTTAGAAGACATCTGAAAGCAGCCTTGTTTAGGGAGGTTTTTAATATTTGATGTTTTATCGTATTTTTAATATTCTTTTGGGAGCCGCCCAGAGTGGCCTGGGAAACCCAGCCTGATGGGTGGAGCAATAATAATAATAATAATAATAATAATAATAAGAAGAAGAAGAAGAAGAAGAAGATACTCCAAAGCAGCTGCTTGAGGAGGCCATCACACTCTGCCTAAGGGACTGAGTGAACCCCGGGTGGCTGCCATAATATAATATAATATAATATAATATAATATAATATAATATAATATAATATAATATAATATAATAATAGGTTGAAACATTGCTAGAGAGATTAACTTGTTTTAAAATGGGATCAACTGCATGAAAAGCAGGCCTATCAGTCACTCCCGGCTCAGAGTCAACATTCCTCTGAATTCCAGTTGTGTATGCGTGACAAGTAAGGTCTGTGTCTGCTGCCTTCATGCCCTGATGTGCTCTCCCCAGAAAAATCTGGCTGCCCACTGTTGGAAACAGATTGCTGGACTAGATGCTAGACATGGGTGACAAAAGTCTTTCATAATGACACATCCCCTATCTTTGATTTCACACTTCCTGTTGATGCTGTCATAAATTCTGGTTCCTGTTTCCTCAGTGTTTTTTCTCTGCTTAGGATTCCTAGTCAGACATGTGGTGCATGCAGTCACTTCCCCCTTCCCTCCCCAATCCACTGAAGGTATTTTTGGCACTTTAAAGGTAATGCCTCATGTGAATATTCAGGGATGAGTGCATAGACACCATACATTTAAAGCACATTCCCCCACCCCCACGCCCTAATCCAAGGCTGTTGGAAATTCTAGCTCTGCGGTGGGCAAACTACAGTTCCCAGGTGTGTGTGTGTGTGTGTGTGTGTGTGTGTGTGTGGTGTACATTAAACATATGGTGCATACACAGTCTAAATCTTGGTGCGATAAAAAGACGTAAAAGATGAAAATACCTCAGGCAGACCAACCTTAGGCAAAATATTTGGACCACTGACTCCAAACCTCACCACATTTCTTAGTGGAGGTATGCTCTTGCTATGCTATCATCGCTATGAGGGGCTGGGGTGTTGTTTGGGATTATTATTATTATTGTCAGGGTCGAAGTTGGTGCTGCTGGTATTTTGTATCTTTATTTTAGATCTTCTTGTGATTTAGGTGGGAATTGTTCAGTTTGGCTGTGTATTTTTCCAATTTGTTTTTTTTGGGGGGGGGGGTATTTTTCCCCCTCACGCTGTAAGCCACCTTGAGCATGATTCGAAGTGTGGAAAGGTAGCATACAAATAAAATTATGCAGGCAGGTAGGTAGGTCATTTCCCAGTCAGACAGATTGCATCCATTATCTCTCTATCTTATCTCAGTTCTGGGCTGGGGGAAGAAGTTCTCCAAGTGACAGGAAGGCACAGCGAGGGAGAAAGGCAAAGGGGGGGGAGTTCATTTGCCTCTCCCTCCTCTGTCTGTTCATATTCACATAGCTACCTTTTGGAAACTGCATGTCCCGTTTTCCCTTTTGCCAGGAGTGGCCAGCATGGTAGCATGAGGCAAACAGAGCCATTCTCCCAATAGCACCATCAGCGCTGCTTACCTGGAAGGTGTGGCGCTAGGGCACCATTGATGCTGGAGCCGTGTGAGTTCATCAGCAAAGTCAGTGTGGGCTGCTTACCTAGGCCACACTCGCACCATACATTTAAATCAGGCTTCCTCAACCTAAGCCCTCCAGATGTTTTGAGACTACAATTCCCAGCATCCCTGACCACTGGTCCTGCTAGCTAGGGATCATGTTGCAGGCCAAAAACATCTGGAGGGCCAAAGTTGAGGAAGCCTGATTTAAAGCATCACCATATGTATTAAAACAGTCATGGTTTCCCCCAAATGAATCTGAGAGCTGATGTTTGGTCAAGGTGCTGAGAGTTGTTAAAGGTAAAGGGACTCCTGACCATTAGGTCCAGTCGTGGCTGACTCGGGGGTTGCGGGGCTCATCTCGCTTTATTGGCCGAGGAAGCCAGTGTACAGCTTCCAGGTCATGTGGCCAGCATGACTAAGCCGCTTCTGGTGAACCAGAGCAGCACACGGAAACACCGTTTACCTTCCCACCGGAGCGGTACCTATTTATCTACTTGCACTTTGACGTGCTTTCGAACTGCTAGGTTGGCAGGAGCTGGCACTGAGCAACGGAAGCTCACCCCATCGCGGGGATTCGAACCGCCGACCTTCTGATTGGCAAGTCCTAGGCTCTGTGGTTTAACCCACAGCGCCACCTGCGTCCTCTCATGGAGCCACAACTCCCAGAATTCCCTGTGAAGAGGGACTAATTGTTAAACTACTCTGGGAATTGTAGCTCTGTGAGAGGAATTGGGATCTTCTAACAACTCTCAGCACCTGTAACAAACTACAGCTCCCAGAATTTTTTGGGTGCAGTCATGACTGTTTAAAGTGGTATCATACTGCTTTAGAGGTATGGTTTGAACGTGGCCCAAGTTAAGCAGCCTTACAGTGACAGCATCTGCAGACTTTTGCCATACCAAACTTGACCCTTAGAAATGTGCCAGACCCAGAAAGTCTGTAACTTCAAAATCTGTTAGAAACTTCCCAACTAATCATTATTAACTGCTTTTAAAATAAAATCTGTTTAGTGAATTTTGCACTAGGAGCATTTTCCCACGTGGCTCTGTCATGAGAAAAAAAAGTTGCGTATAAATAATTTCTCTGCTCCCAGCACCTGCCATCCACACTGGGATGCAACCAGAACAATACATTTCCCCTGTAGGGAGGAAATTGATTTAGCCTCATTTGATGCTCTCTAGGAAGAAATCGTTCCACCGTGAGCATCCTAGGGTGTTTCTGTTTACTATACAAAAAGCCCGAAATGTCATCACATTTAAAAATGAATAAAAGGCAGTCTCTGGACCACAGGCTATTTTTTCTCCAGGCTAATGATTTATTGTCAGAATAATAAGAACATGTATATTAATGATGCCACCCTCAATCAATAGGTGTTTTCAAGGGATGTGCACCAGATACAGCCAAGTCCTGAGACCAACCAGGCATATTCAGAGGGCAGTGGGTGAGTCACATACAAGAAGCCACAGGTGGGTGGGTGGGAGATCAGGCAGGTAGGAGAGGCAAACATCAGATGGGAAAACCCCATGAAAAGGCTGAAACCTACCCTAACCCCTAGTTGCATCTTCCTGATCAACTCATACCTATCCCAAAGTGGAAGCATAGTTTCCTTCAGTCAATTAAGGCTGCAAGCTCATACTCACTAACTGAGGAGTTTTATTGAACTCAATTGGGCTTCGTTCTCAATACTCCAGATATTCATTTTTGTCAAAAAGCTCAATACTTGTCTATTGTATACATGTCTAATATATTGAACTCTCTCTCTTTTTTGTTGTTGTTTAAAATTAATATTTAGAGTATTCCCCACCAAATACATTTCAGCTCTATTCAGTATCATTTGTTTTCTGGATCCTAAAAAAATGTTATTTGACTGTGTTTTAGGGAACCCCATAGTTCATTGGAAACTTAGTAGGAGCACCTCAATGAGAAGATAATTATTGATGGACAATGGCTTGGCTGTAACTTTGGACTATGTGCTTTGTGCAATTGCAACAGAGTGCTGGACCTGACCGGATTGACCTTGTGCCCTATTTGACCTGAATATGTGTCCTAAAATGGTGCAGGATCATTCAGTGTCATGGACTGGCTGGATGCAGAGGAGCGGTGGGAGGAACTAGCTGTGGAAGCCCCAAGAGAAGAAGGCTCAGAGCCAGGGGATTGGTGGTGGGATGACAACGAGTGGGCAGAGAGAGAAGAGGGAGCAGACTGGGAGGAGGAGATGTTGGAAGCTGAAGAGGTTACAGGGTTTAGTGAGCACAAAGAGGCTGTGATGGAGATAAGTCCAGAAGCAGAGACAGAAGTGAAGGCTGGAGAGGTGGGGTGGGGGAAGAGGCAGAGATAAGGCAGGGTTCTGAAGAAGCCAGGGGATTTCCCCCTCCTGCTGTGATCAGCTCTCCTCTCTCTGTGTCAAGCTCGGAGAGTCCTCCCCTCCCTTAGGTAACTTCACAGATAAGAATTAACGAACAGTTGATAAATTTATAGTCCTTTTATTACAGTTTCATGTTGAGGTCACGAAACACACAGCTCTCCGCGAGGAGGGCAGTTGCTTACTCTGAATCTGATTCCCTACTTTCACAGCAAGGAGCGCGCCAACAGGAAGTCCCTCCCCCTTTCTGCCTCCTTTGTTCCCTGATACGTTCGGACCTCCGAGTCGGTGGGAAGCGGGGTTTCCCCACACTCTCGATTGATGTGTCTCCCAACTGCCCCCACCCTCCTGAATCTCTTGTCATTATCTCATAGCTGGGTAGCTCCTCCCTAATCCGTTCAAATTCTGCATCTGTGTCTGCCTGTTTCTCTGCTTCTGAAAACACTGGAGGTGGTGGTGTGTGTGAATATTCCCCGTCTGCCTCTTCTGAGAGAAGCTGATCTGCCTGTGACTGCATTCCTCCATCTTTCAGATCCAGACCATTCCCTGACACCCTGGTTTTCCAGGACCAGAAGCGGTATGAAGAGAGTGCAGCAGAGACAGACAAGGTGACAAAAACTCAAGATTGCTTGGGAAGGACCCAGGGGAGGAAGAGACTTAGCCGCATCAAGCAGTTGGTCCCTTACCTTTCCCACCCTGACCTGGCCACAGTGATCCATGCGACAGTCACCTCCAGGCTTGACTACTGTAATTCGCTCTACGCGGGGCTGCCCTTGAAGCTGTCCCAGAAATTCCAGCGGGTGCAGAATGCTGCAGTGAGGCTCCTCACGGGGTCTCTGCCATGAGAGCATATTCACCCAGTGCTTTTCCAGCTGCACTGGCTCCCGGTGGAGTACAGGGTCAGATTTAAGGTGCTGGTTTTGACCTTTAAAGCCCTTCACGGCCTAGGACCCTCGTACCTACGGGACCACCTCTCCCAGTATGCCCCATGGAGGACCTTAAGGTCCATAAATAGCAACACCCTAGAGGTCCCGAGCCCTAAGGAAGTTAGATTCGCCTCAACCAGAGCCAGGGCCTTTTCAACACTGGCTCCGGCCTGGTGGAACGTTCTGCCTCATGAGACCAGGGCCCTGCAAGATCTGATTTCTTTCAGCAGGACCTGTAAGACAAGAGTTGTTCTGCCTGGCCTTTGGCTTAGAATCAATTTGATTCCCTCCCCCTCTTTCTTTTTTCCTTTCTTCTCCTGTGAAGAGGCTGCATCTTAATGTTTTAATGTTGTATTTTAATCAACTTGTTTTTATTATTGGTTGTTAGCCGCCCTAAGTCTTGTTTTCTTGAATAAAGGGTTAACTTCACTGACACTTTGTGATTTATTGCTGATCTGCACTTGGCACCTGCCCCTGACATCTACAATACTCAGGGGAGTCTGTAACAGACATGTCACAGTGGAAAGCATCCCCGTCCCTCCCATTAGGCACAGTGAGGGCAACTACCTTAAGTGGGTTGGGGCAGCAGCAACATTCCCCACCTGTTCTTCCTAAGACCCTCAACCATTTCCCTCTCTGTTGCCATGTGGCCCCTCCTGGACCTCCAACTCTGGCTTGCTGCCTATGGTGTGGTGGCGGATGCCATCCCATTGCTGGTATTGAAATAAGATTTGACTGCCCGTTCAATCCATCAGTTCAGTCCAGTACATGGAACGGGAAAGGGGCACCACTCTGTTCTTCACTCCTGGCGGCAAAATGTCTTGAGCAGGCCCTGCCCACGAAGGTTGTTAACTTGAATGATTAAAAGGATGAGTTGATGCTGCTGTCAAAAGGCAGGAGCTGCCAATAGCCTGAGCAGACACATGAATGTGTTTAAAAATTCCTTTTGCTTCCCTCTTAGATGGGGAGCCACAAGAGTCTCCTGTCGAATTGCCCGTTCCTTGGCTTTTAAATCAGGCCAATCATTCTGTGTACAGTTCAAGCTGAGCCAGAGATGTCACCCAGCTGACAACCCAGAGGACGTCACACTGCTTGAGTGCCTAAACAGCAGAGCTATTCAGACCTTGAGCAGGAGGGGGAGAGGACCCTAAAAGCTTTTGATAATGTCCTTTTAGTCTGATGAACATGTCTGATAAAGAAGCAGTGGAGATGCTCAAATTTGATGTAGGTTTTTTAATAGTCACTAAGGGCTTGTCCACACTTCTGCATTTCTTGTTTGCTCTTTATCACTAAACTGAAACAAACAGCAATTTGCTAAACTATGGGTTTTCCCTGGGGGAAAGCAGTGGAGCAAATGGAGGTATAAGTTGGGGAGGGGGGGGCACTTTTAGATCTGCGGAATCTAAAACTTTCTACCACTCACACTAATGGAATTTGGTCTTTGTGTACAGCTGACATTTCAGTTCCAGACACTAAACCTGAAGTTTAAAAAGTTTGCTTCAATCCCTTTGTCCCTCAGTGACTACATGCTGGTGACCTACACACCAGGTTTCCAAAATAAAGTTCTGGTCCCCATCTGGGGTTTTTAAAATATATACAAACAACAATAATTAAATGTATTCGTGGTGACCTCTTGGGTGTTCTTTTCCTACCAAGGCCACTGCCAGAGAAGCAAGACACAACAGCAGTGGCTTCTGGAATCTGGAATCCGCAGTTGTGTAACTCCAGTAAGCAAGACTTTGGTGGGGCAGAGGGGTCCCCACCTTCCTGTTTTGCCTCAGGTGGCAAAATGGGATGAACTGCCCTGCTAACTCTGTGTGTGTGTGTGTGTGTGTGTGTGTGTGTGTATCTATCTATATCTACATCTACATCTACATACAGTTTTTTAAAGGATAAAGGTAAAGGGACCCCTGATCATTTGGTCCAGTCGTGGTCAAGGGAGCCGGTGTACAGCTTCCAGGTCATGTGGCCAGCATGACTAAGCCGCTTCTGGTGAACTAGGAAACACTGTTTACCTTCCTGCCGGAGCGGTTCCTATTTATCTACTTGCACTTTGATGTGCTTTCGAACTGCTAGGTTGGCAGGAGCAGGGACCGAGCAACGGGAGCTCACCCTGTTGCAGGGATTCGAACCGCCGACCTTCTGATTGGCAAGTCCTAGGCTCTGTTATTTAACTCACAGCGCCACCCGCGTCCCTTTTTTAAAGGATAATTATCCACAATTATTAATATGATTTTAAGCCTTCCTGTCTTCTCTAAAAGTAAACATCCAACATAGAATTAAACTAGCATACAACATCTGTATCAGCCTATGTCAAGATGTTTTTGATGAAACAAAACCTCTGCAGGGCACCGCTTACCAAAGGCAAGTAATAAGTAGTAAACCAGTATCCGACATCCTCTTTCAGGTTCAGAAACAGGACTCTATGTTTCTTCTTCATCATACTGAATGGCAGTGGGTTTTGGGGGGGGGGGGGTTGTCTTTAATCTTTATGGAAGATCTACAGCTCTGAGCAAAATCAGCAAGTTTTTGTGTCACCTGGGACGTGCTGGAAATCACTTTTTATGTATGAGCTTAGATATATTCTGCTTTGAACAACTTTATAGCTCTCCAGCAAACTCGTGACTGCAAATAGAAAAGGATATCTCCAGCCCACGGGGAGGGAAGGGGGGATTTTTAATTTATGGAAATCCTGATAGATAAGACTTTTTATGAATTCATTAGGATGCAAGTGGGAGGGAGCTGCAACAAAACGTTGCAGTAGAGCCTCTCCTTCGAAACTGGACTGCTTTGCAAGAAGGGGCCATAGCTCACTGAATGCTGGGGGTCACAGATTTAATCCCTGGTACTTATAGGTAGTAGACAAAACTGAGCTAGGTGTACTAGAGGTCTGACTCTGTTTATCACAGCTTCCCATGTCCCTACGCTCAGGGTGCCAGCCAACCTGCTATGTGCTCCACTGAAACACAATGTTCCTCGGCTATTGACCATGCTCAGTCCTTGTCAGGCTGTTCTCTGGGGTGTCCCCCATTTTGAAAGATCTTGTGTGCATCTGAAAATTTTGGGGTTTCCTAAAATGTGAAGATAAACCCCTCTTGCTCCACGGGAGTCCTATTTTTGCTGCCTGGCGGCCACACAAACTAAGTTCACTATGAGAAGGTGTGATGAAGCATTGTGAGAATCAAGTGCTCTTAAACAGGAGCAGAAAGATGCGGATTCCTCTCCTCACCTGCCTCTATAGTCTGATTGATGTGCGGCGTTTTTCTACGCTGATGACTAATCTCCATGTAGGAGATTTATAAAAAGTAAGTGTGTGTGTGTGTGTGTGTGTGAGAGAGAGAGAGAGAGAGAGAGAGAGAGAGAGAGAGAGAGAGAGAGAGTCTCTTATTTCCTGTTACAATCTGCATTCTCTTGGGAACCTTTTGGGTGAAATGTCATGACCCTGAAACACCTTCAGGTGCTGGAGCAACGCCAAGTTACCGTGAAAACAAGGATGCTGCAAATTAGCAGCAGAGCGAACACGTTCTGCTTTTCATACTGCACGGTTTCTGCATATATCCACCTAAAAAAGAATGTGCAAAGCAATGATTCCACCAGGGAACGACTGGGGTGAAAAAATAAAAACCAGCAAACTAAATTGCAGGAGCAAAAGAATTTAACCTTTCTAAACTCTCAAGGTAGTAGTTGCAGGGTAGGGCCCAGGGCATGTTCAAGCACATACTCTCCTTCTACAGACACAGCTGAGCATTTTGAAGAACAGTACTGCAGACCACATTACTCTTTAATAAACAGGAGATTAAATATTTATTCCATCTTTTTCCTGAGCGTGTTGACTAACCACTGCATGACCTCAAAATCGATGAGAAACGGAGCAGTTTCCCATGTTTTTCGGCCAAAAAATAGATAGTTGAGGTGTTGTTTTTTTAAAAAACAAACCCACCCACACAAACAAACAAACCCTCAAGCATGGTCCTATCAAATCAGTGAAGAATGGGAATATAAGGATAATAACAGAAGATCCACCACCTTTATTACGCTGGAGATAAATCGTACGGAAAAGAACTAGGTACTCATTTCACTGTGACAATCATATCTCCTGCCAAAAACTGGTATCCTAGCATTCAGTCCTTTTCCTCCACTCTGTATCCTGTAGCATTATCCCACTGTCAAGATGCCACGTTGCTTATCGTATCCATGTCCCTGCCCTGTACCACCGGCAGGTTGTAGAGGCAAGACTGGAGAAATTCACAACACGTTGGCATCGTGACAAGTGACAGTGGCTACTACGGTAAGTTATGAAGGATGCCATTGTAGGAAGCATCTGCACAATGCATGTATTGAGCAGCCACTGCCTGGGTTTACAGCACTGAGTTTGCATGGAAGAGGCAGATTTTAATCAAACGGGGAGCTGTCCATTTCCCTAATGAGACATAAAACTTCAGCCTGTTCTCAGTCCACCTCCACTTTCCTGTCCTCTTACTGCAAACTGTCCAGCAGGGGGCACTTGCCTGTCGGCTTCCCCTTCCTTTGGCTCAGTGTTGCCCTTATAGAATTCATCAGGGAAGCAGATGAGTGGACTATTATTATTATTATTATGACAAAATGAGCTGGCTCTACCTATAACTGACTCTGGCTCTAATAATAATAATAATAATAATAATAATAATAATAATAATAATATAATATTTATACGCAGTCCATCTGGCTAGGTTTCCCCAGCCACTCTGGGAGGCTTCCAACAGGATATTAAAAACACGATAAAACATCAAACATTAAACGCTTCCCTAAACAGGGCTGCCTTCAGATGTCTTCTAAAATTCAGATACAGTGGTACCTCGGGTTACATATGCTTCAGATTACAAACTTCGCTAACCCAGAAATAGTACCTCGGGTTAAGAACTTTACCTCAGGATCAGAACAGAAATTGTGTGGCAGTGGCGCAGAGGCAGCAGGAGGCCCCATTAGCTAAAGTGGTGCTTCAGGTTAAGAACAGTTTCAGGTTAAGTACGGACCTCCGGAACGAATTAAGTACGTAACCAGAGGTACCACTGTAGTTGTTTATCCCTTTGACATCTGATGGGAGGGCATTCCATAGGGCGGGCGCCACTACCGAGAAGGCCCTCTGCCTGGTTCCCTGTAGCCTCACTTCTCGCAGGGAGGGAACCACCAGAAGGCCCACCTCAGTGTCCAGGCAGAACGATGGGGATGGAGACGCTCCATCAGGTATACTGGGCCAAGGCTATTTAGGGCTTTAAAGGTCAGAACCAACACTTTGAATTGTGCTTGGAAACGTGCTGTTCTTCCTCCCCACCTTCCACTATACCAGTCTCAATGGGCACCAGCTGCCACTGCATGGAATTGAATAATACCACAGAAATTTCTAATGCTCACCATGGACACATTGGTCTTTTTAAAATGGTGTTTGTATGCTGCACCTTCAGTAAGAATTTACTATAACTGAATCACCAAATTCAAACACAAAGCCCACGGCACACTTTCCAAATTCATCAGTATGAACAATGAAATTTCAGTGTTGAAAGCAACAGCTCGAATTCCCCCTTAGATCAGTAAGAAGAAGAAGATGATGTGATAAGCAGTATAGAAAGCAGAAATGGGAATAAAGGCTACTTTGGATTATTTTTATTTTTTAGTGGAGTTGGCTGGGGTGAGTTATTTTAACTGGAAAGTTTTGATTTTGTTTCAGTTTGTTAAGGTGCAAATAATTTATATATTGTTCCATACAGGGTTTTTTTTAATGATGGGGGGATCTTTTATGGTGTGACTTGCCTCAAGGTCTTCAAGATTACAAAGATTAAAATGTGGAGATTTTTTATATATCTCTCTCTCACACCAAATAGCAGACTTTCCCAAAGGCTTTCAATCCTTGCACAAACAAGAAAAATGCTCAGAATTTAAACAGATGACAATAATTCGGCAAAATCTGATGCAATTTTAATTGCATTAATATGTAATAAAACTCTTGTTTTTGACAGCCTGAGCTACATAACCACTTATTAGTTTAAATATTAAATACAACATGGGCTTTTCACATAATTAAACGCTTTTTCTTCCTGAAAGCATTTTGAAAACTAATGAGTAGCTTCAGTGCAGCTGGCTTCCACACTGTTGAGTACATTCAAGTGAGATTAAATATAATGTCTGGCATCACTTGGATATTAATCAGAAAACCGTTTTCTTTTGCCATTCGGATGCACTGGAGGGGCTTGAAGAAAGCTGTGCAAAAAGGGCTCAAAGCTGCCAGACAAAAATGTTGCACATAACATTTTTAGATAGGATAACTGGGTATGTGAGCAGTGTCTTATACACTTCCTTCCAGCAACTTCTGCAGCTACGATGGTGCCAAATGTATTGCTCTGCTTTCCTTTGGACCACATTAGCAAGGTCAAGAGGGGGGACTTGTCGTCTGGGTAGCCCAGAACCTCCATACAAGGTGTACGCCTTGGGTACCTCATTTTGGTACCTCTAACAAACAAAAAAGGATGCTGGTGGCGCTGTGGGTTAAACCACAGAGCCTAGGACTTGCCAATCAGAAGGTCAGCGGTTCGAATCCCCGCAACGGGGTGAGCTGCCATTGCTCAGTGCCAGCTCCTGCCAACCTAGCAGTTCGAAAGCACATCAAAGTGCAAGTAGATAAATAGGTACCGCTCCGGCGGGAAGGTAAACGGCATTTCCATGCGCTGCTCTGGTTCGCCAGAAGTGGCTTAGTCATGCTGGACACATCACCCAGAAGCTGTACACCGGCTCCCTCGGCCACTAAAGCGAGATGAGCACTGCAATCCCAGAGTCGGTCATGACTGGACCTAATGGTCAGGGGTCCCTTTACCTTTACATTTAACAAACAAAAACAATGCAGGAAGTGCCAGTTATGAATTACTGGTCTCTGCAGCCACAGCAGGCGCTGTGAGTCTCCAGCAGTTTGACTCCAGAGGCACACTCCATTGTCTCTCAAGACAGACGGATGCCAACAATGAGACCAGTTCTTTGACAAGTTGGATAAAGGATAAACCTTTTTCCAGAACAGCCCTAATTCCTCTCTCATCTCCGGCCAAATAGCTGAGGAGAAAGAGTAAATCCCATGCATGCCCTCGTGAGTCATCTGCTGGGGAGGAGATACAAGGCTAGTTGAGGCAGTGGGGAGGTTGGAACCAGCGCAGCCACAGAGCCAACCCTGCACTCCCAGCATTGCAGCCGCACCAACCTCCTTGCTGCCTAGTCCCTCCCGGTCTCAGTAAGCTCCTTCTACCTATCACCCATTTGTTGAAAGGTCCGGCCCTGTCATTTGGCAGTGAGGCAGCTGTCTCAGGCAGCTGATTTTGGATGCCATGAAAGCACAACAACTTATTTAATTCATGATTGGTGCGGTTTTACTGACAGGGTGGGGGAGAAGTGTTTGTGGGATTTCCTGGCTTGGGTGCCCAAACAATTTCCCTGGACCTGGGGACTACTGTGCAGCTGGACATGGGGGTCTTTGCTGTTGTGCCTCAGAGCCACAAACTATATTAGGCCAGCCCTGCAAGGCAAAAACAATGAAGTCCTATCTGGCGATATATTGTTCATTGGCTTGTCTTTTTTCCTCAGGTCTACTCATAGCACAGCCATATAAACTAATGAGCATGGCTAATGTAGGCCCATTAATTTCAACTGGTCTACTCTAAGTAAAACTTTGTTGGTGGCAACCCTCAGTTATAGACTGGCCAAAACTAGCACAGATCACGGCGGAGGCCAAACAAGTGAAAGCATCTTAAATTCAAGCAGGTGTGTGGCTCAGGTTGCTTATAGATTCAGCAGAGCAATTATATTCCTGCTTAACTCCAGAACACAATACAGTAGTACCTTGGGTTAAGAACTTAATTCGTTCTGGAGGTCTGTTGTTAACCTGAAACTGTTATTAACCTTAGGTACCAGTTTAGCTAATGGAGCCTCCTTCTGCCGCTGCTGCACGATTTCTGTTCTCATCCTGAAGGAAAGTTCTTAACTAGAGGTACTATTTCTGGGTTAGCAGAGTCTGTAACCTGAAGTGTCTGTAACCCGAGGTACCACTGTACAATTTCTACACTCTGGGACATAGAGGGTGGAGTAGATGCTGCCACTCTTATACCCAAAGCTTACTAACAAACCCCCCTTAGCCGCTATTAACATTTGCTACGATATCAGGTACAATACATTCGTGGAGTTTCATCTGGCCGAATCTACTTTCGGGGGCTTTTGGCAAAAGGGGAAAGATGTCAAATGTTTTGACGGATGCTGTAATAAAAGCATAACACAACTCTCAAGGGGCAGCTGTAATGGATATGCAACTGCTGATGTCTCTCTCTTACATAAATCAAGGCATGTGTCAAAAGTGATCATCATTCTACTTTCTTTTACCAATACTAGTTTTCTCTGCTTCGTTTGATTTTGCCTTAATCATCACACTGTGTTCTTTTTCCACACCTTATGGAATCCTCAACACTTGGAGACACGATGTCTAATGTCTTGCCAGTTACACTTTGACCCATATGCTCACTCTAAGCTAGATCAATGGGGTAACCTGAAAATACAGAGGCAATCCTTTTTTATGGAAGATGTGGATTGATAGTGGGATTGATACGTTAGAGCACCTAGTAGTATCAGGTGGAACTACAACAACCGTTGCCATCTTTCATGGACCATCTGCTTTGAGTTACCTTGGCCTATCCTATATCGCCGGAGGAAATAATTGGATCATCACAAAAAAAACCTAAACAGAAATGGTTATTGCAATGCTGCAAATTGGATGTTTAGGATCTTGGAGATGAACAGAATAGAGAGTTAGAGCTTGATGCCCTTCTGTGGCCATGAAGTCTATGTGTTCAGTTGATGGCACAGGGTTGTGCCCTACAGCACGGGGCCATTTTACATGTTGAACAGAACACAGAGGCGTTGCCACAAACAGAAGCTTTTCCCTCCAGTGACAATAGCAGATATGGGGGCTGTGATGCGGATCCAACCATCAGCAAGTAGAATGGTGTTCAAGCTGTTCTGCACTCTGCACAGGGACCCGATCCAAGCTGCACCCCCACACTTGCAATGAGCTCTTTCAAAGCCATCCACCACAATTGCTTATTTATCTAATTTATCTGGGATTTATCTTTTGTTTCTAATAATAATGATCGTATCAAGTATATGCGCAATCATGCTACAAAGCGCCTGGTACAAGTAAATAAAAATTTAAATCTATAAAGTTCCTAAAGTGCTGGACAATTTAAGACTTTGGGGAGGAGGGCAAGATCTGTAAAAGGAGATGCATGCATTAAACAAAATGCACCATACACAGTACAAAAAAAAGTTTTCTTTCTCCCACTGGAATACCAAACACTGTTTTTCATGAATATGTATAATTAGATGTTCTCTGTGAGTGAGAAGTAGTAATTAATTCAGCGTTAAAAATCACAACCTATTACTTGAACACCATAGCAACCAACATTGCCAAAAGAGAAAATGAAATTTCAAAGCCTATTTTTAAATTATTACATTTGCACATTTTCCAAAATTTCAAAGCAGGCTAGAATTATTTTTAGATAAAGACAATAGAAGTTAAGTTGTCAGAATACTAAGGCGTAAGCTTAGCAAAGCAACAACCCTTTGCTGCAGAATGATCAAATGGCTCGGTGACTTCTAAGATATCGGGAGTGTTAAAATAAAAAATCAAAACACAACAAAATGACGGACTGCTGTGCTTCACTTCTTTCAAGAAGAGCATGCCATGTAGTCTGATAATCGCGTCTTTATTATGACTGGAGCAATTATTTTCAACTTTTTATTAGGGAGTCCCTTGTTGTGGAGGCAACAACAAATTAAATGACTGTTCACTTTCTTTCATTTCCCTTCACTGCTGTTGCCTCCCCTCCCTGTGACTGTTGTGGTGCATTTTTTCCCTTGATTCTCCTTCTTAGAAAATTTGGCATGTGTGGTTCCAGCCAAAGAGCACAGAGTCAATGTTATGACACCGCAACACTACAAAGTTAGCTTTGACAATGCGATTATGCCAGTAAGACCAAGTAAGGCCAACTGAGAATGAGAACAGCGTTTCTCGTTATCAGCATTTTGAATTTGTGAACATTTCTGCCTTTTTCAGAACTACTCATAAAAAAGAGGACTAAGGATTTTCAGAGTTGCTGAAATGGTTCAATGTGGAAAATGCCCTTTTCTTTTCATCTCAGGCCTACCTGGTATATTTGGAGTTGGCTGGCAACCTTATTCATAAGCAGTCCAACTGGAAGACATTTCATGGGGGAACTCTTTGCATCAGATCAGCTCAATTTCCTCAATATGAATTTAAGGCCACATATACTGTGTATTCCTTTCACAAGTTTGCCCCACTTCATAGCTGCTCTGACAGGGGAGACAAGGATATATATGTACAGGCATTTTGCTGCTGTTGCATTAAGTCCAACACAGTCATGCTTACTTCTAGCGAGAATGGATGGGAAGTAGTTGCACCGGTGTCTCGGTATCTTATCTATCTTCACTGACCTTGATCTTCTTTACAATAGGCATAGGCAACCTCCGGCCCTCCAGATGTTTTGGCCTACAACATCATCCCTAGCTGGCAGGACCAGTAGTCAGGGATGATGGGAATTGTCGGCCAAAACATCTGGAGGGCTGAGTTTGAGGAAGCCTGATCTAGATGGACAACTATGTACTTGGATTTGGGCATTTGTCAGAGAGAAAATGGGCAGGAGACAGCAGGAGGCTAAGATCCTCCTGGGGGCTAAGATCAGGTGGAATCCAGGGCTACACATGGGCACTCTGCCTCCAATATCTTACAGTGTGGGAACATGGCATGCCTCTGGAAATGATGTTATTTCAACTGTGCCATTGCAGGTTCCTTTCAGTCAAAACAGATGTTCAGGGGTTTAAGCCAGACGTACAGTACTTCATGTTGCTCTTCATCACAGGTTGCCTATGCCTGCTCTAAATTAAATGTGAAAAAGCCAAGGCCCTCCCTGAGGCTCCCTTTCTCATTTTTAAGCAGGATTAGATATGCAAAAATAAATGCTGGACTCTGGGCCTTTACCTCTTTCCTTTGAACCATGCCTCCCATGGACTTATAAGTCATCATAGGAATCATAGAGAGCTGCAGTACCAAGCCGGATCATCGGTCCATCTAACTCAGTATTGACTCTACAGTGACTGGCAGTAGGTCTCCAGGGTTTAGTCAAAGAGTCTCTCCCAGCCCTACATGTAGATTCCAGGGATTGAACATGGGATATTCTGCGTGCAGAGCAGATGCTCTGCCCAGGAGCCCAGGCTTCCTTGTTTGATCACTGGGAAGGCATTGTTACATTTTCTTTAATGGATAGCAATTATATCCCAAATCTCAAAAGGTTTGTTTTCATTATTTGATAAAACGGTTCTAATAATCTTGACTGTGTTGCTTTGAGACTATGCAAGTAATAAACAGGACTCTCTCCTTATGTAACCCAGCCGCTTTTCCAGATTTATATAGCTCGTTTTTGTCCATAGACACATGGATGGATGGGCCCTGCGGTTGGTTTGTGGTTGCCTGCTGAGTGGCTGCTTTTCTTAAAAAGCTACTTCCTATTTAATAATTTTTCAATTCCACTTTCCCAAAACATAAAATAGAGGGAGTAAATAAACAACATCTAGGGGTTGAAGCGGGAGTTGTCTGCATGGTGTCTGTGGAAACCAATGGACCCCACCAGTGTCTTCTTACGGCAGCCACAGAAGGTCTAGTAAATATTCCCTCAAACATCCTCAATGCACAAAAGGCTGTTCTTCCTGCTCAGTTCCTATTAGCAATGGCTCAGCGTCTCCTATATTGAACATGGTTCCACAAATATGGTCACATTTCATTGGATACCAAGATTGGATGCCCACCTTCCTTTCCATTTTGAATGGAGGAAAGATGCACAAGGGGGAGGAGCAACAGCAAAGACTTTGGGAGATCTTTCCACATGAAGAAGAAGAAGAAGAAGAAGAAGAAGAAGAGGAGGAGGAAGAGGAGGAGGAGGAGGAGTTTGGATTTGATATCCTGCTTTATCACTACCCTAAGGAGTCTCAAAGCAGCTAACAATCTCCTTTCCCTTCCTCCCCCACAACAAACACTCTGTGAGGTAAGTGGGGCTGAGAGACTTCAGAGAAGTGTGACTAGCCCAAGGTCACCCAGCAGCTGCATGTGGAGGAGCGGGGAAGCGAACCCGGTTCACCAAATTAGGAGTCTACCGCTCTTAAGCACTACACCACACTGGCTATGACAATAACCCTAGTCATGGCATAATCAAATCTGCCAGAAAAAGGCAGGCTTTCTCAAAATGCAGAAAGAATGTCAAGAGACTGACACAATCTAAAGGAGATAACTTATTCCGTTAACCAATATCGTCTGGTCCTTGTCAAGCCACATCACAAACACCAGGGAAGCAAGGACAAGATGGTTTCTGAACAACTTGGCAAGCCAGCCAGATGGGTGGGGTATAAATATTATTATTATTATTATTATTATTATTATTATTATTATTATTATTATTATTATTATTGCAGAGTTTTGTCTGCATACAAACAAACATCAGGCAACAAGTTAAGCAAGACGTTGGAACATGAAGTCAATTCTGTGTCTTAAGCTTACATCGCGTATCCCCAAGACATGGCAGTGAACTCAGGGCAGTTTATTAAAATACATCAAAATATACCAGCAAATAGATGCAGAAAAAGAAAAACACAAATTGTTCAGGTTAAACAAATTCCTTTGCAGGGATGCACAATCTACCCATTTTAGTTCCTCATTATTTCCAGTCTCACAATTCCACATCAATTTGTGGCATTGTGAAAAGTCATTTAACATTTTAGTGCTAGTTTCACCCAGTACACAGATTTCTATGCACTGCATCCAGGTAGTGGTCTACAACCTGCAAACAGCCTCTTCACTTAGATGATGCAGAGAAACAGAGCTGAGGTTAATCTACCTTGCATGTAATGGTGCCTGCATGTGAAAGGTATGACTCTAGATAGAGGCTTTGTAATGCTCCTAGTGGAGGAGGCTTGAGTCTGCTCCATCCCAGAGGTGAACCGTTGAAATAGTACTTGGGCAGGGGGAGCTGTGAGTCTAGTCGTCCTTCCCTCTTCTCACTTCATTCCACTTCCCCATTGTAGGACAAAACAGCCTCATATAACAAGCATAGGTAAAGGGACTCCTGACCATTAGGTCCAGTAGTGACAGACTCTGGGGTTGCGGCACTCATCTCGCTTTATTGGCTGAGGGAGCCGGCATACAGCTTCCGGGTCATGTGGCCAGCATGACTAAGCTGCTTCTGGCGAACCAGAGCAGCGCACAAAAACGCTGTTTACCTTCCCATCGGAGCGGTACCTATTTATCTACTTGCACTTTGATGTGCTTTCGAACTGCTAGGTTGGCAGGAGCACGGACCGAGCAACGGGAGCTCACCCTGTCACGGGGATTCGAACCGCCGACCTTCTGATCGGCAAGCCCTAGGCTCAGTGGTTTAACCCACAGCGCCACCCGCGTCCCATAACAAGCATACTTAACTCTAATTAATGCATGAAGGGGTTAAGACCATAGAGTAAGCTATCCTGCTAGGCTTAGCTAGGTCACTCCCACTCACATTGCTACCAAACTCTTTGTTCTCCCACTTTCCACAGTTCCAACGTGTGAACCCTATCAGTAAGGATGTCTAAACTGGATGCTCCAAGCTTAGACCATGTAAATTTAGCAAACCATCTTTGTGTTTCTTTACAGATAATTTAGAAATCATTTTTGAAAGTAAGATGTACTGCCTGTCTTTTCTTGCTGCTGTATGGAAAAGCACATAAATCTGACCTTTGGAGCGTTTGTAAGTAAACAATTTTTAACTTATCAAATGCATAGTCTCTTTCTATGCTAATGGAAGTAGGAAACTTTGGAAGCAACTTAGAATGGGATATTTTAAAAGTTTAACAGCCTATATTTCCATATTTTACTCTGGTCCTCAAAACATATAAAATATACAGTAATACAATTGTCTTTAAGGTGCCATAGGACTGTTATTGTTGCTGCAACAGATGGGCAACTCTCTGCAGCACAGCTACTCCTCAAAAGTGAGGTTGCTATCTATTCCTTTGGTTGCCAATATTGACAAAGAAATTTTGTTACTCTAGTCATGCCCTGAAGGCATTCACAAGTATTTCCCTAGCATTTCTCTTCCCAAACCGCTTTTGTGACCATAAATTGAAAATGTGCCCAGAGAGATCCCTAAAGGGGGTACATTGCAGAAAAAATACACTTATTAATGTTTCCGCCACTGTGAAAATATTTCAAAGGTGCCTCCTGTAATGGGTCTGAATGCATTCCAAATTAATTTAGTATTGGTTTTAGGATCTCTTTTATTCCTCATAAGGCAAATGGGATTTCAAATGCCTCTCCCCAAGTATTTCAGATGGGTTGGGAAAGTACATCTAACTGAATAAACATCCTCTGTTGAATAACAATGGGGTTCTGAGATGGAAACCAAAATTAAGGGGCTTCGGTCTGCCCGCAACTACTCGGCTTCATTTCAATCCTGCTTTCAGGTTTCCCACATGCCACTGTGAGAACAGAATGCTGGAATAGATTGGCCATCGGCCTGAACCAGGAGCACTATTTTTATGTCCTTGTGACTAGGTGGACAATATTATGCAGCTCCTGTACAATCTGTAATCCAGGAGAAGCCAACATGATGCTCTCTAGGTAGAAAAGTGACCTGTAAATTATTTAAGCAAATACAGTGGCAAAGGTAAAAGTAAAGGGACCCCTGACCATTAGGTCCAGTCGCGGACGACTCTGGGGTTGCGACGCTCATCTCGCTTTATTGGCCGAAGGAGCCGGCATACAGCTTCCGGGTCATGTGGCCAGCATGACTAAGACGCTTCTGGCAAACCAGAGCAGCGCACGGAAACGCCGTTTACCTTCCTGCTGGAGCGGTACCTATTTATCTACTTGCACTCTGACGTGCTTTCGAACTGCTAGGTTGGCAGGAGCAGGGACCAAGCAATGGGAGCTCACCCTGTTGCAGGGATTCGAACCGCCGACCTTCTGATGGGCAAGTCCTAGGTGCTATGGTTTAACCCACAGCGCCACCCGCATCCAAATACAGTGGTACCTTGGGTTAAGTACTTAATTCGTTCCGGAGGTCCGTTCTTAACCTGAAACTGCTCTTAACCTGAAGCACCACTTTAGCTAATGGGGCCTCCTGCTGCCGCCGTGCCGCTGGAGCACGATTTCTGTTCTCATCCTGAAGCAAAGTTCTTAACCCAAGGTACTATTTCTGGGTTAGCGGAGTCTGTATCCTGAAGCGTATGTAACCTGAAGCGTATGTAACCTGAGGTACCACTGTAAATAAATAAATAAATAAAGGGAAGCGTGTGCTCAGTTGGAAATCCAATTGCTAATTTTTGATGGGAAATTTCAGAGTCCCTGCCATTCCTTATTATCTTTAAAACATACTTGGATCAGGCATTCATAGAGTGTAAGCCTTCAAATAGAGGCTTGTCCTCAGTAAAGTAGGACTTCACAGCTACCAAACTTACAGGCAAGAACAAACTTCTAATATCCTGTTTGAAAGCAGCCCAAGCAGTCTGTGTCCACAAGACCACTTCCTTATCTAGAATTTGGACCCAATATGCATTATACATTTAAAGCTTCATGATACCACTTTACACAGTCAAGGCTTCCCCCTGTTCTGGGAGTTGTAGAATGTTAAGGGTGCTGACAGTTGTTAGGAGACTTCATTCTCTTCACAGAGCTACAATTCCCAGCGTGGTTTAACAGGTAATATCTCTCCCCAGGGAACTCTGGCAATTGTAGCTCTTTGATGAGAACAAGGGTATCCTAACAACTTTCAGCACCCTTAATAAGTTCCCATTGCTCGGTCCCTGGTCCTGCCAACCCAGCAGTTCGAAAGCACATCAAAGTGCAAGTAGATAAATAGGTACCACTCCGGCAAGGAGGTAAACGGCGTTTCCGTGCGCTGCTCTGGTCCGCCAGAAGCGGCTTAGTCATGATGGCCACATGACCTGGAAGCTGTATGCCGGCTCCCTCGCAAGGTGAGCGCCACAACGCCAGAGTTGGTCACGACTGGACCTAATGATCAGGGGTCCCTTTACCTTTAGCATGGTCACTGCCTGTATTATCCTTGCATTTATAATATTTTTTGGTTTTTCAGAGATGGGAGAATCTTTCATCTGTTGATTGCTGGAAAAATACAGCCCACCTGTTTCAACAACATGTGTGCATCCCTTAAAAAAAATAAGAACTGAGGCTCTAGACTTCCAAACGGATAATCTAATTACAAGAGCAGGAAATTCAGACAGAAATCGTCAGAAAGTGAAATCTGTCTTCAATAATGCAAGTGGAACAGTGTGTGTGTGTGTTTTAAGAACACTGCCAGGGGACCTCTGGCCTAAAAGAACCCAATATTTCTGTATCTCTGCAAAATTCATTTCCATCTATTCAAGTGGTTGATTAGGCTACTTGAAGAATACAATGCATTAAATTGAGAAACAAGGAAAAGCTGCAAGGTGATAAAGGGACAATTACTTTAATATTTGGCATTCATTAAAAACCAACCAGCTTAATTCCCCCCACTCTTGTAAAAGAGATAATAGTCCAATAAATATTCACAGTTTTAGAAAAAGACTGAGAATTAGACAAAGAAATTTATATGTGGAAAGTCTTTGGACATGTAACAACTCCTTGCTTGAAGGCCCACTCTAAAAGGCAACACTTAGAAAAATTAACACTTTCAGTGGTCTCCTGCTAATAAAACCAAAGTGTATTTTTAGGCAACGGCTTAAAGTGATGCCACTTTCCTTCCTTTCCCTTTTTTAAAAAACCAACCCTCTTCCTGCACCTTTAAGAGCAGATCAGGACACAAAAAGAGAGGTTTTGCCATGCTAGAAGCAGCTGTTGATGGTTGAAAGCACAGGATTAGGAGAAGTAAAATAAGGTGGTAACCCCAAATGTGATTATCTGAGAAATGATAAAATCTCCAGCTCAGATTCTACCTTCTGTCTAGTTTAAACCAAAAACATATTTTGTACGACTCCCTTCCTGTACAGCAGCAAAAGATATAGTTTCAGTGTTTTGCAAACCAAGAATAAATTCCTGTTTCTCTGAATCCTACCCTGCCACATTTATATATAACCTGTACACTTCTCTACTCACAACAACAAACAGCTCACACTCTCAAACAGCACAGTTAGGATGGTATTTAGGTGAAATATTTCAGATGCCTAACACAAGGAGCTGTGTGCTTTGACAAACCATTTCATCCAGAGCACTTATCTACCATTTAAATTTTAAGCACCACTGGGATAAAATGGGGTCAGTCAGCATATAAATACACGACCGTCTATTCCACACACTCCCAAAGCATTGATTAATCTAGCCCAGTGCTGTCTTCTCTGGTAGGCAATTGCTCTCCAGTATCTCATTGGAGGCCCTTCCTAGGCTTGCTATCCAAAATCCATTTAGCTGGACCACAGGAAGCCGTCTCATTCTGGGTCAGACTGCTCATCCATCTAGCCCAATACTGCCTGCTCTGACTGGTAGCACCTTTCCAAAGCCTCACGCAGATGCCTTTTGAACCAATTGCTAGCTGATCCCTGGGGATGCATCAGACCTGTCACTTGTAAAAACTTGTGCTCTACAATTGACCAAAGGATAAACCAGGCCTGACTATAGAACTGAATTGCCCTTGGTTGCCCTGATGGATGACCTTTGCAGAGTTCTCTGCACCCTTGCTCTTGCTTCTTGATTCCTCACTAGCATTTTATACTATCAACCATGATATCCTCCTAGACTAGCTCCAGAGAATGGGAATTGGGGCACTGTATTACACTGGCGCTGTGGTGTATTACACTGTATTACAGGGACGCGGGTGGCGCTGTGGGTTAAACCACAGAGCCTAGGACTTGCTGATCAGAATAATAATAATAATAATAATAATAATAATAATAATAATTATTATTATTATTATTATTATTATTATTATTATTTATTATTTATACCCCGCTCATCTGGCTGGGTTTCCCCAGCCACTCTGGGCGGCTTCCAAAAGAATATTAAAATACTGTGATACATCAAACATTAAAAGCTTCCCTAAACAGGGCTGCTTTCAGATGTCTTCTAAAAGTCTGGTAGTTGTTGTTCACTTTGACATCTGGTGGGAGGGCGTTCCACAGGGCGGGTGCCACTACCGAGAAGGCCCTCTGCCTGGTTCCCTGTAACTTGGCTTCTTGCAGCGAGGGAACCGCCAGAAGGCCCTCAGTGCTGGACCTCAGTGTCCGGGTAGAACGATGGGGGTGGAGACGCTCCTTCAGGTATACTGGACCAAGACCGTTTAGGGCTTTAAAGGTCAGCACCAACACTTTGAATTGTGCTCGGAAACGTACTGGGAGCCAATGTAGGTCTTTCAAGACTGGTGTTATATGGTCTCGGTGGCCGCTCCCAGTCACCAGTCTGGCTGCTGCGTTCTGGATTAGTTGTAGTTTCTGGGTCACCTTCAAAGGTAGCCCCACGTAGAGCGCATTGCAATAGTCCAAGCAGGAGATAACCAGAGCATGCACCACTCTGGCGAGACAGTCCACAGGTAGATAGGGTCTCAGCCTGCGTACCAGGTGGAGCTGGTACACAGCTGCCCTGGATACAGATTTGACCTGTGCCTCCATGGACAGCTGTGAGTCCAAAATGACTCCCAGGCTGCGCACCTGGTCCTTCAGGGGCACAGTTACCCCATTCAGGACCAGGGAATCCTCCACACCTGCCCGCCTCCTGTCCCCCAGAAACAGTACTTCTGTCTTGTCAGGATTCAATCTCAATCTGTTAGCCGCCATCCATCCTCCAACCGCCTCCAGACACTCACACAGGACTGTCACCGCCTTCACTGGTTCTGATTTGAAAGAGAGGTAGAGCTGGGTATCATCCGCATACTGATGAACACCCAGCCCAAACCCCCTGATCTCTCCCAGCGGCTGCATGTAGATGTTGAAAAGCATGGGGGAGAGGACAGAACCCTGAGGTACCCCACAAGTGAGAGCCCAGGGGTCTGAACACTCATCCCCCACCACCACTTTCTGAACACGGCCCAGGAGGAAGGAGCGGAACCACTGTATGACAGTGCCCCAGCTCCTAACCCCTCAAGACGGTCCAGAAGGATGTTATGGTCGATGGTGTCAAAGGCCGCTGAGAGATCCAGCAGAACTAGGAAACAGCTCTCACCTTTGTCCCTAGCCCGCCGGAGATCATCAACCAGTGTGACCAAGGCAGTTTCAGTCCCGTGATGAGGCCTGAATCCTGACTGGAAGGGATCCAAACGGTCCGCTTCTTCCAGGCCGGTGGTTCGAATCCCCGCGACGGGTTGAGCTCCCGTTGCTCGGTCCCTGCTCCTGCCAACCTAGCAATTTGAAGGCACTCAAAGTGAAAGTAGATAAATAGGTACCGCTCCGGTGGGAAGGTAAACGGCATTTCCGTGCGCTGCTCTGGTTTGCCAGAAGCAGCTTAGTCATGCTGGCCACATGACCCGGAAGCTGTACTCCGGCTCCCTTGGCCAATAAAGCGAGATGAGCGCCACAACCCCAGAGTCGGCCACGACTGGACCTAATGGTCAGGGGTCCCTTTACCTTTACCTTTATTACAGTGGTATGAATCCTACCTTCAGGACTGAGTCCCAAGCGTAGCATTGGAAAAGTGCCTTTCAGCCCCCTGGCAACTATCCTATGGGGTGCCCCAGGGGACAATCTCTGGTGCTATTTAAGGGTCATCTAGTCCAGCCCCTGCAATGCAGAAATTTTTCACTCAACATGGGTCTCAAACCCACGACCTGGAGATTAAGAGTCTAATGTTCTACCGACTGAAATATCCAACCAAAGGATAAGTGCTTTCCATTCTACTTATTAGTCCAGTACAGGCATAGGGAAACTCAGCCCTCCAGATGTTTTGGGACTACAACTCCCATCATCCCTAGCTAACAGGACCAGTGGTCAAGGATGATGGGAGCTGTAGTCCCAAAACATCTGAAGGGCCGAGTTTGCCTATGCCTAGTCCAGTAGGTGTGAATCTGGTTGGTTAGCTTAAAAATGCAGGCTGAACATAATCCAGGAGCATCTCTACATGTAGCCAAGCTCTTAAGCCATTTAAAATTAGAGAGCTTCCTGTGATTCCCACAAATGCACATTTGCACTTGAACAACGGCAGAGAAACAGTCAGACAAAGATAAAGAACTTTTGATGATGGAGCACATTTTCAGAAGCCCGTTTCTATTGTATTCCATGACTCATAGGAAGGGGGATGCCATACTTGACTGATAAAGAACTCTGATGTCATGATGGCTAATTTTAGATTTACACAATGCCCATATTCCGGTCTAAGCCAGGTTCTTATCTTTGATAATAAATTCTCAGAGCATAGACTGAGACTTTCAAATGGAAAAATGCAGTACCTAGCAGGAGCCCTTTCTAGGACACAGCAGCTTTTATGAATGCCTCCTAACAATCCATAGCCTGTAAGCTTCGATAAACTGTATAATAGATTTTTTGCATTGTTTGAAGGCATTAGAAAAAAATTAAGATGGATTTCAACAAGAACTGCTTCCAGCAGAGCATAAAATCTTGCGACGTATGTTACAATTCATTTGCCAATTATATAGGAAAATCAGGTTCGTTGACTTCCTACTTCCTTGAAAGCTGTCTGTACGTGTCTATACATGTGCCTGCACAGTCTAAGAATCCAAGTAGCTCCCAATGCATTGCAAAGGCAGTGACCAATATTATTATTATTATCAGTGGAGTGCTGGACTCTAAAATGATTTACCTGCTTTTACCCATTCACATAATGCTGTATTTTCAGATTCTCTGACTTAGGTCAACAGAAGAATAGTGTCCAGATCAAGGGAAGTAATAAAAAGGTAAAGGACCCCTGAGAGTTAAGTGCAGTTGCAGATGACTCTGGGGTTGCGGCGCTCATCTTGCTTTAATGGCCGAGCGACCCGGCGTACAGCATGACTAAGCCACTTCTGGCAAACCAGAGCAGCGCACGGAAACGCCGTTTACCTTCCCGCCAGAGTGGTACCTATTTCTCTACTTGCACTTTTTGGCGTGCTTTCGAACTGCTAGGTTGGCAGGAGCTGGGATTGAGCAACAGGAGGTTACCCCACAGCGGGAATTCGAACCGCCGACCTTCTTAGTCAGACCACACCTGGAATACTGTGTACAATTCTGGGCACCACAATTCAAGAAGGGTGTTGGCAAGCTGGAACGTGTGCAGAGGAGGGCAACCAAGATGATTAAGCCTTATGAGAAACGCTTGAAGGTGCTGGGTATGTTTAGCCTAGAAAAGAGGAGACTTAGAGGAGACATGATAGCCATCTTCAAATATCTTAAGGGCTGTCACATAGAGGAGGGAGCATGCTTGTTTTCTCCTGCTCTGGAGGACAGGACCCAAACCAATGGCTTCAAATTACAAGAAAGGAGATTCTGGCTAAACATTCAGAAAAAGTTTCTGACAGTAGGAGCTGTTTGGCAGTGGAACAGACTCCCATGAGAGGTGATGGACTCTCCTTCCTTGGATGTTTTTAAACAGAGGTTGGATGGCCATCTGTCATGGATGCTTTAGCTGAGATTCCTGTATTGCAGGGGGCTGGACTAGATGACCCTTGGGTCCCTTCCAACTCTAAGATTCTATGATTCTAAGTTAGTGGTACTTAGTTCCCATTGAAATCAGTGGGAAAAGTTTGAAGTCAAGCTAGTCGCCCATTGATTTCAGCAGAAACTCAGTAACTGGATGCAACTCTGTATAAAAATGTTTCAAGAAAGACAGAGTATTTCTTCAGATACATCCATTAGACAATACAGGATGCTTGCTGATATTTTTTTATGGGTCCAAAGAGATGACAGTCAATTTTATTTATCGGCTTCAAAGTCTGAGAGCTAGACTGCTTTGAGTACATGTTTAGACCATGTCTAAACAGTGCCTTTGAACTTGGGGCAGAGCCGAATTGAATCCAATGTAGTTCATTATGGACCATCCATGCTGAACATTTTTGAAATCAATACAGGTAGTTGCCCCAGCACATGATACAACCATGCTCAAAGCAGCAGGTCTATTTCCAGCCCATCTCCACTATGCATTTAAAGCAACATCATACCACATACATAGTCATGATTTCCCCCAAAGGATTCTGGGAACTGTAGTTTGTTAAGGGTGCTGTGAGTTGTTAGGAGACCCCTATGTTAGAATTCCTGCTCCATGATTGCAGTCATGGGACTTTTGTCTAGCACATGACGGTATATGTTTTGATTCCACAGAGTGGGAAGTGACAGAGACAGGGTGTTTGTGTTGCTGTGTTCCGTGAAGTGGGACTATTGTCCTTTGTTCTTTTCTCTTTGCTGTCTAATGCTAGAGAGAGAGGGAGCCATGTTGCAGTGCTCCGTGTGTGTTTATATGCAAATAAAGTAGATTAGCCAAAATGCTGAGTTGCTGAGGTCTGTCACACGAACTGCGCAAACTCAGTGGATCCCTAAGTGTGCCGGTGTCGGTTAGCATTGGTCGCTGTGATGTCCGGGCTGAAGAAAACTTTTGAAGCTCCTGAACGATTGACCAGGAGGGAGGGAACATGCCAGTCGGGCATGTTTCTCTACCAGGGTCCTACTCAAGTGTAGGCTGAGCTCCTGACACCCTATCCCTGCTCATACATCTAAAATTCCCAGTGTTCTGTGAAACTGAAGCTCTGTGAGGAGAATAGGAATATCCTAACAACTCTCACACTCCCCAGAATTCTTAGGGGGAAGTCTATTAAAGTGGTTTAGTGCATAAAGGGCTTGGAACACTGACTGAATATTGAGGTGCTTGAGGAATAGGGTCAGTTCAAGACAATTTGTTGCCTTATTTATTTATTTAATGTATTCTGTTGCCTGAGCTGAAGAATGATGGTGCCTTCCACATAACGAAGCCAACTGAACTGGAAACTGAATCTTCAGTATGACAAGATAGCATCTCCCACTGTACCTGAGGGCAGCCGATCAGCTTAAAGGGCTCAGGAAGGCTGCACAACACACAAAACATCTGTCCTCCAACATAAAGAAACAGCCCATTCATACTCTGCCTAATAAGTAAGGTGTTCAGGAATTCACTCTCCGCCAATTCAGACTTGCACAAATTCAGACACGAACTCAGTGCACCTCTCCTGGACTAACGTATAGATCAGAACGCGTACATTCAGATTTCTTACTTCTCTAAATTTTACAGTACAGTTCTCAGCTCAACGTATCAAAATACAGTTACAAATAATTTTGCGAGGAGAAATGCATAATTAAATATATGCAGGGTTTGTTTGCTTTCCCCCCAAAGGTGCAGATTAATTCAGAAACGGGGGGAAATTGATTCATGGATGAAAACATGCAAAAGCAACACAGGGAATGCTATGCAAGTTGCCCTCAGTTCTACAGAAGAAAGGTGGGATGTTAAGTACAATCAATTAATAGTGCCCTGCCTTGAGAAAAAACTTTGGAAAGTACAAGGGGGAGGGAGAAAGATCAGAACTGACAGTACCAGACAGGGCTATACTTGGGACATTAACATTTGCAGTTTCAATCAGACACCACATGAAAAGTTTCCTGTGGGGAGGTTGCATTAAAAGGACTATTTCAAGAAGACATTTGATTTAATGTGGCAGCATCTGCAAGCTGTGAGCTAATGGACAGAAAACCCATTTTCCTGACAAGTAACATTTTTAAAAGGAGGGAAACCCACCTTTTAGAGCAGTAATTACTGTTTTTGGTTTTAATGGAAATCATGTTTTCTAGTGTATCCAGGGGGGCAATCTAGATTCATCTACTAGAATAAGCATTTGCTAAAATGCACGTTCTTCGCTGTGTCACTTCACGACGCCAGCATAGATGGATGCGGCAAATTATTCCCTGCACAAATCTGTATTAACAAATGGTTAGTGTTGCAAGACAAATGTGAAGAAGCCGAGCAAACTATGGATGAAAGTCTGTTCGGTACGGTAAGCTCAGCGTTATCTTGCTTTCAGCATCACCACACTCCTGAAACACAACTTGTGTAACCCATCAAGCTGAACTTTACTCAACCAGCCATTTATAGTGCCTTGCCAAGGGCTTGACATTTACACCTCCACTGTTATTTTCAGTTCTGGGCAACAGCAAAAATAAAAAATAAAAATGTAACAGGCCTACACAACTTTTTATCAAGCATCTGTTAGGACATCATGGGTGGCTTGTGGACTGCTTGATGGATCACAAGTTGTGTAGGCCTGATATAACAAGGGCAGAGTGGAGACATATCGTGGTGGGAGCTGATCTGTTTGGGGGTGAGACAAAAGTACGTACACAAAATAGCTCACCAGAGAAGCATCAAAGGGGCAGCGCTAATGTAAGGAAGCATTGAGAACATTTTCATCCACAGCCTTGCATTTGTACCAGTGGTGGAT
Source organism: Podarcis vaucheri (assembly GCF_965113315.1). Classification (NCBI taxonomy): domain Eukaryota; kingdom Metazoa; phylum Chordata; class Lepidosauria; order Squamata; family Lacertidae; genus Podarcis; species Podarcis vaucheri. The sequence continues at coordinate 17,078,182 of NC_138750.1, read as the reverse complement.
AAAAACAGAGAAGCAAATACGGTCCCACACCCCACCACACAAGGTGACTCCCATATTAGGGATGGGAGAGGAATTCGATTCAGAATTTTAACGAAACCTACATAATTCGCACATTCCGAAACAAACGTAGAGCCAACCCAAGCTACCCTTTAAAATCCACACTTCTCTGAATTTTGTAGAGCAACTTCCCAACTAAATAATGTGTAAAGGGTAAAAAGGTAAAGGGACCCCTGACCATTAGGTCCAGTCATGGACGACTCTGGGGTTGCGGCGCTCATCTCGCTTTATTGGCCGAGGAAGCCGGTGTACAGCTTCCGGGTCATGTGGCCAGCATGACTAAGCCGCTTCTGGCAAACCAGAGCAGCGCACGGAAACGCTGTTTACCTTCCCGCCGGAGCGGTACCTATTTATCTACTTGCACTTTGACGTGCTTTCGAACTGCTAGGTTGGCAGGATAAATAATGTGTACAACAATGCAAATATTGGCGAAACTGGCATACAAAAATGCCTAATATTAGGGGGAGCTGCTTGCAAAATGTGTATATCAGGCAAAATTGCCTTAAAAGTGTCTATCAGGAAAATAATAATGTTGAATGTTCATGAGGACTTAAAAATAAATAAATCACGAACTGATGTTGAAATGTGGAGAGCTGAACTTAAGGGTGGAGAAATGAGAAACCGAGAGAAACTTAATTTATTCCACCACTAGCTGTCCCCACCTCACTTCCGCCTCAACCCCACCAACACACTTCGATTCAAGGTTCCAAAACCATGACTTAGTGGCATGTTCTCCTTGGGGCAGTCTTCTCCTGGGGACTGAGGCCACTTGCCCTTGCCTCTTTGACTACGTCTCCCTGCCCCAATGTCCCCTAAATGTACCCCAGTGGCAGAGGTGGGTGTTCCCAGTCCCCAGAGAGGGCCTTTTCCTGCTGAGGACTGGAACCACAAGTCCCAGAATCCCCAAATGGGAAAGACTCTCCTCCTGCAAGAGAGGGGAATGGTTGTGGTCGGGAGCCGGACTTCGCCTCAAACGGGGGGCGTTAGCCCCCTGCCTCCCATTCACCTGGCTGGCCTACGCCCACGGGCAGGCATCCAACCAGGTGACTGCAAGGGGGCGTGTTTAGCAGCCCAAATTGCTGTGGCACCAGCCTTCCGGCCTCACTTTTCGTCGTCCCGTTGCGAGTCACCCACCCTCCACTCCCTTAGAGCTCAGGGTCTCAGTTTTCTTTTGGCCTTGCTATGGACCTTAGGTTGGTCGCCCTGGTTGTCCGGGGGGGGGGGGCTGGTAGGAATTTTTCCATTTGGCATTAGGCTTTTTGGTTTTTTTGCCTACCTCGTAGCAGTCGTCACAACTTTCGTGGTATTGGTGGGTAGGTTAGGCATTGGAATAATGTGTTGTGGTGTGTCGAAGGGCTAGGTGTGGCCATCACCTTTGCCTTCAATTTTTGGGTATTCCGTTAAAGGAATCTGGCGGTTGTGTATTCTGTCCGATGCCTGCTTGGCGGGAGGCCATGGCACAGCCCTCGGTGACATCAGGGGAGAGCCTATAGTTGGATTAGCATCAACAGGCTCCACCTTCTGGTGAATAAACCCCCCTGTTTTAGACTCACCCCTCTCTGAGGGGGTGGAGTCAGCTGACGTAATCCAATGCCTAAGCCAATACCTTTTCACTTGCTGTAATCAATAAAGTTGTGGCCTTTTCTTGCCCATTAACCTTATATCACGTGTCCTCGTGTTTTCATTCCACTACGCGGGGATCGGGTCCTCGAACCACAAACTGACACTCCGTGCCCACTCGATGTTACTTAGGAAGCATCAGTTTCCCACTAGGGTTTCTGGGACTTGTAGTCCTAGTTCCCAGTGGGAAAAGATTGAGGACATTGACCCAAGGTAGAAGCAGCAATAGATCAATCAATCAATCTTTATTACGGTCCAGAGACCCAACAAATCATTACAAATCAATACACAATTCATACAGCCTACCTCCAGGTTAATCAAGCATTTTGTTTAGAATATAGGGCTCATTTGTTCTTGCAACCACCGATAAAAACTTTGCCACTGCTAACGTTCTAGCTTTTGTCCAGTCTTCCAGTAGGAACCTGACATAGTGAGCCTCTGATTTTCCTGGGAAAGGTACCAGCAAGGGTAGTATCAGTTCAGCCCTGGCCAAGCAGCAATAGAAGCACGAGCATCTAGTAGGCTCCTTTCAAACCTATCCCTATCCATGATTAGGAGTCGGCTGGAATCAGCCACAAGCCTTCAAAGTCTAACACTATCCAGTATACTACATTGGCCGTGTGATACAGGGTTTCTGCAACTGTGGCATATCTGAGCTTATTTTCATATCGCACCTCAAATGCAATCATTTCTTTGGTAGTAAACCTGAAGCTTTTTCTTGAGTGTTGTGCATTATCTCCCGACAGCAGTTCAATAACCTGCTTTGTAGTTGACAGATAAAGTGAGCAGCCCAAGCAGCTTCACAGTGTAACAAATTAACCTGCACCTATTGCTGTCCAGCAAGAAAACACTGAAAGGATACAGCATCACCATCAAATCCCATCCCCACAAATTTTTTTCCTGGCTGTCCCATGATCATATTATAAAGTAGTTGTTATAAATCAAGCACTGAAGGGAGTTGTTTATTTCTGTTTTCCAATATATTTCTTATCAATAAAAAAATTGGTGTGGCGCAAGCAAATTTTTATTCTAAAATTGTGGCCCGGGTGGGGGGGGGCGGAGTGTGAGAACCACTGCATTATGGTCTGAGAGCTGCAAATCAAGTCATTTCATTTAGGAGTTTGCAATATCAAAATATTCAAGCATCTCTTTTGCATGAACTCTCCACAGTTTTAAAAAAAACCACAGCAGTTAATGTTTTGCAAGAAAACATCAACCCCAACTGGGTGGTATTCAACAGAGTTTTACTCAGAGGAGACCCACCCTGGGACCTTAGGGCAAAGGGTGGGTGATAAATAAATGATCGCAGAGAGAAGAAATGCCATGGTGCAACTGCAGCAGCACAACTGGACTCCTTTATCTGCCCCAGTTGCAACAAAACATGTCTCTCCCACATCAGTCTCTACGGCCACAGCAGACGTTGCAACCTTCCAACACTTAGACCTCACCACCTAAGGTGCATTCCTACATTGTATCCCAAGGCAGATGGATGTCACAACCTGTGACTGAGTTCAGTAAATGAATGTCCATAGGTCTACGCTGAGTAAAACTTAATTGAATACAACCCATGATATTAAGTATTTTATACCTTTATCTACCCTCATCTTATAAATCCAACAGCATTTATAATAGGGACAATTTTAAAAAAGTAACCTGCTAATTTTAAATCTGGAGTATTTGCTTGAGAATTCCATGCATCATTTTTGTCAACTCCAAGAGACACTGCCTTGGTCTGCAATCCTACTCCTTTTTACCTGGGAAAAAGCCTCACTGTTCAGTGGGAATAAAAAAATTCCTTCCAGTAGCACCTTAAAGACCAACTAAGTTAGTTCTTGGTATGAGCTTTCGTGTGCATGCACACTTCTTCAGATACCTTTTTTTATTTTGACTATGGCAGACCAACACGGTTGACTATTTTATTTTCAGATAATTTTTTTATTTTGACTATGGCAGACCAACACGGCTACCTATCTGTAACTGTTCAGTGGGACTTATTTGTGATTAGAAGTGGTTAGGATTGCAGCTGTGATCTGCAACTCATACCCCATGTATTTTTAAAAGGGAAATTGCAGCCACATTTCTAGACACTTCAAGATGTTTGTGTCATACCAGCTAGTACAAATATACATATTTTTAAGGGGAGGAGGTACGATTGTTTAAGAGGCAACAGCAGACATTTATGAATGTTTGTAAGACATATGGTAGATGCCAGAGCCACTCTTTCTTGCTATTGGCAAATTTTGCTGTGAAATTTGTTTCCATAATTAATGTGTTTTGAAGTGAGTGACCTTATGTAACAACAGAATAAGCCTTAATTATTGTCGGTGATTAATCCATTCTGTTGGTTTTATTTTTAATCCTGTTATCCTAAAATTAATTTCCAATTTAAAGGTCATTTTACACGTTGGTGATATCGCATATGGCAATGCTGAGCCTCTCTTTCTTGTGAGAAATAAGAGTATCTGATTATCAAAGACACAGAGTGACTATCCATTGCCCTATATGACAGGCTGGGGGATTCTGTCCATTTCTGTATCCCCACCCACCTAATCTGTGTGTATGAGGCAAAACTACAGTTCCCTCACTGAGAGAAGCCAAGGCGGTTCCCTCACTGAGAGAAGCCAAGGCAGTTCCCTCACTGCGAGAAGCCAAGTTACAGGGAACCAGGCAGAGGGCCTTCTTGGTAGTGGCACCTGCCCTGTGGAACGCCCTCCCACCGGATGTCAAAGAGAAAAATAACTACCAAACTTTTAGAAGACATCAGAAGGCAGCCCTGTTTAGGGAAGCTTTTCATGTTTACTAGGTTATTGTATTTTAGTGTTTTGTTGGAAGCCGCCCAGAGTGGCTGGGCAGGGTATAAATAATAAATTATTATTATTATTATTATTATTATTATTCCCCTCTGGTGGTGGTTTCAAACAACTGGTATTCAGAAGCATACTGCCTCTGACAGAGAACATAACCATCAAGGTAGACAGCCTTGATAGCAGCCTCATCCTTCATGAACTTGTCTAACCCTCTTTTGAAGCCATCCAAGTGCCATCACTGCCTCCCATGGGAGTGATTCCCTGGGAGGGGATTATGTAAGACTGGAGATGATACAGGACTTGGTCCCAATGTTGCTTCATTGGAGTGTGGTCTTAGTCTTGCAGAAAGAGGTGTTAGTGCAATGCCAGGGATAAGCAGTATACACAGACTGCAGTGGCGGCTATATAATCCACATGGGTATGTCAAATAATTTATTATTATTATTATTATTATTATTATTATTATTATTATTTTATTTATAGCCCGTCCATCTGGCTGGGTTTCCCCAGCCACTCTGGGTGGCTCCCAACAGAATATTAAAAACACGATAAAACATCAAACATTAAAAACTTCCCTAAACAGGGCTGCCTTCAGGTATCTTCTAAAAGTCAGATACAGTCATACCTCATGTTACGTTTGCTCCATGATACGTTTTTTCAGGTTGCGTCCCGCGGCAACCCGGAAGTAACGTTACTTCTGGGTTTTGCTGCTCTTTGCTGCTCGCGCATGCGCAGACGTGCAAAATGACGTCACGCGCATGCACAGAAGCGGTGAATCGCAACCCGCGCATGCAGATGTGCCGCTGTGGGTTGTGTTCTGCTCATGTTGTGAATGGGCCTCCGGAACGGATCCCGTTCGCAACCAGAGGTACCACTATAGTTGTTTCTTTCCTTGACATCTGATGGGAGGGCGTTCCACAGGGCAGGCGCCACTACCAAGAAGGCCCTCTGCCTGGTTCCCTGTAACCCTAGCCGTGAGGGAACCGCCAGAAGGCCCTCAGAGCTGGACCTCAGTGTCTGGGCAGAACGATGGGGGTGGAGACACTCCTTCAGGCATACTGGGCCGAGGCCGTTTAGGGTTTTAAAGGTCAGCACCAACACTTTTAATTCTGCTCGGAAACGTACTGGGCATCTAGCAGGGAGGAGGCAGCGAAGAGCAGAAGCTAAATGCCTGATAGTGGTGAAGGCAAGCTCTGTTGGGGCAGGGTGGCGTTGAAGTTACAGAGCTAGATTTCCAGAGCTGGAGAGTGGGCACAGCGAAAGCTTTGATCTCTGGAGATGAGCCAGCCCACCCTAAGCCAAGGTGAAGGCTGGCAGATCTTTAGCTGTCCCAAGGACAGTAGAGATGCTAAATATACTCTGCTTTTTCAGAAGGGGAGTTTTTGCACATTCCCATTGAATGTAATAGAATATCAAACTTCCAAGTGACTTCAATAGGATTATATGATCCTAGCTTCATAACACTTGGGTCAAGATCTCAATGCCCTGTGAGTTAAGCAGGAAATAGTTCCCTTTTGAAGTCAGTCTCGGGAACTAAGAATGCAAGCAATATTAACTTTTTAAGGTGTTGAATGTCCTCCTTCTGGGAAACTCGCTGCAACAAAAGGGGGGGGGGAAGGCTCCCGTTTACAGACGTTCTTACCAAATAGGGAGCCATGCTATGAATGCAAATGGAAGTTTCCCTTGCTTTGCCTAGCTACCAATCCAGCACCCAGGATTCCTCATGCAGCTCCTGTTACTGGATTGGGATTTTTTCTTAATGTGCACATTTCTAAATATGCATCCTAAAGATTTGCTGAATTAACTATTTGAACTGAAATACAAAAAAGGGGGGTGTGAGGAGGTCAGGAAACAAGTAACTGAAATATAAGACATGGAAATATTGATTCCTTTTTTTCTTTTTTAACTTTCTTTTCACTTTTTATGTATTTTGTCTCTGTATTTTTGTATCTTTCCCCCCTTTTATTATTGTTATTCTTCTTTATTTTCTATTTTTAACTTTGTAACCTTTTATTGTTTGTAAAACTCTAATAAATATCATTTAAATAAATAAATAAATAAATAAATAAATAAATAAATAAATATGCATCCTAAAATATACATTTTAACACATTTGGGTGAATGTTTTTGAGCAAAGAATTGTGTTGTGAAATCTGGAGAAGCGCAAAATCTGAAGGATAAGTATGTTCTGATCTGTGTATTAATCTAGGAGGTGTGAATTAAATGTGCAGACCAAATGAAATTCTTCTCCATTCTTGGTCATGCATACAGTATTCTTATCACTCGGAACATTGGGGAAATAATACAGCTTCTTGCATTGCAACCCTATTCATTTCTACTTGGAAATAAATCCCACGGAGCACACTGGGCCATCAAATAAGTGTGCATGGAATATAAAATCTCCAAAAGGAACTGCACTCTTGATTCTTCCTCTCACCATCATTCCTTACATAATCCAAATAAGTTGGTCTATAGGAGGAACAATTGAAGCAAAATAAAGCACTTAAGTCCTCCCTGATTTCAGCTTAAGTCTCATTTGAAATCAATGAGTTACAGAAATGCTTTAGTGAGACAGTTTGCAGAAATCTTTATTTTTCCTCTACCAAGATGTATATAAGTTAGAAGTGGGGATTTTTTAAAACCTATTTTTCCACCAAGCAGCAGATTCCTTTTGTCATATTATAAGCCGCTTTCTAACCCTGATGGATTCAAAAGTAAGGGGAGAAAGGGGCTGATGCTCGCCCAAAAACTAAGCAGAGCATATTGGTGCCTGTAAGCCCTTAGCACCCCCAGACTCCCCAAAGGGCCTTGCTGGATTGCAGCCTAGAGAACTGATTCATAGTTTTCAGCAGCAATGGGTAGTACAGCAGGATATCAAGTCAACTGCACACACATAAAGCCTCCAATATACATTTAATTGGACACCTACCTCAAACCACTGCCCATGCGACTGCATTTTCAGGATGACACAAGGATCTGGCTTGGAGAGGGCATCTCTGTCTGATATGCTTTTGCATGCGACTCTCAGTTCCACCTTCGTCAGACATGGGCTACTAAAGATCCCCAGAGTATTGGCCGCTGATTCATAGATGTTGCTCATTTTCTGCATTCTCTGTGGAAAAAGAGGGAAAGGTTCAATGGTAAAACCACTTTTAAACAGGAACACTGTATTCTTGTATCCGTAGGGAGATTGCTCCAAGAATCTTCAGATCTCAAATAAAGGACAATTTCTAACCAATAAACCAAGCATGTTTGCTCGGTGTAGTCTTTGGTTACAAAACCAAATGGCACTCAGGGCCTGAACATGATAAATCAATGAAATCAGAGCCGTCTTTCCCATTGGTGTTAGTGGTTCGTTGCGCCAGGGCGCCGGCCTCTCAGGGGTGCCCCAGCAAGTGGGGGAGCTGTACGGCTTTGCCGGCAGCCTCCACTTTCCCCGCATGCCCACCAGCTGCACCCCGCCAACTATATGGCTGGTGGGCGTGCAGCTTCCTTCCCAAGCCTCCGCAGGAGGAGCACGATCCCTGCAGAAGCTTAGGATAGAAGCTGCGTGGAGCTTCCCTCCCAAGCCTCTGCATCAGCTAAAGACGGCCCAATCGTTGTCTTCCTCCTGCTTCCTGGCAAAAGGCGGTGTGCAGTCTTCCTGGGCTGCTTTCTCGGGCGCTCCGACATTGGAGAGCATGTCCGCCAGCACGTTTTCCTGCTTGATCGTCACCACCACGCTGGGGATCAGGGCGGTTGGGGAGGCAGAGGACATTTTCCACCGCCCCCTCCCTTGTTTTGGAGTTGCTGGGGGGGGCGCCGGAGGGATATTTGCACTACGGCGCAGGACATGCTTAAGACGGCCCTGAATGAAATTATTATTTATGCTCCTACTACTCTGAAGTACACACAGATCTCACTACCTGAACACAATGTGTTTTCAGGAAATCATTTGTTAGGTGAACGTTTGCATAACAAGTTGATGATATCCATTGATTCCTATGGGAAATTTTAAGGTTGCTTAATTGTTTAGAGTACACACAGGTCCAGCTGTTTGGATAGCTAAATCCGTGGTGTGTATAGCGAGGTTTGAGTACTAATTGCTCATGTCTGTTGCCGGGGTGAGGAGACAGGAATATTGGAGTGGGAGAGGTATTGTGGTGGAGTGGAGTAGCTGGAATTTTGAGCAGCAGCACTCTGTTCCACAACAGTTTGTTGCAGTCCCAGTTGCAATACTGACAGTGACTTTCATGTTTCATATCCGTCACACGTGCAATAAAACTGGTCACTTACAGAATGCAGAAGGACAATGATATTTTGAAGTGATGTTGGTATAGTCGGTTGGTATAGAAATAGCAGCGGCAAAAAGCACAGTCTTAAGAAGGATGAGCTGGAACAGAAATCTTCCATTCAAATATCAGCTCATCCATGAGCGCAGCAGGTGGCCTTAGATAAACTACTGGCACTTTCCCTTATGTCACCATTCATAATAACTTAAGGGCATAAGAGGATCCTTCCTGGGTTCCTATCTAGTCCAGCCCAGCATTCTCTTTCCCACAGTGACCAACCAGATGTGCAGGGAGAGGCCAGGAGCCAAGCGATGATGCACAGCAATTGCTATTCAGAGGCATGCTGCCTTTGATCCTGGACAAGTAGCCATCAAAAGTATCCAGAGATTCTCCAGGGATTTCCATGGCGGTTGTAATGATTGCTGGAATCATGCTTGTGAAAGCAACGATGCCTTATGAGGAACGGCTAAGGGAGCTGGGCATGTTTAGCCTGGAGAAGAGGAGGTTAAGGGGTGATATGATAGCCATGTTCAAATATATAAAAGGATGTCACATAGAGGAGGGAGAAAGGTTGTTTTCTGCTGCTCCAGAGAAGCGGACACGGAGCAATGGATCCAAACTACAAGAAAGAAGATTCCACCTAAACATTAGGAAGAACTTCCTGACAGTAAGAGCTGTTTGACAGTGGAATTTGCTGCCAAGGAGTGTGGTGGAGTCTCCTACTTTGGAGGTCTTTAAGCAGAGGCTTGACAACCATATGTCAGGAGTGCTCTGATGGTGTTTCCTGCTTGGCAGGGGGTTGGACTCGATGGCCCTTGCGGTCTCTTCCAACTCTATGATTCTATGATTCTATGAAAGTGTGCTGAACAAAACTTGTTCTCCAGAAAAGACTGATCATCTCCCAGCCAAATCTGGGGAGCTGTTCTTCCCAGGGCTCTCATGGCAGAAATGCATCCTCTGTGCATCGGTGGCGACCTTACTGCAACGTGCCTCTTCCCGGGGATAGTTGGGCTGTTATTCTTTGGCTGTTGACTCTCCACTTTTTTTAAAAAAAAAAAACTCTCATAAGGATGTATACAGCTGCACATTCGCAGGTTGCTATTGCATTGGATTTTAAATAAGCATCCTTGGCATTATTATGAATTTATGGCAGGGCTGCAGAAACTCAGCCATAGCTGCCAGGTCACACCCCACATTGACTTGGCTCTGCACTCTTCTCTAGTGATTTCACTTGGCTGGAATGTGCCCTTGTATTTCACAAATACTAGAATCAGAATTTTTCTTTTGATTTTTAAAATGAGCTTTATCTTCCTTCCCCCCTTTTTCTTCTCTTATCTACTTTGCTTTTGTTTATTGCTTTGTTTTGTTCTTCAATGTCCTCTACTGTGGGTTAATGAGGGTACTCACATGAAGGTGATGGATGGTTGTTGAAGAACCCTTTGTGGGAGGCATAGAAGGGAAGACCACCCAGGGTGGGAGAAGAAAGAGAAGCTCCTAGGTGGGAGCTGGGAGAGCCCACCCCTTCTGTGTGAGACAAGGGTTAAGATCTACCTTTGAGAAAGGGCTTTGAAGTTTGCTTGCCTGGATGGAGGATGGAGAGTTTCTCTCCATATCCATTTTCCCCACACCCTCCACTGCCATGCGGCCCCCCAGAAAGTTACCCAAGAGGGAATGTGGCCCCTGGACGGAAAAAGCTTCAACAACCCTGGTTTATGGGTTGGCCATTAACCGGTGGGGATTGTCTGGCTTAAGTACCAATATGTCAAGGCAGTGGCATCAGGGAGTGTTGAATTTTGAAACTTGCTAGGGGATAGATGTCCACAGCTTCAGAGTTACAAAATTATTGGAAAGTTTTGTGTCCTTTCCATCTCAAGTGAGCAAGGGGGTGGGGTGGGGGTGAGGGTGAGGAGAGTATCATCACCCCATTCTGCTACATTCTAGGTTATTTAAAACATTGCACTTGTTCCACCTTTCCAAACAGATTAGATGGGGTGTTAACATTTGCATCATTCCAATCTCACAAGACTCTTGAAATGTACTGTAATAGGGCTGGTAATGATTACACCTAAAAACCAACCAACCTGGATGACTTCAGTATCAGGAGAGGTGGAGGGAAATCTCTCCAAGGAACAGAACCTGATTGCCTCATTCTGCTGGGATATAATAAATATCTTTTCTCCTCCTTGATATAATGCTATACACTTAACCTACTCCTTCTATATGTAGCATCCAAGGACAGAGTGGGGCTTGTGGTTCTTCCTCTATGATTCCCATGACCCAGACACTTTATTCCTACATTACTGAAATGGAGTAAGAAGTGGCAGGAGGACCAAATAGCCCTTTGCTACTGGCCCTTAAGTGTAATCACTAATTTGCAATATTCCAGGAAAGTTTGAATGCATTGAAGTTGGGAGGATAAGAAAAGTACAGTGGTACCTTGGGTTAAGAACTTAATTC